>NC_084625.1:31458733-31828733 GCF_033978795.1 Nerophis ophidion | reverse complement strand
AAATCAGGCGTCACCAACCTTTTTGAAACCAAGAGCTACTTCTTGGGTACTGATTAATGCAAAGGGCTACCAGTTTGATACACACTTAAAAAAACTGCCAGAAATAGCCAATTTGCTCAATTTACCTTTAATAAATACATCTATATATGTATATAAAAAAATGGGAATTTCTGTCTGTCATTCCGTCGTACATTTTTTTTTTCCTTTTACGGAAGGTTTTTTGTAGGGAATAAATTCTGAAAAAAAAAACACTTAATTGAACGGTTTGAAAGAGGAGAAAACACGGAAAAAATGAAAATAAAATTTTGAAACGCAGTTTATCTTCAATTTTGACTCTTTAAAATTCTAAATTCAACCGAAAAAATTAAAGAGGAAAAACTAGCGAATTCGAAACTTTTTGAAAAAAATTATTTATGGAACATCATTAGTGATTTTTCCTGATTAAGATTAATTTTAGAATTTTGATGACATGTTTTAAATAGGTTAAAATCCAATCTGCACTTTGTTAGAATACATAACAAATTGGACCAAGCTATATTTCTAAAAAAGACAAATCATTATTTCTTCTAGATTTTCCAGAACAAAAATTTTAAAAGAAATTCAAAGGACTTTGAAATAAGATTTAAATTTGATTCTACAGATTTTCTAGATTTGCCGGAATAATTTTTTTTAATTTTAATCATAATAAGTTTGAAGAAACATTCCACAAATATTCTTTGTCAAAAAAACAGAAGCTAAAATGAAGAATTGAATTAAAATGTATTTATTATTCTTTACAATAAAAAAAAAAAAAAAGTACTTGAACATTGATTTAAATTGTCAGGAAAGTATAGGAAGGTATTTAAAAGTTAAAAGGGTATGTGTTTAAAAATCCTAAAATCATTTTTAAGGTTGTATTTTTTCTCTAAAATTGTCTTTCTGAAAATTATAAGAAGCAAAGTAAAAAAAAAAAAAATTAATTTATTTAAACAAGTGAAGACCAAGTCTTTAAAATATTTTCTTGGATTTTCTAATTCTATTTGAGTTTTGTCTCTCTTAGAATTAAAAATGTCGAGCAAAGCGAGACCAGCTTGCTAGTAAATAAATACAATTCAAAAAATAGAGGCAGCTCACTAATAAGTGCTGCTATTTGAGCTATTTTTAGAACAGGCCAGCGGTCGACTCATCTGGTCCATACGGGCTACCTGGTGCCCGCGGGCACCGCGTTGGTGACCCCTGGTCTAAATCGTATAGCTCAGTGGTGTCAAAGTCTAGGCCTGTGGGTCCATGGATGATATTTGATTAGTATTAGAACGGGCCCGCAGGCCACAGCCGCCTGCTGCTGTTTTGCGCGCACCAATACTCCATCAGTGTGGGTGCTAGGAATTTTCAAAATCAAGTCAAAAAAATGGGGTCCCACAGTAAATTTTTGGGGTCTCACTTTTTTGTGAGCGTTTTGAAAAAAAATTATAAATGTATGCATTATCCTTTTATATCTCACATTCTATATTGTGTTTTGGAAAAATGTTGTCATAAACATTACTTCATAATTGAAAAAGTAATACAAAAATAAAAAACATTTCTGCATATGTAAATTTAGTATAAACATTCATTCACTTTCTTCCTTCCTTCATGGATCTAAACTTTACCGCTGCCGGTATTTTTTTCTATATTTTTATTGTAATATTTTCAGAATGTGTTTGTTCTATTTTTGACCAAAGTAGGACAAAGAAAACAATCTGAATTTGTCTTCATTTTTTAGTTGTACTGCCACAATTTGTGTGCACGTGCACACATTTTCCTCCACGCGGCCACTGAGCTAAATCATATAAATTATTAATACTTTACTTCATACTACTACATTCTATTGTATTGTTCTTTTCTAAAAGTTAGTTTTCATTTTTAAGAGGTATGTTACATGTTAAAATTGGGTTGTTTTGGTATGGCCAACACCGGATTAAATTGATTTAAATTAAAACTGTCAAAATTAACGCGTTAACTCGTAAATTAATCACAAAACATATATATTGCATGATTTATATACACACTTAAATTAATCATGCGATTTATTTTGACCGGCCAAACATGTTTACCTTAACCGCTAGACGGTCAGCGATCAATGCATACGTAAGACCACAAATGAGTAAGAAGATTCCAATGGGTGTGCTAGCTGGCCAATTTCCCTCCAAAAGACATCCTAAAAGATCCATCCATCCATTTTCTACCACTTATTCCCTTTGGGGTTGCGGGGGGCGCTGGTGCCTATCTCAGCTACAATCAGGCGGAAGGCGAGGTACACTCTGAACAAGTCGCCACCTCATCGCAGCATCCTAAAAGAATGTAAGATAAAAGTGTTTGCAAGTTCTGTGCAAAAAAATGACATGCATTCAAGTAAAACGTTTGAAAATGCTCCTGGATGACATTCTGACAAAAGAACATTTGTGTACAAATATTGGGGTCTTAATTTAATTTAATCTGCTCAGTGGCTTTGTGGTCAGAGTGTCCGCCCTTATATCGGTAGGTTGTGATCTCAAACCCCGGTCGTGTCATACCAAAGACTATGAAAATGGGAGCCATTACCTCCCTGCTTGGCACTCAGCATTAAGGGTTGGAATTGGGGGTTACATCACCAAAATGATTCCTGAGCGGGGCCACCGCTGCTGCTCAATGCTTCCCTCAACCCCTCGGGGGTGGAACAAGGGTATGGGTCAAATGCAGAGAATAATTTCGCCACACCTAGCGTGTGTGTCTGTGTGTGTGTGTGACTAACAGTGGTGCTTTAACTTTAATTATGCAAGCAAGTAATCACCTGTGATTAATCAGGAACAATCTAAATTGAAAAATGTGATCAATGTGAATTAATTTAAAGAAATTCATCATTTGACAGCCCTAATTTAATTTGATTTCAATGGGAGATGTTGATTTGAGGGGATTCACGGTGGCAGAGGGGTTAGTGCGTCTGCCTCACAATACGAAGGTCCTGCAGTCCTGGGTTCAATCCCAGGCTCGGGATCTTTCTGTGTGGAGTTTGCATGTTCTCCCGTGACTGCGTGGGTTCCCTCCGGGTACTCCGGCTTCCTCCCGCCTCCAAAGACATGCACCTGGGGATAGGTTGATTGGCAACACTAAATGGTCCCTAGTGTGTGAATGTGAGTGTGAATGTTGTCTGTCTATCTGTGTTGGCCCTGCAATGAGGTGGCGACTTGTCCAGGGTGTACCCCACCTTACGCCCGATTGTAGCTGACATTGGCACCAGCGCCCCCCGTGGCCCCAAAGGGAATAAGCGGTAGAAAATGGATGGATGAATGTTGATTTGAGATACAAGTGTTGAGAGTAAAGTGCTTGGTCACCAATGAAGCTTGTAAGTTTACTCCACGTTTTACAGAAACCTCCTATTTATATATCCTGTAAAGCAGTGTTTTTCAACCTTTTTTGAGGCAAGGCCCATTTTTTTCATTAAAAAATACAGAGGCACGCCACCAGCAGAAATCATTACAAAATGAAACTCCACCAGGTCGTCGTGCCTTATTTTGAGTTTGTTTGTGTTTTCCTGTGTGTAGTGTTCTTGTTTTGTGCGGTTATTTTGGTGGCCCTTCCTCTTTTGTTGGTGTTTTCCTGTAGCAGTTTCATGTCTTCCTTCGAGCGCTATTCTCGAACCTGCTTTGTGTTATCAAGCAAGACTGTTTAAGTTTTTGCTATCCCTCTTTGTGTGGACATTGTTGATTGTCATGTCATGTACGGATGGACTTTGTGGACGCCGTAAGTTTTTGATGTCATCCAGCATTTTGTTTCGGTTTACTTTGTAGCCAGTTCAGTTTTACTTTAGTTTTGCATAGCCATTGCCTTTTCCTTTCCCTTTCGTAAATTTTTGGTTTAAAGGGGAACATTATCACCGGACCTCTGCAAGCGTCAATATATACCTTGATGTTGCAGAAAAATAACCATATATTTTTTAACCGATTTCCGAACTCTAAATGGGTGAATTTTGGCAAATTAAACGCCTTTCTATTATTCGCACTCGGAGCGATGATGTCACAACGTGATGTCACATAGGTAGTCAATCCGCCATTTTCTCAAACACATTACAAACACGAAGTCAAATCAGCTCTGTTATTTCCGTTTTTTCGACTGTTTTCCGTACCTTGGAGACATGCCTCGTCGGTGTGTTGTCGGAAGGTGTAACAACACGATCAGGGACGGATTTAAGTTGACTTACGTGGGGTGTGCATCGATTAGCATGGCATGCTAATCGATGCTAACATGCTATTTAGGCTAGCTGTATGTACATTTGTACATACAAATTTAATGCCACAATTTTAATGTACACCCACATTTATTGCCAAACAAACACTTACCAATCGACAAATTTAAGTTGCTCCAGTGTCACAAGATGCGAAAGTCCCAATCGTTTGGTCTGCACATTTTACCGGCGATGCTAAGGCAGACATGGCACAGAGATGTATGGATATCCTGCAGATGCATTTCCAAAGATAAAGTCAACGAAATCACAAAGGTGAGTTTTGTTGATGTTATTGACTTATGTGCTAATCCGACATATTTGGTCACGGCATGACTGCCAGCTAATCGATGCTAACATGCTATTTAGGCTAGCTGTATGTACATTTGTAGCTATATTTGCATCCAGCCTTTCCCTGCACCCATATTTAATGCCAAACAAACACTTACCAATCGACGGATTCAAGTTGCTCCAGTGTCACAAGATGCGAAAGTCCCGATCGTTCGGTCTGCACATTTTACCGGCGATGCTAAGGCAGACATAGCACAGAGATGTATGGATATCCTGCGACACTCAAACATTGGTTAGAAGGCAATCGCCGAATAGCGTCAATAGCTTTTGCTCAATAGCTTCAGTTTCTTCTTCAATTTCGTTTTCGCTATCTGCCTCCATACTCCAACCATCCGTTTCAATACATGCGTAATCTGTTAAATCGCTTAAACCGCTGAAATCCGAGTCTGAATCCGAGCTAATGTCGCTATATCTTGCTGTGCTATCCGCCATGTTGTTTGTATTGGCATCACTGTATGACGTCACAGGAAAATGGACGGTGGCTTCACAAACAGCGAAGATCAGGCACTTTAAAGCCTTTTTTCGGGATATTCCATGATGGGTAAAATTAAAAAATGTTACGCCTGGTCGGACATCGTGGTGCCGGATTTGACTCCCTCGAGGATGTGTCGAAATTGAACACAGCAAAGGTAAGGTTTAACTATTTATTTGAATAACAAAAGGCGCTAAAAAACAAAAGTACTGGAGCTAAGAAAAGGCAAACAAAAAACGTTAGCATGAAAGCTAGGATAAACAAATAGTAAACTAAACTGGCACGTAGGCACACAAAGGGGAAAACAAAACATTTAGCATGCGAGCTAAGAATGAATAAAATTGCGCAGCATGAGAGCCTGCGAGAAAAATACAGGAATTACATGTAAGCAAAAGTGCAAAGCAGACGTACCGTTGTGTGAAAACAAACTATGAACCCAGAAAGAATAATGAAAAGGGACGGGCTTAAATAGGGGAGTAATCAAAAGTGACAGGTGTTCAGAAACCGTGATTAGCAGGTGGGATCAATGAACAACCATGGTGACTGACTAAACAGGAAGTAAGAGGGTAGAACGACGGAGTGATACAACAACTGGAAGTATAAACAATAATATGTGGTGATCCAAGTAGCAGATCGCAACAAAAAAAAAAACTTTGAAAAATAAAATAAGCCACTAGGAACTGATTTTTATTGGTTTTAACGCTTCTGAAATTGTGATAATGTTCCCCTTTAAGCGTTACATACCGTACCTTTTTTTCCCTGCACGCTGCATATTGGGATCACAACAAACCATCCTCGTCTCACCCAGTGAGTGTGCCGACTTTTACAAAGCAATTACTGCAACTACCTGCTGCCACCTACTGACATGGAGTATTACGTGGTTACCCTGCCGAGTTCTACGCAGCACGGCCACTAAGCAACAGCACATTATTTGGAGATTATAATGACTGATTTGCAAAATAAATATTTTTGGACCGATTAGTGGTTGAAAAACACTGCTGTAAAGAATAGTTTTGAAATAAACTGGTCTTAAAGGTTTTTGATAAATATTAAGCGATTGAAATGATTGAGTATAGCGCCGCTGATGTCTGGCTGGCAAGCAGTGCACTAATCGCTAAATGATTACTAGAGCTCTAATTGCTACCTGGAGCACTAATTGCTTGCTGGTGATTTGCACCGCTAATTGCCACCAGGCTACTGGAGCGCTAATCTACAGTTATCTTAAATGCTGACATAAATATTAAAATAATTTGTTATTATTTTGAAGCTGGAAAGTACAGTGAGTAGGGTGGCTTGGTCTTTGATATTTCCAAGTGTTTGAAGACATTTAAGTTTGTGTAAACATTGCGTCGATGTCATATAGAAATATCTTTAGAAAAGCCAAATCAGCCAATAAAGTCATGATGTGCCTGCACTCCCTCTGCGGACCTCTGCTCTAAACCATAATATCTATCGTTAAAATCATGCTCTCGTTAGCAGATTCTAGCAGACGCCCTTCCCTTTCCCTAAACAGGGTTCTTAAAATTCAAATGTAAATCCTATTCCCAATGGAGGAAAATGCTCTCTCTCTCTCTCTCTCTCTCTCTCTCTCTCTCTCTCTCTCTCTCTCTCTCTCTCTCTCTTTCTGTCTCTCTCTCTCTCTCACTCATGTATGTGACGGCTGTCCGTCATCCTTCTCAGTTGCACAAGTGTGATCCCTCCGCCAACCGTGGATTTGGAATGGCAGCACACATGCGCTCACACGTACGTCTTCAGACTCACACTTGCACGCGTGTACTGAGGACACTTGATTGTGTTAAAGGCCTCGTGAAACAAGATTTTCTTATTCAAACGGGGATAGCAAGTCCATTCTATGTGTCATACTTGATCATTTCGCGATATTGCCATATTTTTGCTGAAAGGATTTAGTAGAGAACATCCACGATAAAGTTCGCAAATTTTGGTCGCTAATAGAAAAGCCTTGCCTTTACCGGAAGTCGCAGACGATGACGTCACATGTTGATGGCTCCTCATATATTCACATTGATTTTAATGGGAGCCTCCAACAAAAAGGGCTATTAATTTGAGCGAGGATGAAAGATTTGTGTTTGAAGATATTGATAGCGAAGGGCTAGAAAAAAAAAAAAAAAGTTAAAAACAAAAAAAGGCGATTGCAATGGGACGGATTCAGATGTTTTTAGACACATTTACTAGGATCATTCTGGGAAATCCCTTATCTTTCTATTGTGATGCTAGTGTTTTAGTGAGTTTAACAGTACCTGATAGTCGGAGGGGTGTGTCCACGGTTGTCTTGAGGCCAGTGTCTGAGGGAAGTTGACGGCAGCTTTATGGGCGGCACAAGCTCAGCTGATCTCCGGTAAGTGGCGACTTTTTACCACAATTTTGTCACCGAAAACTGCTGGTTGACATTTGGTCGGGATCCATGTTCGCTTGATAGCTCTGATCCATAGGAAAGCTTCACCTCTGGGAATTTTAAACAAGGAATCACCGTGTGTTTGTGTGGCTAAAGGCTAAAGCTTCCCAACTCTATCTTTCTACTTTGACTTCTCCATTATTAATTGAACAAATTGCAAAAGATTCAGCAACACAGATGTCCAAAATACTGTGTAATTATGCGGTTAAAGCAGACGACTTTTAGCTGTGTGTGTGTGCAGCGCTATTATTTCCTTACAGTCCGTGACGTAACGCGTACACGTCATCATTACACAACGTTTTCAAGAAGAAACTCCTGGGAAATTTAAAATTGCAATTTGGTAAACTAAAAAGGCCGTATTGGCATGTGTTGCAATGTTAATATTTCATCATTGATGTATAAACTATCAGAATGCGTGGTGGGTAGTAGTGGGTTTCAGTGGGCCTTTAATAAGGACCTTGGGAAGTAATTGAACATTTGATTGGGGGGTTTGTTTTGACCACTGGTGCAGGTTAGGGTGTGCTAAAAAAAAACACGGAAGCAACCTGACATGGTTTTTCATCATGAGCAAGTGTGCAGAATGGAGCAATCATCAACCACGAACAATCATAGACGTGCAGTTGGCACGCCCATCCACACCATTTTCTATTTGTTACTTTCTTGTGACCTCCAAATAATGCTTACCTCTTTAGAAACACCCTTTCTGTATATACTATATATTTGTATTTACAACATTAATTATATATACATACTATGCAAATATAAAAAAGCTTGTTGTAAAAAATGAGTTGGAATTTCACAATAATTTTGACAGTACTATAATAAAAGTTGTCATTTTACTCAACGGAGGTCAAAATTTTACTATAAAAACCTGAACATTTGTGCAATGTTGTGATACAAGTTAGAATTTTACTCAATAACGGTAGCAATTTTACAAGAAAAGCTCGCATTTTTGACAATTGTATGAAAAGAGTCGCAATTTTACTCGACAAAAGTCACAATCTTATGAGAAAACTTTAAAATGTTTGCAATATTATAATAGTCGGAATTTTACTTGGCAAAATGATGACAAAAGTCATAATTTTATTTAAAAAAAATTGCACTATTTTACAAGAACAACAAAAAAATTGGCATTATTGTGATAAAAGTCAGGAATGTGTATGACAAATGTCACCATTTTGCATTCAAAAGTAACAATTTTACATAAAACAGTAATGATTTTACGAGACAATATTGCAATATTACAGAAACAGACAGAATGTGAGATATTGTTCCCAATTTCATAAGAAAGTCGACACATTATGAGAAAAAACTGCTTGTAGTAATTAAATTTTTGGGAATTTTTTGTTTGTAATTGTTTTTTTAATCTTCCTCATTTACTTCAAGTTATTACAGTATGTCTCTATATACATATTTATTTTATTTTTTTATTTTAAAAAAAAGGGACAATCGGTAAAAAATGGATGGATAATTAATTTTGTCCAAAGGGGGCGGATTTCAATTTCTTACACACACTTGTAATTACATATGTTAGCCAGAGGGGGAGCACTTCAAATTTTTACACACACTTGTTATTTCATATGTTTACCAGCGGGGGAGCACTTTTAAAACCGACACACAGTCAATTGGAAAAATCCATCCTTTTTGGGACCACTTTAATTTTGATAGATGTCACCAGCAGGGGTGCAAATGAGACATTGTCTATTAGATGCAATGGTTTTCCGTATTGGGACCATGATTTATGTCCTCACTTGTTCAGACCTCCTCATATGGAAGGTACTTTTTCATGTTGATGTCTCAAGAAGGGAAGAAATACAAGAACACACACACACACACACACACACACACACACACCCACCAGTGCAGGTTGGTTGGAAAATTTTTAGTGGAAAATTAAGAGTTTTCGCCTGCCCTCTTGTTTTAGCCCTGAGCTCCGAGCAGCGGGAGGACCGTTAAAGGCAAAGCGCTGATGATTAAGAGCGATGAGAGCCTGGGGTCAAGAGGGGGGAGGAGAAAGGGCAGCAGGACAGGGGAAAACGCAGGAACAGTCCGTCCTCTTTGGGAAAGCTTTCATCACAGCCATCCTTCAATTCGGTCAGATTCGGTTCTCTTCTCCTCTGCCGGATCATGTTTTTTTTTTTCTTCCTTACTTAAAATTCATATTGTAACTCACTTTTATGTCTTTTTCCACCTAGCAAACTCCCCAATTTTCCACATTTATATTAGAGCCGCTCCACTCGTCTATGCTTAATCTGCAGAAATGGATGGCTTTGTGCCTGCATATATGCATTCTTCAGGCCCTGGAATAATAGAATTATATGGCTTTGTGTGTGTGTGTGTGTGTGTGTGTGTGTGTGTGTGTGTGTGTGCGCGCGCAGAAATTGCAATACACTTAGTGAGGAAAATGTTCTTTCCATTTCATAACGTCACTATGAAGCCTAACTGTGGTGAGAGCTTATCGCATTTACTGCAGTACACTATAGAAATACACAACATATACAAACCCCGTTTCTAAATGAGTTGGGAAATTGTGTTAGATGTCAATATAAATAGAATACAATGATTTGCAAATCATTTTCAACCCATATTTGGTTAAATATGCTACAAAGACAACATATTTGATGTTCAAACTGATAAACCTTTTTTTTTGCAAATAATCATTAACTTTAGAATTTTATGCCAGCAACACGTGACAAAGAAGTAGGGAAAGGTGGCAATAAATACTGATAAAGTTGAGGAATAATCAAACACTTATTTGGAACATCCCACAGGTGTGCAGGCTAATTGGGAACAGGTGGGTGCCATGATTGAATATAAAATCAGCTTCCCAAAAAATGCTCAGTCTTTCACAAGAAAGGATGGGGCGAGGTACAACCCTTTGTCCACAACTGTGTGAGCGAATAGTCAAACAGTTTAAGAACAACGTTTCTCAAAGTGCAATTGCAAGAAATTTAGGGATTTCAACATCTACGGTCCGTAATATCATCAAAAGATTCAGAGAATCTGGAGAAATCACTCCAGGTAAGCAGCATGGCCGGAAACCAACATTGAAGGACCGTGACCTTCAATCCCTCAGTATCAAAATCCGACATCAATCTCTAAAGGATATCACCACATGGGCTCAGGAACACTTCAGAAAACCACTGTCACCAAATACAGTTTGTCGCTACATCTGTAAGTGCAAGTTAAAGCTCTACTATGCAAAGAAAAAGCCATTTATCAACAACATCCAGAAACGCAGCCGGCTTCTCTGGGCCTGAGATCATCTAAGATGGACTGATGCAAAGTGGAAAAGTGTTCTGTGGTCTAACGAGTCCACATTTCAGATTGTTTTTGGAAATATTCGACATTGTGACATCCGGACCAAAGGGGAAGCGAACCATCCAGACTGTTAACGACGCAAAGTTCAAAAGCCAGCATCTGTGATGGTATGGGGGTGCATTAGTGCCCAAGGCATGGGTAACTTACACATCTGTGAAGGCACCATTAATGCTGAAAAGTACATACGGGTTTTAGAACAACATATGCTGCCATCCAAGCGCCGTCTTTTTCATGGACGCCCCTGCTTATTTTAGGAAGACAATGTCAAGCCACTTTCAGCACGTGTTACAACAGCGTGGCTTCATAAAAAAAAGAGTGTGGGTACTTTCCTGCAGTCCAGACCTGTCTCCCATCGAAAATTTGTGGCGCATTATGAAGCATAAAATAGGACAGCAGGGACCCCGGACTGTTGAACATTTGAAGCTCTACATAAAACAAGAATGGGAAAGAATTCCATTTTTAAAGCTTAAACAATTATTTTCCTCAGTTCCCAAACGTTAATTGAGTGTTGTTAAAAGAAAAGGTGATGTAACACAGTGGTGAACATGCCCTTTCCCAACGACTTTGGCACGTGTTGCAGCCATGAAATTCAAAGTTATTTATTATTTACAAAAAAAAATAAAGTTTATGAGTGTGAACATCATATATCTTGTCTTTGTAGCCATTCAACTGAATATGGGTTGAAAAGGATTTGCAAATCATTGTATTCCGTTTATATTTACATCTAACACAATTTCCCAACTCATATGGAAACAGGGTTTGTATTTGATGGACACAACTTACACCTGCAGTCTAAAACTATATTGTGACCTTGTAACAGGAAGCCTCGAGGTCACAATACCTAGTCGTCAAAATCCAATCTTTAATTTAAACTCTGATGCAGAAAGTTTCTAACACGATTGTCCCTTGGAGACGTTCTATATGTAATTAAAATGCAACTGAAATTATTCAATACTTGTTTATCTTGACAAATGTGCTGTTTTAATAAAGGACATGCAAAGTATGTTTAGCTTGTGTGCATGTGTGTACTTAGCTGTTGTGTAGATGCTAGCTCCTAGTAGACTATTGCTACCACAGTACTTCCGAACCAAAGAGGCGTGAGTGCCCCCTCTAGGGCCGCCAAAAAAATATCTGTTTTTCAGCTGTGGTCCATATGGGTGGCAGTGGTACTCCGTTGTAATATACTTATCACCACTTGTGGCATTAATGACAATTAAACAAAAAAAGTTTGGGGCTAAAATCATTGAAATTTAAGTGCAACAAATATGGCTAAAGTGGTGCAGCTGTATTTTAATTTTTACTTAAATTTTATTGACAGCTTATTTAAAGGGGAACTGCCTATCTTTCACAATCCTTAGAAAGATACTCCGGCTTCCTCCCACCTCCAAAGACATGCACCTGGGGATAGGTTGATTGGCAACACTAAATGGTCCCTAGTGTGTGAATGTGAGTGTGAATTTTGTCTATCTGTGTTGGCCCTGTGATCAGGGGCGACTTGTCCAGGGTGTAAACTGCCTTCCGCCCGAATGCAGCTGATATAGGCTCCAGCACCCCCCACCACCACAAAAAAGGGAAAAGCGGTAGAAAATGGATGGATGGATGGATGAAGACGGATGGATTTTTTTTAAAGCATTCTAAATATTAAATAAACGTAAATAAAACTCAGTTTATAGTGGATCCAATGAGAGCTTCACTATTCCACCCATAAAATCAGATAAATACCCATTCAAAAAGTGCCAACAATACTCCATTTACATTTGATGACTTGAATATTAACCAAATATTAGTGATATTGTTATTATAAGTGCTAATGCAAACAATCTATTTATAGCTGCGACAAAATCACTTCCGTGTGTCCCTATGTTTACATTCCGTGGTCTGTTTCCTCGCTTCCTTGCTCCCTATAAATATATTCTAGATCTTAAATATTGCATCTCATCTGAAAAGCAGATGGCTGAGGATGTAATCTGATAAATTAGGACCTGGAACAGGCGAGGACGACACGTAAACGCTTATTTCCCCCTAGCCCCCACCCTGTTTGTTGTGAGGATTATGAGACATTTTTCATATAAATGGGATTATACGATCATCCAAGCAGTTGGCATCTGAATGACAGTAGACCTTGCACAGTAAGTGATGTTTTATTGTTTGTTGGCTCGAATGAAGTCTGCAGTGAGAAATAATCAGTGATGAAGAAAACAAAAAAGCAAACGTTGTGATTAGAAATGTCAATAAATGCTTTAAAATGTAATATCGGAAATTATCGGTATCGGTTTCAAAAAGTAAAATTTATGACTTTTTAAAACCCTGCTGTACGGAGTGCTACACGGACGCCAATGAACCTTAAAGGCACTGACTTGGCGTGCCGGCCAAATCACATAATACCTACGGCTTTTCACACACACAAGTGAATGCAAGGCATACTTGGTCAGCAACCATACAGGTTACACTGAGGGTGGCCGTATAAACGACTTTAACACTGTTACAAATACACTGTGAACCCACACCAAACAAGAATGACAAACACATTTCGGGAGAATACCCGCACCGCAACACAACATAAACACAACAGAACAAATACCCAGACCCCCTTGCAACACTAACTCTTCTGGAACGCTACAATATACACCCCCCGCAGCCCTCCTGCCCCCACCTCAAACTAGCCCACCTCAACCTCCTCATGCTCTCTCAGGGAGAGCATGTCTCAAATTCCAAGCTGCTGTTTTGAGGCATGTTAAAAAAAAATAATGCACTTTGTGACTTCAATAATAAATATGGCAGTGCCATGTTGGCATTTTTTTCTATAACTTGAGTTGATTTATTTTGGAAAACCTTGTTACATCATTTGATGCATCCAGCGGGGCGTCACAACAAAATTAGGCATAATAATGTGTTAATTCCACGACTATATATATCGGTATCTGTTGATATTGGAATCAGTAATTAAGAGTTGGACAATATCGGAATATCGGATATCGACAAAAAAGCCATTATTGGACATCTGTAGTTGTGATGCATTTAAGAAATGAATGCTTAACGATTGTAGCTGAGATAGGCGCCAGCGCCCCCCGCAACCCCAAAAGGGAATAAGCGGTAGAAAATGGATGGATGCTTAACGTCTGCTTAAAATGACCAAAATACGTAAATATTAAATGTTATTATAAATGTGCCTGTTACTTACATGATGTATATAAAACCCTAATGGAGGTATTTGGATGTTTTATTTTAGGGGCCCTATAGGTAGAATTGAGCGGCTCCCATTGACTCCATTGTAAGCGGACTTATGATCAAATGTATTTAATATTTGTCGTCATGTCTTTCATAATGAATGTGAACGATAGGCAAAATAAAATAAAAAAGTGCAGTTTCCTTTGAATAATTTATTATCATTTATTATCAATTCATTTAGAATGTATTTGTTTTAGCCCTCCATAATTGTATGCAAATTAATTTTTCATCAATTTTGATGAGTTTCTTCCTTTTCTGTATAACTGATGCAAATTTGTTTTTTGTAATCAGCCTGACATAAGCCTTGATAAAAATCTTTAACGCATAGTTTCATATCATTTGACAAAGTTAAACTATAAGTTAGATATTATTTTCATAATACCATTACAATCGAGAGTACAATTCCTAATTCAGCGTCAGTATTTGAGTGGGCCAGGTCAGAAAGGATGAGAAACCCTGGCCAACCATGTTTATCTTTTGGAAATGACTTCACTAAAATACAAGAAAAGACAAATCTTGTCTTCTTATTGTAAGATACTTATTTGTTAACTGACTTTTGAGCTTTGCATAAGTAAACACGCTGTAGGACTGATTGTATTGGCGCTCATATCATAGATTTTAGTGGAAAGATACGATATCAAATGGGGGCTCCCCTACTAAGACCCTTGCCATTACCATACTAATGTAACAAACGTTCACTTTGTACTTTGCTATGGCTTCTTTCTTGCCTTTAATAGTCGTTATCCAAATCCTGGCGCTTGCTGCTATTCTTTGGCCCCATATGGCTTATTTTACAGCTGTAGTTAAAAAAGCACAGACAGCCTGAAGGCCAATTTGCCTAACACTCAGAATTATGCAGTGCACTTGAAGGCCTCATCAGTGCAGGGTGCACAGTGCCTGATATGAAGTTGTTCAAAGTCATGTGTGTGTTTGTGTTCTATGAACAAATAAACCAAACACACACTCACACCTTAAAGGCCCACTGAAATAAGATTTTCTTATTTAAACAGGGATAGCAGGTCCATTCTATGTGTCATACTTGATCATTTTGCGATATTGCCATATTTTTCCTGAAAGGATTTAGTAGAGAACATTGACAATAAATTTTGCAACTTTTGGTCGCTAATAAAAAAGCCTTGCCTGTACCGGAAGTAGCAGACGATGTGCGCGAAGACATCACGGGTTCTAGGGCTCCTCACATCCTCACATTGTTTATAATCATAGCCAGCAGCAGCAGCTAGAGCTATTCAGACCGAGAAAACGACATGTTCCTCATTAATTTGAGCGAGGATGAAAGATTTGTGGATGAGGAAATTTAGAGTGAAGGACTACAAAAAAAAGAAAAAAAAGTTTAAAAAAAAAAGAAAAGAAAAAAAGGCGAGGGTAGTAAGAGCGATTCAGATGTTGTTAGACACATAATTCTGGAAAATCCCTTATCTGCCTATTGTGTTACTAGTCTTTTAGTGAGATTATAAAGTACCTGAAAGTCGGAGGGGTGTGGCCACGGTTGTGTTGACTCAGAGTCTCTGAGGAAAGTCACGCAGTTGCAGCAAGACGGAAGCTCCGCTGATTTCTCCGGTAAGAGCTGACTTACTACCACAATTTTCTCACCGAAAACTGCCATTTGACATTTGGTCGGGATCCATGTTCGCTTGACCGCTCTGATCCATAGTAAAGCTCCATCTTCGGAAATTTTAAACAAGGAAACACCGACTGTGTTTGTGTCGCTAAAGGCTAAATGCTTCCCACCTCCATCTTTCTACTTTGACTTCTCCATTATTAATTGAACAAATTGCAAAAGATTCAGCAACACAGATGTCCAGAATACTGATTAATTATGCGATTAAAGCAGACTAATTATAGCTTGGATCGGGCTGGAAAATAATGTCCGCTACAACCGGAGACGTCAAACGCACGCGTCATCATACGAGTCATCATATCGCGACGATTTTAACAAGACACTTCACGGGAAATTAAAAATTGCAATTTAGTGAACTAAAAAGGCCGTATTGGCATGTGTTGCAATGTTAATATTTCATCATTGATATATAAACTATCAGACTGCGTGGTCGGTAGTAGTGGGTTTCAGTAGGCCTTTAAGGCGTCCAAACTAAGAAGCACTATCCATTCCTCAGGGACTGAGTCACCGAGGCATAGGATTCCTTGATTGGACCCCTGTTTCCGCCAAATAATATGTGAGCAAACTGACTAATAATTTGCTATAGGTGCACTTTTAGGCGTATTTTTGGCATTATTTTCTGGGGCGTAAGAAGTAGCTTGTGTTATTTGGTCACGAGCACTCCCTGTTTCATCAAATGTCTACATGCAGACACTAATCTTCCACGTCTCAGTACGCAGAATATCCCTCTTTTTAATCACGAGGTTACCGGATCCGTCAACTGTCAAAACATCTGCGAGCAAGACAGTTTAAACCCATCCTAATTGTTTCTGATTAGCTGGTTGGCACCTTTTAAATGGCCGTCCCTGCCAAAGCTGTAACCGCTTTTATAACCCAGACTGCACACTATTCCGCCGCCCTGCCAGCCCCTCTTGTTGACACAGAACTTGTCACTGCTAAAATGATATAGCGCTCCATAATCTGCCAGAGTGTGTCTGATTCGGCCCTCATGGCTGCTTCTACTGCCAACATCATTTTATAAACATACTGTGTCTTTTGGAAAACTCTCCTGCCCTGATACGGGTATAAAAGTTTAATTTGCTGGAGTTTGAAGGTTTATTTCAAGTATTCTCATATCTTCCTTCACCCTACCAATATATTGCATTATGTATTCTATCCCTGAAGGATTCCACTCCAGTCGCATATGTATTAACACACCTCCATGAACTCTTCTTCCAGACAAGCACCTGCAGCTCTGACAGTCTTTTTTTGTCCACCTTCAGGGGAGTATTTTTATCAGTGCCAGCGAGCAAGACTGTGTGCTCTTAGACCGCGTCTCATCTTTAATAATTTACATGTCTGTGTCGCTCCTCTGTCCCACTGTTGGGTTGCCTTGTGTTTTTACTCTCAGGCTATTTACACCTGCATAAATGGAGGCAAAACAAAAGTCGATGCAGCTGTTGTTTACTGGAGATTCAATTTGCAAGACCATCTATACTCATTGGCTACACCTGCTCCTGTTCATTGACATCCCAATGCTCGGCATTGATTGACATTGCCAGAGAGGTATTGCTTTTGCGATTTCTTCATGGAATTGTAGCTTGCAGTGATTTCTAAATGCACTGCCTCATAGTAAATGATGCCTCAGTGAGTGTATGGAACATGCACTACGTGTATTGACACTGCACTGACATTGTTAGTGTTTCATAATGGTTATCCGCCATCTGCTGTGGTAGAAAAAGGGATTATAGTACATTTTACATGCAAATAAAATTATACCATACCATACCTATTCTATTTATAAAGCCCTTTAAAAACATCCGCAGTTGAAGAACAAAGGGCTGTACACCACAAAGAAATACAGGCAAAGGACAGATTAAAAAAATAACATTTAAAACAGAAGTAAAAACACACATTGACATAGCAAATACAAATGACCCTAACAACCAATTATTAGATAAGTTTTTTTAATTTTTTTTTTTTTTTTTTTTTTTTTTTTTTACAAATAGCAGAAATGAGTATGAAATGTGCAACTGTGGTCAATGAGCCAAATAGTATACCAGGAAAGTTTACCTTACTTGGCGCTTGTTACATTCCATCCATTTTTAATTCTTAATGATGGGTAAATGATGCATCAATTTCTAGTAGTGTTATCCCAATAGCAACATTTTGGTGACGGTACCAAAATTATTTGGATACATTTCGATACTTGTCTAAATAAAGGGGACCACAAAAAAATTGCATTATTGGCTTTATTTTTAACAAAAAATGTTACGGTACATTAAACATATGTTTCTTATTGCAAGTTTGTCCTTAAATAAAATAGTGAACATACAAAACAACTTGTCTTTTATTAGTGAGTAAGCAAACAAAGGCTCCTAATTAGTCAGCTCATGTATGCAGTATTTTCATTCTATCATTTTGTCAACATTATTAAGGACAAGAGGTAGAAAATTAATTATTAATCTACTTGTTCATTTACTGTTAATATCTGCTTACTTTCTCTTTCAACATGTTCTATCTGTGATGCTTAGCTGGCATTGTGGTTATGCGGGTGCGTTCTCTATAATGCAGGCGCACTGGACACAGCTTGAAGGTAAGAAATGAGGATTTATTTCTACTATAAAACAGACTAATAACAAAAACACTTGCACAAGGCACTAAAGACAAAACCAACAGAACTAGCATGGGAGCTAAAAAGAACCGAAAGCGCTAGCATGTGAGCTAGGGAAACAAACGAAGGAATAGCCCGGAAGCTAACGAATATAAAAAGACTTTTACCACAATAGGAAACAGCGACATCATCTGTTGCATCGATCAGCAAACTAGAATCCGAGGTTAAATGAACAAAAAGAGCAGGCTTAGATAGAGGGGATAATCACAAAGCAGGTGCGCATGAAAAACATAAGGCAGGTGACACAAATGCGTAACTATGGAAACGGAACAAACGGGAAGTGCCACCAGGAACTAAGGATGACAAACTAACCAGATGTGATACAAAACTGAACCAAAAACCAGAATATGACATGATCCAAGTAGCGGATCATGACACTATCTACACTTCTGTTAAAATGTAATAATAACGTATTATTTTCTTGTTTGGATGCTTTACATTAGTTTTGGATGATAACACAAGTTTAGGTATAAATCCGATACCAAGTCATTACAGGATCATACATTGGTCATATTCAAAGTCCAGGGACATATTTCCTGAGTTTATAAACATAATATAATTTTTTTTTTAAAAGAAAGATGTTTTTATGCCAAAAAATATTGAAGTAATCATAGCAGTATCGACTAGATATGTTCCTTTACTTGATATCTTTACAGTGGATGTTGTAGATCCACCAATGGCGTTTGTTTACATTTTGACGCTGGTGAGCTACAGTGTGTAGTGAAGGATGTTTAGCTATTCCTCGTCCTGCAGGGATGATACTTCTAAGAAACGTACTTTATTAGTTGCCATGGAGACAAGGATTAGTGATTTAGAAGTAGCTAAAACACTGCCGACTGCGACCTAACCTTAGCTGCTAGCTAGCCATGTCTTAAAGCACCTCTTCTGGTGGGCGTTTCAGTGTTATGACTTCACCTTTATAAAGTTTGAGCCAAAATGCGTCCGGTCCCCCTTTTCTGTCTACACACTGTGTTTTTTGTAAGTAATCTGTGATGTTTCGCTACCAAACATGCTCCTCTGCTCGTAAACCAGCAATGACACGACGTGACGACGACGGTACTTTTCAGAAGCGGTATAGTACTGAATATGATTAATTAGTATTGCGGTACTATACTAATATTGGTATACCGTACAACCCTACTCACCAGTTGTATTGACACCACACTGATACTGGGTTGGTGTTTCATAGTGGCACAGTACACTGAATTAAAAGAGTCATACACACAGTTGTACATTATTACCTGTTCAGTGGCCTAGTGGTTAGAGTGTCCACCCTGACACGGGTAGGTTGTGAGTTCAAACCCCGGCCGAGTCATATCAAAGACTATACAAATGGGACCCATTACCTTCTTGTTTGGCACTCAGTATCAAGGGTTGGAATTGGGGGTTAAATCACTAAAATGATTCCCGGGCGCGGCCACCACTGCTGCTTACTGCTCCCCTCACCTCCCAGGAGGTGAACAAAGGGCTGGGTCAAATGCAGAGGACACATTTCACCACACCTAGTGTGTGTGTGTGACAATCATTGGTACTTTAACTTTAATTTGACCCCCTGTGCTACAGCTTGTCTGTCAGGGTTGCTGGAGCCTATCCCAGCTGAACTTCGGCGGATGTACAGCTGGGGATGTCGCCACCTCATCGCAGGGCCAACACAGACCGACAACATTCCCACTCACATTCACTCACAAGGGCCAATTTAGTGTTGCCAATCAGCCTAGATTTCCTTCATTCCTAAATTGGTCTTGAAATAATGCTAACAATAATAATATTGATTGGCAACAATTTGTGGGACAACATTTCGTCAAGGAAAATGTGTCGTCAGTCCAGACCTACGTTATACATTTATCCATGAAAATATGCAGATGGACATCATTATTAAAATGAATCATGGAATAATTTGTGAAAAGGGGCACACAAGCGCTCACTTTTAAAGTGTAGTTTTCTTTTTGACAAACTATTCTTATGAACTTGGGCTGTATCCCCTGACGGTTTGTGTTACAGTTTTAAATTAAAATGATCAAATAACCTTAATGAATAACTGCTCTTTGATCAACTGGAGGAACTGGCGCCAGCTCGCTATATTAAATGAGAACATGAAAACAAGAGGCATTGTTGTCTTTCCCCAAAAAAGAAACGACCCACTCAACTTACTGTCTGAGCTATTCAATTGTGCACATTGAACCTACAAGTTGTGTTCTGTTAGAACAGTGTGATTGTTCAATATTAGGAGGAATACGAGACGGATGTGTTTTTAATGTGCGTTCAAGGACAACTGAACAAAGCAAGACGCCACAACGCCCGCCAAGAATAATAAATAGATTTGATTTGTTGTGCATCTTTCATTGAAATAAATCTTAGTGCTGTGGTTAGGGGTGTAACGGTACACAAAAATTTTGTTTCGGTACATACCTCGGTTTAGAGGTCACGGTTCGGTTCATTTTCGGTACAGTAAGAAAACAACAAAATATACATTTTTGGGTTATTTATTTACCAAGTTTGTAAACAATGGCTTTATCTTTTTAACATTGGGAACACTATTATAATTCTACCCACGTTAATCCACATTAAACTGCCTCAAGTTGTTGCTTTGATTAAATCAAATGAAAAAACCTTTCTTCTACATATAAAAAGTGCAACATTAAACAGTTTCCATTGAAACTGTTTAATGTCAACTCATCATGCTTATTTTATTACAGCATTTGGGAAGCCTGTAGTTGACTTTTATTATGTAAATGTTGTATTTTTATTAGGGGTGGGCAAATTAATGCGTTAATTACGCGTTAACTCATCAATCTATTAACGCCGACAATTATTTTATCGCACATTTGCGTATGTTGTTTACATGCTTTTATTTTGTTAACGCCTTTTTTTAACAAGATGGCATCTCCCGGATGTACTTCGGCGTCGATGGGCTCTTGGTAAAGATGGAACATTTGGCAAAAATACCGGACAATTCTGCAAATTTCATGGATGGCTTACAGCGTGGTCACTCCAGGATCACTTACGACCGCCAGACAATTCTGAATGTGGATAGATTGGGCCATTTTGGACTGAATGACGCGTGCTTGCTAGACCGGCTAGCTAGCATGGGAATACTTTGCCGGCTACATCCAGCGGCCTGTGAAGCAGCGGAGTATATGTGTTGTCTGTCTATTCATGAATAATGCAGACGAGGAGTGTTGGCTGAGTTCTTAATGTTTACTTTCAGAGCGTGCATATCACAACATACAAGAGGCCGTCATGGCGACACAACCTATACCGGGCTACCGCGCATGCTCGTCACTCCTGTTGCATGCTGGGTAGGGTAGTTTTTTTTTCCCTGGCTCATAACATCACAATATAGTACCATGTATATGCGTTCAGTTTATCAAAGCACCAAGCAAACAATCGGAAAATTCCCATCATATCAATTCCTAGATATGGTCATAATTATTTTAAGTGCACTACGCAGAATAAACACAACATTATTAATATTGCTACTACGGATAATTTGATCAAAAATTCCCTAAAACAGCCCACTACCTATAACATAGGTTTTTTAAACATAAGACCCTGATAAAAAAAAAAAATTCTGCTGTTACCTCGGAAATTGCCTGTTCAGATGTTATGATTGTGGCTCAGAGATTTGTATGTAGATTATATTTATTTTCTATAACAAACAGGATAACTTAAATACCCTGGCAGTGGTAGTAATAAGCTTAAATGTTTGTATTTACATTTTTTGAGTTGATTTTCATAAAATATGCTATTTAACTGCTACTGTTTGACAAGGACTGATTTAAATTGTGTTTGCACAACAAATGTTTTGGCGCTTTTGTTCATGTGGGAGAATATTCCAATAAAGGTGCACTACACACTACTTTTGAATTCATTATTGGGCTTTGCGTATACAATGCAGTTAATTGCGATTAATCGGAGAAATAGTGCGATTAACTTCGATTAAAATTTTTAATCGTTGCCCAGCCCTAATTTTTATCAACATGTGATAGCAGGGACCCTGCTATTCAAAACTAGGCTGCTACATTACTAATGATTCATGTAACTATAGCTGAAAAATATTACAGACAGGGCTTTGCTGCCCCTAACACACGCGCACACACACACACACACACACACACACACACACACACACACACACACACACACACACACACACACACACACACACACACAGAGCAAAATATGCTAACGTTGCGCTAAAAGCTAATTAGCCTTCATCTCAAGCCTATACTGTGAGCGAGCTGGGCTGCAGTTTAAGTTTCTAGAAGGTCAACGGGCTCATAGTGATGTTTGTAATAGTTGTGACTGCGAAGTGTTTAGTATAATTTGGGTAGAGTCCGCTCCTCCCCTGCTAAACGAATATCTCTGCTCGATGCTGAAGCATTGACTACATCACTCTGAAGTCTGAATACGCACTGCTGATTGGCTTTGTATGTAACCAATCAGATGGTTGTGTGGGCGGGACAATGAGGCAAAGACAGAGGCAGAGAGCAGAGCAGCTTGTGAAGACTTCTGCTTCCGAACTCGTTTGGTACGCCCGCTTGCCGAACCGAAACCCCCGTACCGAAATGGTTCGATACAAATACACGTACCGTTACATCCCTAGCTGTAGTACAAACCATTATTTGAAACAATAAAATCATATCCATTAAAAAAGATACAATAGTGAAGCATAAACAAAAAACATGCAAAATAGTGGGTTTTGTAACGGTGTATCCATTTTATTTTGTTTTATCATTTTGGACACAATATCCCTAATTTAATTTAATTTTCATATTGTTACATTCCTTTTGAGCCCAAACATCTACGTTCAGCTGTGGACTGCTTTGTGAAAAATATTTTTACAAAACAGGCTTCACTGCATACCTTTTAAAATAGGGAAGCTGTAGCATGATTTTAAAAGGTGAGTGTAATGTTAGCACTTTAGCTCACATAGCTGATCTACGTAGTGTTGCTGGGTTGCTGTCTCATGTTACGTTACGCATGGCATCTGCTGTGTAGTTGTCGTTCGAGATGTGTCTCTGATGTTGTGGCCAACGACCGTTTCAAGCACAGCAGTCAAAAGTAAAACCTTTTTGTCGGCGCAGCATCACTAATCACACTCTCCCCTTCCCCCCCTGCGCTACATCGCGGCCTTGTTCCGCGGAGTCGATCGTAACTCCTGATGGTTGTTCCGGAACAGTCATCCGTGACACACACCAGACCGCTTAGCTTCAGACAAGCCGGGCGTTTAGCTTTGACTGAGCTCCATTTAAAAGCTCTGATTTATTGAAACATAGCCTGAATCACGCGCTGTGTGAAAGGCTTTACGGAAGCTAATTGGCTTTCAGCCTCCGAGCAATCCGTCTTTGTCCTTACTGTGTTTCACCGAGTTTGTTTGAACATTCCTGCTTGGTAAGTAGCGGTCCTCACCATGAGACCCCTGCGCTCCATGATGGAGGACATAAATCCCCCAGTCCAGGTTAGCAACTAAGCACACAAACACAAAGGAAGGCTTTATTGCTCCATGTGGATGTGCGAATATTGTTAGGGAATACAAAGAGCGCCTGGCTTTTTTCCAGATGTTCCTGTGTCAGAAAGCTCATTGGTCGGCCTCCTCTATATTAGACTGACCATACGTCCTCTTTTCCCTGGACATGTCCTCTTTCGGGGGGCTGTCCGGTCTGTCCGGGCAGGGTTTCTTGAATTCCTCAAATATCCGGCGTTTTGAGTCAGGGTTACGTGTATTTTCAATGTACGTACGGGGTTAAGAGGGGTTAAAAACAAAACTAATTATGAGGGTGTGCACACACAGAAACATTCGTGAGGGAGGGGCAGAGACAGAGAGAAAGTGCGGAAGTGAATTGATTGTTAATCAAGGCATACTTGACCAACAGCCATGCAGGTCACACTGAGGGTGGCCGTACAAATATGTGCCACACTGTGAGCCCACACCAAACAAGAATGACAAACACATTTCGGGATAACATCCGCACCGTAACACAACATAAACACAACAGAAGAAATACCCAGATCCCCTTGCAACACTAACTCTTCCAGGACGCTACATTATACACCCCCCGCTACCACCTACTTCCCACCTCAACTCCGATTACGTCACATCAAATATTCCACTTTGAAAAATATCTTTGGTGGAAGATTTTACATATTTTGGGTTTGCCATAAAAAAAAAACAGTTTTGTTTGACAAAAGGGTGGAAAACAAACAAACAAAAAAAACAACATAAAAAAACTAAAACATTTTGAAATGAGGAATAGATCTGAAGTTGATGTAGATGTGTTAATTACAAAATGTATGTATGCCGTGGCACACCATTACCATCGTTTCGTGACCGAAGCAAAAGTTTTTACACTTTTATACTGTAATAAATACACCTACAACTTATTCAATAAAAACATAGAAAAAACTTCAGCAGCGGTAGAGTTTAGATCCTACTTGCCAACCTTGAGACCTCCGAATTCGGGAGATAGAGTGGTAGTTGGTGGTAGCGGGGATGTATATTGTAGCGTCCCAGAAAAGTTAGGATGCAAGGGATTCTGGGTATTTGTTCTTTTGTGTTTATCAATCAATCAATCAATGTTTACTTATATAGCCCTAAATCACTAGTGTCTCAAAGGGCTGCACAAACCACCACGACATCCTCGGTAGGCCCACATAAGGGCAAGGAAAACTCACACCCAGTGGGACATTGGTGACAATAATGACCCAGTGGGACGTCGGTGACAATGATGACTATGAGAACCTTAGAGAGGAGGAAAGCAATGGATGTCGAGCGGGTCTAACATGATACTGTGAAAGTTCAATCCACAATGGATACAACACAGTCGCGAGAGTCCAGTCCAAAGAGGATCCAAGACACAGCAGCGAGAGTCCCGTTCACAGCGGAGCCAGCAGGAAACCATCCCAAGCGTAGGCGGACCAGCAGCGCAGAGATGTCCCCAGCCGATACACAGGCGAGCAGTACATGGCCACCGGATCGGACCGGACCCCCTCCACACGGGAGAGTGGGACATAGAAGAAAAAGAAAAGAAACGGCAAATCAACTGGTCTAAAAAGGGAGTCTATTTAAAGGCTAGAGTATACAAATGAGTTTTAAGGTGAGACTTAAATGCTTCTACTGAGGTGGCATCGCGAACTGTTACCGGGAGGGTATTCCAGAGTACTGGAGCCCGAACGGAAAATGCTCTATAGCCCGCAGACTTTTTTTGGGCTTTGGGAATCACTAATAAGCCGGAGTCCTTTGAACGCAGATTTCTTGCCGGGACATATGGTACAATACAATCGGCAAGATAGGATGGAGCTAGACCGTGTAGTATTTTATACGTAAGTAGTAAAACCTTAAAGTCACATCTTAAGTGCACAGGAAGCCAGTGCAGGTGAGCCAGTACAGGCGTAATGTGATCAAACTTTCTTGTTCTTGTCAAAAGTCTAGCAGCCGCATTTTGTACCAACTGTAATCTTTTAATGCTAGACATGGGGAGACCCGAAAATAATACGTTACAGTAGTCGAGGCGAGACGTAACAAACGCATGGATAATGATCTCAGCGTCTTTAGTGGACAGAATGGAGCGAATTTTAGCGATGTTACGGAGATGAAAGAAGGCCGTTTTAGTAACGCTTTTAATGTGTGCCTCAAAGGAGAGAGTTGGGTCGAAGATAATACCCAGATTCTTTACCGTGTCGCCTTGTTTAATTGTTTGGTTGTCAAATGTTAGAGTTGTATTATTAAATAGAGTTTGGTGTCTAGCAGGACCGATAATCAGCATTTCCGTTTTTTTGGCGTTGAGTTGCAAAAAGTTAGCGGACATCCATTGTTTAATTTCATTAAGACACTCCTCCAGCTGACTACAATCCGGCGTGTTGGTCAGCTTTAGGGGCATGTAGAGTTGGGTGTCATCAGCATAACAGTGAAAGCTAATACCGTATTTGCGTATGATGTCACCTAGCGGCAGCATGTAGGTGCTGAAGAGTGCAGGGCCAAGGACCGAACCCTGGGGAACTCCACACGTTACCTTAACGTAGTCCGAGGTCACATTGTTATGGGAGACACACTGCATCCTATCAGTAAGATAAGAGTTAAACCAAGACAGGGCTAAGTCTGACATACCAATTCGTGTTTTGATACGTTCTAATAAAATATTATGATCGACGGTATCGAAAGCAGCGCTAAGATCGAGGAGCAGCAACATAGATGACGCATCAGAATCCATCGTTAGCAATAGATCATTAGTCATTTTTGCGAGGGCTGTCTCCGTGGAGTGATTTGCCCTGAAACCGGATTGAAAGGTTTCACATAGATTGTTAGACGCTAAGTGTTCATTTAACTGCTCCGCAACAATTTTTTCAAGGATTTTTGAAATAAAGGGAAGGTGAGACACCGGTCGGTAATTTACCATGAGGTCAGGATCGAGGTTAGGTCTTTTAAGAAGAGGATGAATAACCGCTTTTTTGAATGCTAGGGGAACACTGCCCGAGGAGAGTGATAAGTTTATAATATTTAGCACTGATGGACCTAATAATTCAAAGAGCTCCTTGATCAGTTTCCCAGGAAGAGGGTCAAGTAAACATGTTGTCTGTTTTATTCCATTTACACGTTGTAACAATTCCTCTAATGTTATTTCCTCAAAACGAGAGAAACTATTTTGGAGGGCAGTATCCGCCGTATATACAATCGTGTCAGTGTTAATAGAACCCCGTTGTAGCTGGGACGCATTGTCTTTAATCTCCTTTCTAATGACTTCAATTTTCTTACTAAAGAATTGCATAAAGTCATCAGCTGAGTGGGTTGAGCTACTGGAAGGAATCCCTTGTTGGGTTAGCGATGCTACCGTACTAAACAAAAATTTAGGATCGTTTTTATTACGGTGGATGAGATTTGAGTAATATTTAGCTTTAGCTAAAGTAAGCATGCGTTTATAAGTTATTAAACCATCACTCCATGCTTGATGGTGCACCTCAAGTTTAGTCGTGCGCCATTTGCGTTCCAGCTTTCTACATAATAATTTCTGAGCTCTAGTTTCTTCTGTAAACCACGGGGTGCGCTTTTTTGGAGCCTTTTTTAACTTTAGCGGTGCTATGTTATCAATGGTTTCGCGCAGGGCGTCGTTAAAGTTGTTAGTGAGGTTATCAATAGAGCCCACATACTTTGGGAATGGTGCCATTACCGAGGGCAGTAGGTCAGCAAGAGTTGTCGTTGTGGCTGTATTGATGTTGCGGCTGCTATAGCAGGTATTATTATTATTAGTTTGACGAACATGCGTCTGAACCTCGAATTTTATAAGGTAATGATCGGACAATACTTTAGTATACGGGAGTATCGTAACTTTGGAAACGGTGATGCCCCTGACAAGCACTAGGTCTATCGTATTACCGTTGCGATGCGTGGGTTCATTTATTATTTGTGTGAGACCACAGCTATCAATTACAGTCTGGAGCGCTACGCACGGTGGGTCCGATGGGGTATTCATATGGATATTAAAGTCCCCCATTATGATTATATTATCGGCGTGTGTCACTAGATCAGCAACGAACTCTGAGAATTCATTAATAAAGTCCGAATAGGGCCCTGGGGGGCGGTAGATAACAGCCAGGTGTAGAGGCAGCGGTGTGACAGACCTCATAGTAAGCACCTCAAACGAATTATATTTATTATTTATGTTAGGACTAAGGTTAAAGTTTTCGTTGTATATTAGTGCGACCCCCCCACCCCTTTTGAGCGGACGGGCAATATGAGCATGTGTAAAGTTAGGAGGACATGCCTCATTTAGCGCAAAAAAGTTGTTTGGTTTAAGCCAGGTTTCGCTGAGACCGATGACGTTAAGATTGTTGTCTCTGATAATATCATTAACTAACAACGTTTTAGGAGACAATGATCTTATGTTTAAAAAACCTATATTATAGGTAGTGGGCTGTTTTAGGGAGTTTTTGATCAAATTATCCGTAGTAGCAATATTAATAATGTTGTGTTTATTATGCCCAGTGCATTTAGTATAGTTACGACCATATCTAGGAATTGATACGACAGGAATTTTCTGATTGTTTGATTGTTGCTTTGATAAACTGCACGCATCATGGTTAGCCACCTCAGTAACGGGGATTTTCCGATTGTTTGTTTGTTGCTTTGATAAACTGCACGCATCATAGTTAGCCACCTCAGTAAAACACATGTCCAACTCTGAAACACTCAAAGCAGAAAAAACTTGTTCTAATTTAACTGACTCCTTACCCAGACCAGTAGTCTCGCATTTTCCATCTAAATCCGTCTTCGGGATGGAGGAAAGTGGTGTTCTGTGGTGATTAGCCTTCTGCTTTGTTTTTAGCCCCGCTCGGCATCCGCGTTTCCGATCACACCGCTGGCGTCTGCTCCGTAGACGGCCCCCGCTGCTACTAGACTCCCCTGCTTCACAGGCCGCTGGATGTAGCCGCCGATGTATTCCCATGCTAGTTAGCAAGTCTAGCACGCAAGTGTCTATCAGTCCAAAACGGCCCGATTCGTCCACATCCAGAAGTGTCTGGCGGTCGTACGTGATCACGGAGTGACCACGATGTGAGCCAGCCATACAGTTTGTGGAATTGTCCGGTATTTCTGCCAAATGTTCCATCTTTAGCAGGAGCTCCTCGAGAGCGCAGGCCGTCCGGGCGCCGCCATCTTGGAATATGTTTATGTTGTGTTACTGTGCGGATGTTCTGTTGAAATGTGTTTGTCATTCTTGTTTGGGGTGGGTTCACATTGTGGCGCATATTTGTAACAATGTTAAAGTTGTTTATACGGCCACCCTCAGTGTGACCTGTATGGCTGTTGACCAAGTATGTCTTGCATTCACTTGCGTGTGTCTGTAGAAACCGCATGTAACACGATACTTGACCTTCACACTGTCAGTATGGAGGGTTTGCTGACGCGACGATAGTTTGTGGAGGACGATAAAGGCAGCGTCATCAGGACAGGCCCTCAATAATGTTGTCCGGGTGAAAATCGGGAGACATTCGGGAAAATGATTGCCATGGGAGGTTTACAGGAGGGGCACTGAAATTCGTGAGTCCCCCGGGAAAATCAGGACAGTTGGCAATAGGGCTGTGAATCTTTGGGTGTCCCACGATTTGATTCAATATTGATTATTTGGGGCACGATACGATAATATATCGATTTTTTCGATTCGATTCTCGATTAAAAAACGATATATTTCCGATTCAAAACGATTCTGTATTCATTCAATACATATATTTCAGCAGGATCTACCCCAGTCTGCTGACATCCTAGCAGAGTAGTAGATTTAAAAAAAAAAAAAACGTTTAAAATTGGCATGGACAATGTTTTATCAACTGATTGCAATAATGTAAACTTGTTTTAACTATTAAACGGACCAAAAATATGACTTATTTTATCTTTGTGAAAGCATTGGACACAGTGTGTTGTCGAACTTATGAGATGCGATGCAAGTGTAAGCCACTGTGACACTATTGTTCTTTTTTTTTTTTTTATAAATATGTAATGATAATGTCAATGAGGGATTTTTAATCATTGCTATGCTGAAATTATAACTAATAATACTGTTGTTGATAATATTAATTTTTGTTTCGCTACTTTTGGTTTGTTCTGTATCGTGTTTGTGTCTCCTCTCAATTGCTCTGTTTATTGCAGTTCTGAGTGTTGCTGGTTCAGGTTTGGTTTTGGAATTAGATTGCATTGTTATGGTATGTCTTTGTATTGTTGGATTGATAAAAATTGTTTTTATAAATTTTAAATCGATTTTTTAAAAATGAGAATCGATTCTGAATCGCACAACGTATTCGATTCGATTCGTATTCGAATCTATTTTTTTCCCACACACCTAGTTGGCAATTATGGTTTAAATCCATGAAGGAAAAAGGATAGTGAAGAAAGTGAAATTTTTTTTATAACTGAATACATTTACATGTGCATACAAATGTGTCTTCTTATTTCTATTATTTCTTGTAACGAATTAAGTAACATTTATGACAAGCTTTTTCCAAAACACAGTATCGAATGTGAGATATAACAGGACAATGCATAGATTTATCATTTGTTTTCAAAACGTTTACGAAAAAGTGGGACTCCAAAAATTTACCGTGGGACCCCATTTTTATGACTTGATGGGGTCCATGGGAACCCATTTTGAAAATTCCTAGCACCAAAACTGCTGTCAACAGAGGAGAAAAAATGCTTTATTGAATCAAATATATTATTTATGAAGCAAGTTCACCTAGTCCTGGCCTTGGCGTGCTGCCTGCCTTGGCACGCATATACGTGTCCTCTTTTTGGCATTTCACGATATGGTCAGCCTCCTCTCTATATGTTTGTCCCCACACTGTAGCATCGCCTGTGTCAGTGCAGCCATTTCTTCCTTTGTGGAAACCATATGGGGCATTTTGTGGCTGGCCGAGCTTCTGAAATGGTTTATGCCGTAAGTTAGTCAGATCTTTTGAATGTTTAGTGGGATTGGAGAGAGAACCTATTTTCCACCACTACAATTTTGACTTTTTTTTTGTTTTACACCAGTTTTCATCCCTACAAACATTATTTGGTTAATGCTGCTTGGGAAGGCAACGCTCCTCCAGAAGGCTACTGATATTTGCATGCACCCCTCGGCCTCCTAGTGGGCGTGCTTAGACCCATTCCTGGCTTTCTAATTGCATAGATAACACATGATAATGGCTTTTTAATGGACTGCTTGGAATGCAATATCCAGCATTCACCGAATGCTTGTAAAGTCACAGTTGCAGGAGGCATAATAGATTATTATGGATTCAAGCACTTTTAACCATAGGGACGTTTGTGTCATGTCCAGAGACCATGCAACTACTATGAAGTTATTAATGCGTGAATCAAGCAGAGACGATTGCTCTAAGACGGCAAGGGAAGCTCGGTTTCCCCTAAAATGTCAAAAAATAAGTGATTAAATATAAAGTTGTGTGTACCGTATTTTTCCGATTATAAGTCGCTCCGGACTATACGTCGCACCGCCCGGAAATGCATAATAAAGAAGGGAAAAAACGGATATAAGTCGCACTGAAGTATAAGTCGCATTTTGGGGGGAAATTTATTTGATAAAATCCAACACCAAGAATAGACATTTGAAAGGCAATTTAAAATAAATAAAGAATAGTGAACAACAGGCTGAATAAGTGTACGTTATATGACGCATAAATAACCAACTGAGTGTCAGGGGATGTTGTTGCTGAACCCCAGGATGCAGAGATAGCGGCAGGCATTGTGTGGGAAAACATGATTTAATTTAACACTAAACCAAGAACAAACAAAAGGGTACAAACAAAAGGCGCGCACAAGGCGGAGAACAAACCTAGCTATGAACAAAAAACTAGCACAAAGGCTAACTGTGGACTAAAAACAAAAACACTTACTGTGTTTACTTCTGAGTGAACAGAAGTAGACACAGCTACAACGATAAGTATTAATGACATTTACAAGTAGTGGTGACAATAATCCAGCACTGACTGGAGGGGAAGGCAGCTTTAAATAGTAACTGGCTGATTGACACCAGGTGTGGCCAGGTGCCAATCAGCCACAGCTGGGGAGACACAGCACTCAGGGAGACTAACAGGAAACGGACAAAATAAGAACGCTGACAGGAAACAAAGACAAAAACAGAGGAAATACTAAAACATGGCCAAACTGTCAGGGACAAGCCTGATACTGAGAAGGTGCCTGGTATTTTAACGTAACATATTATGGTAAGAGTCATTCAAATAACTAGAACATGCTATACGTTTACCAAACAATCTGTCACTCCTAATTGATAAATCTGATGAAATCCTCGATGTCGCTTCTAAACAACTCTGCCAACTCCAAAGGTATGCGCCGCTTCCTCTTGTCGTTTTCTGCTGCATATTTCACTACGTCCAGCTTGTAATCTGCAGTACATGATTTCCTTTTCGGTGCCATTTTATTTCAGCCCTTCTCAGTTTTTATAAGTTACCGCCAACGATGAAATGATCCATTTTGATAGCTACGGCAGTAGCATATAGCAGTTAGCATTCCATGACCCACAATGCACTTCTGCCATGACCCTCCCCCGCCAAATTTTTATTGGTTGACGTGTGTGTGACGATTGCTGACATTTTCTTCGTCTCTTCCGCGAATGAGATAAATTATATTATTTGATATTTTACGGTAATGTGTTAATAATTTCACACATAAGTCGCTCCGGAGTATATGTGGCACCCCCGGCCAAACTATGAAAAAAACTGCAACTTATAGTCCGAAAAATACGGTACATGTTATTGACTAAATATACGCAACAACGCGCTCTTTAGTTCAGAATCAGCTTCTTATCACTGGTAACGACGCAGCTTCCCTGTCTCTCATTCCCGCAGTTTTCCGAGTCATTGAATAAATGCTGGGTTTTGTCCCGCCCATCGGACGCTCAACGTTTCTGGAGGTCTATGGATGCAGTGTGTCACAACACGGCTTTCCTCTCTCTCATTACCGCAGCTTCACAGTGCTTTAAAGAGTGTAGATATTGTCCGTCTACAGAGCAGCGAAACGAGATGAGTCAGTGGATAATCTGGGATTTGTCCCGCCCATCGGACGCTCAGCGTCTCTGGGGGTCTATGGAGCAGTGGGCTGGCCTCGGCCGGCCCGGACATTCAACTGTTTGAGGTTAATTCCCTTTTTGATGGACATCGAAATGAGCAAATGATCTTGTGTTGTAAACTTCTGTGGGACCTTTTTTCAATATTTATTCTGTTCTGAGTTAAATCTGAGACTTTCCTGATCCCCTTAGCAATATTTTCTTTGATCAAAACGACTAGCGACAAATAAAGCTTCTGTTTCTGCTGTCTTTTTGTGTTTGTGAGACTGACTTCTTTACTCTGCAGTTTCTGTTCCAACCGCGCAACGGGTGCTGCCGTCTTAAAGAAGCACTAACAGGCACACTTCGCACTGACCTCGCGCCAGTCCCAGCTTTTTTTTAAAAAATGTTATTGAACAACAAACATACATTTATAACGCACACAAGTGTACAAACTATTGTCATTAGTGGCAAGGATGGGAACTACATCTCCAGGTGTAGAGAGGAGCTTCTCCTATTTAAAGTGGCTCAAGTCTTACACCCACAACACCATGGCCCAAGTCCATGATTAAAGTCCTGTTTAAAGTGGCTCAAGTCTTACACCCACAACACCATGGACCAAGGCCGTTTAAGCAGCATAGCTCTGCTGGCCATTTAGAGGACACTTGTCAAATCCCATTATAAACCAACACATTTTATGATGTAGGCCGAAATTGAGCTTCCCCTCCTTGAGACCAACATCTGCCTCTGGAATCAAGTGTGGATTTTTTAGGGATGTACTCAAAGATCGATATAACGCAACATTCTGTTTAAAGTGATCGTTCCTTGGACTCTAAATTTTGGCCCTCTTTTTTTCCCATCAGAGTCACTTGCGTTTTTTTTCACCAAATTATTGCGTATTTGCAAACTTACTGTCATGCCTGGTCCTTCCTGGTCAGGTCCTTTGGGCACCACACGATTCGATTAAATTTTTGGGTGTAAGGATTCCATTCTATTCCATTCCATCGGTTCTTGATTAAAAATGATTCTCGATTAAAAATCAATACTTTTTTATTAACATTGGGTGCCAGTTCAATGTTTAGCTACATTAAACGAATGAATGAAATTAGTTTATTTCGGTCATACAATCAACCATTTTGTGTGATCAATTTAACAGCACTGATTACACATATTAACAATCATACACATAAACACACAAAAAGAAAAAGAATGACCGAAAAAGGTATAGGTTGAAGCCAATGCTTATATTTGCCTTCCCTATACATTCACTGAAGATTAGATTGTAGAACATTAACGTTCAAAAAATATTGCTTTATTTTATAATTTTCCATTATTTTAGCTGTCCAGGCTTTCTTAAACCTTAACAAAGAACTACATGTTTTCAACTCATCACTGAGCTTGTTCCACCATTTAACTCCTAAAACTGATATACAATTGTATTTTATATTAATTCTTACTTTACATATTTTAAAAATCAATACCCCCCATAAATGATAGTTTTCTCCTCTTAAATTAAAAATTGAAGTGGTTGTACTTGTATAGCGCTTTTGTACCACGTTTTAAGTTGCTCAAAGGGCTTTGACAGAATTTCCACATTCACCCATTCACACACACATTCACACACTGATGGCGGGAGCTGCCATGCAAGGCGCTAACCAGGACCCATCAGGAGCAAGGGCGAAGTGTCTTGCCCAGGGACACAATGGATGTTTAATAGGATGGTAGAAGGTGGGGATTGAACCAGTAACCCTCAGATTGCTGGCACGGCCACTCTCCCAACTTCGCCACGCCGTCTTAATTTAATTGTAATTAATTTAACATTCCGCCATAAAACAAACAGCGCTAAAATTGGTTTTGCTTAAAAAAAACTTCTACCCATACATACAGTTTAATAAAGTCAAATACAAGTAAGACAAGATAAAAATCCAACTCTTCTCTTCTCTAAAATAAAACTGTACAGCAGATATGATCAATTGCATCAACAATAGTATGATTTTTTTTTTTTTAATCGATTTTAATTATTTTTGAAACGTTAAAGAACCGTCACCAATAAAAATTGCGATCAATTCAAAATCTATATTTTTTTCACACACCTAATATCCTGTGTTGGTTATGCGTCTTCAATGCGACACTTACACTTTTTTGTTGTTTGCCGTTGACAACCCTTTGAGTTCCATTTAGCTCCACACTCGGTTAATAATGCCCTGTATATTTTTGTGCCTCATACTGGAATCAAACAAGCATTGTTACCTGCAAGTTGCTTCCTGCCGTCCTTTGCGTCTTGCGGTAGACACGACATTCGCAGACATGTGACCAGATCGTAACAGTAAAACCGAAAATCTTAGTAAAAGAAGGAATAAAAAAATAGCTAAAAACAACAAAATATCGACCCAGTGATGTCAAAACCTACTGGTGATAGTGGACTCTCCATTCTAAAAAGCCCTGTCCACCTTTCGTGTCACGTCATGTGGGGGCACTATCCACCAAGCAGGTTTAGGCAGCCGGGCTACAGTGCATATATTTTTCCAAAAGAAAAAGGTAAAAAAATCGGGATTTCTATCTCATGCGATCTCAGGAAAAACGTGATCAGTATTTATTGAACCCCAACGACCACGTTATAACGGACTTTGAGTGATAATAAAATGTCTTAATTATTTTGTTCTTTGATTTCTACTCACAACACATTCTAAAGTTGTTTTAAATAAATTACAATTAGAAGAATATGCTAATGTGTGTATACTGCTTGGGGGACTTCAGATGGTTGGCACACACACATATACACACACACACACACACACTCAAACGAATGCACACTAATTTGCATGCTTTCTCTCCCGAACGCGGATGGCCAAGCATCGCTTTGGGCTTTTTTTGTCATTGCACCGCCTCTTCGGTTTCGCTGCACTTAAAAATGAGGCTCCACTGCGGAGGGGCCAGACCTTGTTTCAACATGATTTTCCACCTGAGCGACGAGAGCTGTTTGAACTCATTAGTTTAAAAGAATGTGATGTTATTAAGTCTGTGGTAAGTCCCGGGCCTCCTGGGACGAGCCACTCGCTGCTGGCCATCTCCCAATATGCTTGTGCCCTTGCACCCTATCAGCTCGAGTGCAGTGTGTGTTTCTAAAATAGCAATACTGCTTATGGCTGTTAGTGAAGTAATACATTTTCATGCATTTATTTACCTGCACCGCAGAATGGGGCGGTAACTTGAAACAGGTGATAATTGAAGAGTGGCTGTTATTTCTCTATCCATCCATCCATTTCCCACCGCTTGTCCCGTTCAGGGTCGCGGGGGGTACTGGAGCCTATCTCAGCTGCATTCGGGCGAAAGGCGGTGTACACCCTGGACAAGTCGCCACCTTATCACAGGGCCAATACAGATAGACAGACAACATTCACACTCACATTCACACACTAAAGACCAATTTCCCTCCAATTTTTCATGTGTGAGCAAACGCCAAAACTCCTTGAGCATTCAGTTGCGCACATGTGAGCGACGGCAGACGTGCACACAGTTATGCGCTTATCTTTTTCTTCGATTTTTTTGTGCGGCCTAGATTTGCTGTGCGCAGAGGACACATGAGCAGTGTGCAATTGCACAGGCGCGTACCTTAGAGAGAACGTTGCTAAGGACCATTTAGTGTTGCCAATCAACCTATCCCCAGCTGCATGTCTTTGGAGGTGGGAGGAACCCAGAATACCCCGAAGAAACCCACGCAGTCACGGGGAGAACATGCAAACTCCACACAGAAAGATCCCGAGCCCAGGATTGAACCCAGGACTACTCAGGACCTTCGTATTGTGAGACACATGCACTAACCTCTTCCGCCGGGCTGCCTGCCTGTTATTTCTGAAATTTAAAACACTTTTGGTTTTTTAATAATGCTCTTAAGTACAGTACATGTTAAATTTATAGGAAAAACTTGCTGTTTCAGACAACATGATCATTTATTAACAATAGGGATGTAACAATATTGAACATCTGCCATTACGATATTATCACGGTATTAAGGCTACGGTACAATATTATTGTGGAATTGTCCAAAAAAAAAAAGACTTGGTAAAAATGCCATAGTGTGTTAAATAAAGTAGCAGGACAGTTTAGGGTAAACACACTTCCTGTAATTGAAGACAAACATAATGCTCAAATGTTCTAATCATATTTATCCTTACAAACATGTATTTTTAAGTGCAAAGAATTGTGCAGGGCCCATCAGCCTTCTTGTTCTTTAACCCTGTACACTGTTCGTTTGTCTAATCTCGAATGGGTTGATGCAATAAAAATAAAGATCCATCCATCCATCCACTGTTTCAAGCAAATATCCAACAATTGAACTTAATGTAAATACCTCAAAAATGCATGGTTACCAACCAACCAATCAATCAAAGTTTATTTACATAGCCCTTAATCACAAATGTCTCAAAGGGCTGCACGAACCACAACGACAACCTTGGATCTGATCCCACATTGGGGCAAGAAAGAACTTAATGTGAAACTTTGGAAGGGACCGAAGATGTGGGGACACCCTTCGAGTTTACTGGTGCAATAGATGCCGAGTAGATATGGTTAATAATGTGAGAGTCCAGACCATAGTGAGGTCAGGAAGGGATCCTCTTGCATGTAGACGAGACGTAACGCAGAGACGTCACAGAGGAGCGGTCCAGACTTGGAACAGCTTGCAAGTCCTCTGTGGAAACTGATCTATGGCCACCTAAAAATCTCTCCATGTAGGAGATAGGAGCATAGCAGAAAAGAGAGAGGGCAGATCAACTGGTGTAAAAAGGGGCCTATTTAAAGGCTACAGTGTATAAATGGGTTTTAAGAGGGGACTTAGACGCTTCTACTGGGGTAGCATCTCTAACTATTGACAGTAGGGCATTCCAGAGTACTGGAGCTCGAATAGAAAACGCTCTATAGCCCGCATACTTTTTTTGGGCTCTGGGAATCATTAATAAACCAGAATTTTTGTAACATAGAGTACAATACCATCAGCAAGATAGGATGGAACTAGACCGTTAAGTATTTTATACGTAAGTAGTGAAAAACCTTAGTCGCATCTTAAGTGCACAGGAAGCTAGTGCAGGTAAGACATTATAAGCCTAATATGATCATACTTTCTTGTTCTTGTCCAAAGTCTAGCAGCCGCATTGTGTACCAACTGTAATCTTTTAAGGCTAGACATAGGGAGACCTGAAAATAATATGTTACAGTAATCGAGACGAGATGTAACGAACACATGAAGAATGATCTCAGCCTCGGTCGGTGGTGGGCGAAATAGTACACATTTTAGCGATATTACAGAGATGAAAGAAGGATGTTTTAGTAACACTCTTAATGTGTGACTCAAATGAGAGAGTTGGGTGGAAGATAATACCCAGATTCTTTACCGAGACACCTTTGGTTGTCAAATGTTAAGGTGGTATTAATAGCAGGACCGATAATTTAGCATTTCCGTTTTCTTAGCGCTAAGGTGCAAAAAGTTGCTGGACATCCATTGTTTGATTTCATTAAGACCAGGGGTCTTAGACACGCGGCCCGCTGGCCAATTGTGGCACGCGAGACGTTATTTTGCGGCCCCCACCTCAACATGAGACATTAATGCTAGTGCGGCCCGTGAGTTTTATATGAATGGCCCTTGACAGCATTGTGTTATTTGGGTTCAAAATGGCTCTTTCAACATTCTAGGTTGCCTACCCTTGCGCTAGTGGAAAAGCGGCAAATGAGTGAAAGCAACAGAGACATTGCCATGGAGACAAGGGTTTTCTTACGTGCCTGGCTGCAGTCACACCGCGACACCTGTCTGTCAATAATAACAGTCCCTGATAACCTGGAACAATTCATGTTTTTTTAATTGTTTAATTTGCATTGCATCACACGATGAACACTACATACATTTCTATGTGACACCAGATGACACTCTCGCTATCCTGGTACTTTCCCGGCTATTATCCGCCGACCGCCGTGTTGTGTCGGGACGAAAAGCGGAAAGACACACATTGCGGAAATAACATTATTCTCCGTGCGTGGGCTGAATACAAATATATTCCACATCCCCAAACATGTCTTTTTCAAAGCATGCAGTGAAGAGAAAGGTTAGTGATGTGCAAAGACAATTGCAGGAAAAGTGGGAAATGCAATGTTTCTTTGTTGAGCACAGGGGCACCCTGACGTGTTTTATTTGGACAGAGAAAGTTGCGGTGCACAAGGAATACAATTTGAAACATCAGTATATAACTAAACATGCTGAGGAGTATGCAACATTTTTTTTAAGAAATATTTTCTTGCGGGCCAGCCTCACCAAGACTCTGCATCCGGTGGCCCCCGGATAAATTGAGCTTGAGACCCCTGATTAAGACACACCTCTAAGTGACTACAATCTGGTGTGTTGTTCAGGTTTAGAGACATGTAGAGTTGGGCGTCATCAGCCTAAAGGTGAAGGTTAACAATGTATTGCGTATGATGTAACCTAGCGGCAGCATGTAGATGCTGAAGAGTGCAGGGCCAAGAACCGAACCCTGTGGCACTCCGCACGTTACCTTGACATACTCTGAGGTCATGTTGTTATGGCTCACTGCATTCTGTCAGTAAGATAGGAGGTAGACCAAGAAAAGGCTAAGTCTGACATACCAATATGTGTTTTGAAACGTTTTAATAGAATATTATGACCGACAGTATGGAAAACAGCGCTAAAATGAAGTGGCAAAAACATGGATGACTAATCACAATCCATAGTTGACAATAGATAATTAGTCATTTTTGCAGGAGATGTCTCGGATTGATTTTCCCTAAACCAGACTGAAAGGGTTCACCCAGATTGTTAGACACTAAGTGTTCATTTAGCTGCTGTGCAACAATTTTTTAAAGGGAGGGTGGGAAAATGGCCAGTAGTTTACCAGAAGTTCAAAATCGAGGTTGAGGAGAGGATGAATAACTGCTGTTTTGAATGTGAGGGGGAACAGTACCAGAGGAAAGTGATAAGTTAATCATATTCAGCACTAATGGTCCTAATATTACAAACAGCTCCTTGATAAGTTTTCCTGGAAGTGGGTCAAGTAAACATGTTTGTTTTGTCCCATTTACAAGTTGCAGGAGTTCCTCCAATGCTATTTCTTCAAAAAGACGGATAGTATTTTCAAAAGCATTATCCGTTGTACATACACTCGTATCTGCGTTAAAAGAACCCAGTTGGAGCTGGAACCTGTTATCTTTAATCTCTTTTATAATGAGCTTGATTTTCTTGGTAAAGAATTGCATAAAGTCATCCGCCGAGTGGGTGAAGCTTCTTGGAGAAGTTCCTTGTTGGGTTAGTGATGCTACTGTATTTAACAAATGTTTAGGAGGTTTTTTATTGCGGCGGATGTCATTGGAGTAGTAATTAGTTTTAGTAGGTTATTAAACTATCACTCCATGCTTGATGGAAAAAAGTTTAGTCGCACGCCATTTGCGTTCCAGCTTTCTACATGATAGTTTAAGAGCTCTGTTTTTTCTGTGAACCAGGGTGTATGCCTTTTAGGGGCCTTTTTTAGCTTTAGCGGTGCTAAGTTGTTAGTGAGGTTTTTTGTGGCTGCGTTATTGTTATGGCTGCTAAAACATTGATTAGAAGCTTGTAGAGTCTAGTCAGAACTTCCAATTTTATAAGGTAATGAATTGACATTACTTTCGTGTACAGGATTACCATATTTTTGGAGGTAGTGACTCCTCGGACAGGGACTAGATTTATAGTATTACCATTGCAATGTGTGGTTTCATTCATTTGTGTGAGACCACAACTGTCAATTATAATCTGGAGAGCCAAGCAGGCTCGGTCTGACGGTGTATTCATATGGATATTAAAATCCAATTATATTGTCTGTGTGCTTCACAACATCAACTACACACTCAGAGAATTTGCGGATAAAGTCCTAATAGGGCCTAGGGGGGCGGTAGATAACAGCCAGGTAGAGAGGTAGGGGTGCGACAGACATCATAGTAAGCACCTTACATGTATTATTTAGGTTAGGGCTAAGGTTAAGATTTGCATTGAATATTAGTGTGACTCCTCTGCCCCTTTTAAGGGGATGTGCAATATGTGCACTCGTATAGTTGGGACGAGATGCCTCGTTAAGCGGGAAAAATGGATCTGGTTTTAGCCAAAGTCTCACTGAGACCAATGACGTTTAGATTGTTGTCTCTAAAGACCTCATTAACTAATAATGATTTGGGAAATAATGATCTGTTGATTAAAATGCCCATATTATAGTTGGTGGGCTGTTTTGAGGAATTTTTGTTAATGTTTTCCATAGTTTTCATAACATTACGTCTATTTTGCATAGTGTACCTTAAAAAATTTCGATTACATCTATAGATTGATATGGTGGGGATCTTGATATTATTTTGATCACATCTATAAATTGATAGGGTGGGGGATCTTGAGATCATTTTCTTGGTGCCATGAGAGATTTAACGCATCATAATTCGCCTTCCGCCCGAGTGCAGCTGAGATAGGCTCCAGCACCCCCTGCGACACCGAAAAGGACAAGCGACAGAAAATGGATGGATGGATGGAATTTGCCACCTCAATAGAATGCATGTCTACTTCTGGCACGGTCACTAAAGAAAAAACTTGATGTGAGTTATGTACGGTATTATGCTACGAGAATTGCCATATGTGCAGGAATTTTCTAGCCTCGCGCTGGTTGTTTCTAGCTTAACTGACTTCTCTCCCGGGCTGACACGCACTGTATTTGCCTGTGTACAAGCTTTCTCTAGTGGAATTAGTCAAGTTTGACTCAAAGTATGTTTTTAGGAAGAATGATGGCGCCTTCCCGGTTACAATGAAGGCAGTCCCTCCTCAGCAATCTCGGTTTGCCCCAGAAAGAGGGCCAATTATCAATAAACGTTAGTCCCTGTTCTCCACAAAAACTAACCAGCCGACATTTACAACAATGTTTGCGTAGCTAGTGTTGTGATTAGCCTGTCCTACGTGTTTACTAGGCTTGTTGCGAGTCAGCTCCCTAAGATTAGCTTCAATGCCAGATGCTCGGGAGTGTTTAATGCATATTTTTATGTATCACCATGTAGTAACGCTAGTATTGTTAACTTATAATGACATTTTTTCGTATTGTTTCAGTTTCGCAAGTTCCTCAGTAAATTCATTAAGACGTCACCGTGGAGTCTGTTTAGCTGATTGGAGAGCTAGCTTCCGCAGTTGGTGGGTCCATGACGATGACATCTGTTTTGTTTGATCAGCCATTTTACTGCTGTGTTACAGGCACCGTTTGGAAACAATTAAGGTATGTAAATAAACATTACAACATACGTATATATCTGCAGCTTATAGTCCAGTGCAGGTAGAATTTGGAATTGTTTTTTTTTCCTAAAACTGACTAGGTGTGGCAATATCCAAGTGCGCGCTACAGTCCGGAAAATACAGTAGTATCTTTACCTTTGAAGTTAAGCAGAGGGCCACAAAATATGGGCCGCGAGTTTAAAAACCCTGCTCTCGACAGTCAAGTTTGAATGTCCCCTCAGCACTCCAACCCCAGTGGGGCCAATCCAAGGACCTCACTAACCTATCCAGTACAGTGGGGCAAAAAAGTATTTAGTCAGCCACCGATTGTGCAAGTTCTCCCACTTAATATGATGACTGAGGTCTGTAATTTTCATCATAGGTACACTTCAACTGTGAGAGACAGAATGTGACAAAAAAATCCAGGAATTCACATTGTAGGAATTTTAAAGAATTTATTTGTAAATTGTGGTGGAAAATAAGTATTTGGTCAACCATTCAAGGCTCGTCGTGTTTGCAGGTAGAAAAATACTGAGTTGCATCCCAAGAACACCACACCTACTGTCAAGCATGGGGGTGGAAACATCATGCTTTGGGGCTGTTTTTCTGCTAAGGGAACAGGACGATTGATCCGTGTTAAGGAAAGAATGAATGGGGCCATGTATCGTGAGATTTTGAGCCAAAACCTCCTTCCATCAGTGAGAGCTTTGAATGGTTGACCAAATATTTATTTTCCACCATAATTTAGAAATAAATTCTTTAAAATTCCTACAATGTGAATTCCTGGATTTTTTTTCCCCATTCTGTCTCTCACAGTTGAAGTGTACCTATGATGAAAATTACAGACCTCTATCGTCATTTTAATTGGGAGAACTTGCACAATCGGTGGCTGACTAAATACTTTTTTTGCCCCACTGTATGTCCAGTCTTTATTTGAGTATTTTAGCTTTTTTGATGTAGACAAGACTTATTTATTTGTGGGGATACCCATTAGCTGTGCTTTTGCTAGAATACAAAAAAAAACGTTTTGCCAATAATCGATTATGAAAATATTTACACGTACACATGTCTGCACCTGTGTGTGTGTGTGTGTGTGTGTGTGTGTGTGTGTGTGTGTGTGTGTGTGTGTGTGCGTGCGTGCGTGCGTGCGTGCGTGCGTGCGTGCGTGCGTGCGTGCGTGCGTGCGTGTGTGACAATAACTCTATGGATACAGTCAATCATTCTGTAAAAATATGATCTAAATAATAACCTTTGGAATGTGTTGTACAAATATGATATAGTCACATTCTTTCAATCAATCAAAGTGTATTTATGTAGCTTTTAATCACAAATGCCTCAAAGGGCTGCACAAACCACAACAACATCTACGATCCCACATCAGTGCAAGAAAAAAACTCAACCCAACGGGAACAATTAGAAACCTTGGAAGGGACGGCAAATGTGCCCCGTGCAAAGGATGCTGAGTGGATCCAGTTAATAATGTGAGAGTCCAGTCCATAGGGAGGGTAAACAGGGGTGTTGGAGCGCCAAGATTGATGCATAAAGGACTGGTCCACCCCGGGTCCCGACTTCATAATGCGACCAATTACATAATGGAGCTGTTATTTGTCCATACTGTCATTGCTACCAATCGTACCCACTCGTGACATTCAACCAAATGAGCCGTTTTTATATGCTCACTCAAAGAGGCAGGGACACCGTAATGCCGACAGTAAGTTTACTCAAGAGGACAAACAATTACGAGATCTCATCTCATTAATGTCCTCTCTCTTGTATGCAACCACACAAAACCAGTCCCGGCAGTCTTGCGTGATGAAAGTTTTCTTCTGTCTTTATCATTGGTCACTTGTGTTTCATGGGTGGAGTTTTAGTGTATTTGTAATTAAACTTAACACGTATCCCTTCATTCAAACCAGCCTTTCTTTCAATACAATAGTACATAACTAGGGTTGTACGCTATACCGGTATTAGTATAGTACCACGATACTAATGAATCATTTTCGGAACCATGCCGTCTCTGAAACGTACCAGTCCCGCACCTCCCCTGCGCCCGTGTAAAAGTCACGTCATGACATTGCTGGTTTACGAGAAACGGAGCATGTTCGGCAGCGCACAATCACAGAGTACTTACAAGCAGACACAGTGTGTAGTCAGAAATGGGAGAACGGACGCATTTTAGCTTAAAAATAACAATAAAGGTGAAGTTATAACACTGAAATGTCCTCAGGAAGAGGTGCTTTAAGACATGGCTAGCTAGCTAGAGGCTAACATCCATCCGCCGTCGACAGTGTTTTAGCTATTTCTAAATCACTAATCTTTGTCTCCATGGCAACAAATAAAGTAAGTTTCTTACAAGTATCATCCCTGTAGGACAAGGAATAGCTAAACATGCTTCACTACACACCGTAGCTCACTGGCATCAAAATGTAAACAAACGCCATGGGTGGATCTACACTTAACATCTACTGTAATGATATCAGATACAGGAATATATCTAGTCGATACTACTAAGATTATGTCCATATTTATTGGCATCACAATATCTTCTTTCGTTTTTTAAATGTATATTGCGTTTATAAACCCAGGAAATATGTCCCTGGAAACATGAGGACTTTGAACATGACCAATGTATGATCCTGTATCAGATTGATACCCAAACTTGTGGTATCATCCAAAACTAATGTAAAGTATCAAATGACAGAAGAATAAGTGATTATTACATTTTAACAGAAGTGTAGATAGAACATGTTACAAGATAAAGTAAGCAGATATTAACAGTAAATTAAAAGTAGATTAATAATGATTTTTCTGACACTTGTTCTTAATAATGTTGACAATTAAAATAACTGCATATGTCAGCAGACTATTTAGGAGCCTTTGAATGTTTACTTACTACTAAAAGACAAGTTGTCTTTTATGTTCACTATTTTATTTAGGGACTTAAAGGCCTACTGAAACCAACTACTAACCACCACGCAGTCTGATAGTTTATATAAATGATAAATAAATGGGTTGTACTTGTATAGCGCTTTTCTACCTTCAAGGTACTCAAAGCGCTTTGACACTACTTCCACATTTACCCATTCACACACACATTCACACACTGATGGAGGGACCTGCCATGCAAGGCGCCAACCAGCACCCATCAGGAGCAAGGGTGAAGTGTCTTGCTCAGGACACAACGGACGTGACGAGGTTGGTACTAGGTGGGATTTGAACCAGGGCCCCTTGGGTTGCGCACGGCCACTCTCCCACTGAGCCACGCCGTCCCAATGATATATATATATATCAATGATGAAATATTAACATTGCAACACATGCCAATACAGCCTTTTTAGTTTACTAAATTGCAATTTTAAATTTCCCGGGAGTTTTTTCTTGAAAACGTCACGTAATTAGGACGTGTACGCGGACTGTAAGGAAATATTAGCGCTGCACGACTCGCGGCTAAAAGTTGTCTGCTTTAACCGCATAATTACACAATATTTTGGAGATCTGTGTTGCTGAACCTTTTGCGATTTGTTCAACTAATATTGGAGAAGTCAAAGTAGAAATATGGAGTTGGGAAGCTTTAGCCTTTAGGCACACAAACACACGGTGAGTCATTGTTTAAAATTCACGGAGGTGAAACTTTACTATGGATCAGAGCGAACATGGATCCCTACCGAATATCAACCAGCAGCTTTCGGTGAGAAAATTGTGGTAAAAAGTCGCTTCTTACCGGAGATCAGCTGAGCGTGTCCCATCCATAAAGCTGCCGTTTACTTCGCTGAGACATTGGTGTCAAAACACCCGTGGACAAACCCCTCCGACTATCAGGTACTGTTAAACTCACTAAAACACTAGCAACACAATAGAAAGATAAGGGATTTCCCAGAATTATCCTAGTAAATGTCTCTAAAAACAACTGAATCCATCTCAATGCAATCGCGTTTTTTTTTAACTCGTTTTTTTTTTTTTTCTATTCCGTCGCTATCAATATCCACAAACACAAATCTTTCATCCTCGTTTAAATTAATGCGGAAATTGTCATTTTCTCGGTCCGAATAGCTATTTTTGTTGGAGGTTCCCATTAGAAACAATGTGAATATGTGAGGAGCCTTCAACATTGTCTGCGACTTCTGGTACAGGCAAGGCTTTTCTGTTAGCACCAAAAGTTGCAAACTTTATTGTGGATGTTCTCTACTAAATCCTTTCAGCAAAAATATGGCAATATTGCGAAATGATCAAGTATGACACATAAAATGGACCTGCTATCCCCGTTTAAATAGGAAAATCTCATTTCAGTAGGCCTTTAACTGCAAAGAGAAACATATGTTTAACGTACCCTAAAATTTGTTTGTTAAAATAAAGCCAATAATGCAATTTTTTTGTGGTGCCCTTTATTTAGAAAAATACCAAAAAATATTAAAATACTGTTAGTACCGGTACCAAAATGTTGGTATCATTACAATACTATACATAACTGCAAATAGAAATAAACAGTTTCCAAGACGAGCTCGTAAGCCAGCACACCCCAGTGGATTCGACTTCACCACTCTCAAATCAAATCAGGCATTCTGACATGTTATCAGCGGAAGGCAGCGGGGCGAAACAGACATCTGTGAAGCTGCGCCAATGTTTTCTTGCTTACGCAGCAACATCACTGTAGGGAGTGGTCGGCAATCCCAGAGAATTGCAGCCGGTGCGGCTGAATTGATCCTGTAAAAGCAGAACCATTAAAAGGCAAAGGTGGAATGTCACAGTGCACCACATGCACCCATCACGCCCGCAATGCAAAGAGGAAAGAGCTGGTGTCCATTCTCTCTGCCCGACGCCTCCTCTGCTTTCACGGCTTGAACTGCTCACTATGACAGCGGCGGTATGAATAATGCAGCGCTCGCCATGTGATGTTTGCACACACATGCCGCTCGACATGAAAGCGAAGCCGAGCTGAAATAAGCAGAGCAGAAATGCTTCAAACTAGTCAGCTGGAGGAGGCTTTGCAGCTCTGAACTGCCATGATTATCTCACCACGCAGCCTTCTGTGATCTTTGCACTTTGGTGGTCATAATCACGCAGCATTTTATGTTCAGAATACACATCCGGAGTGGGTGTGTTTTGGCTGTTTTACACATGGATAATTAAAGGGCGTACCCCATTTGTTAGCTTGGGAAAAAAAAAAAATCTTGCCACTATAAGGAAAATTGCTCTGGGAGTGTTTTTTATGTCATTGGGTCCAGTTGAGTGTCACGGTTGATGGATTGGGGCTGTTTTTCATCTATTCATCTTTTTCCACGGCCAATCTATTACAGCACATCTGTCAAACTCAGGGACCGGAGGCCAGACCTGGCCCGCCACATCATTTTAGGTGGCCCACGAAAGCTGAAAATATGCGTCAATAAAGTACTTGGCAGAAAAAAATGCATGTACATACAATTGCATACTGTGTCTTTTAAACTTTGATATTATGTATCCATCCATCCATCCATTTTTTACCGCTTATTCCCTTTGGGGTTGCGGGTGGTGCTGGTGTCTATCTCAGCTACAATCGGGCGTAAGGCGGAGTACACCCTGGACAAGTCTCCACCTCATGACAGGGCCAACACAGATAGACAACATTCACACTCACATTCAGACACTAGGGACCATTTAGTGTTGCCAATCAACCTATCCCCAGGTGCATGTCTTTGGATTTGTAGGAAGCCGGAGTACCCTGAGGGAACCCACGCAGTCACAGAGAGAACATGCAAAATCCACACAGAAAGATCCCGAGCCCGGGATTCAACTCTACTCAGGACATTCATATTGTGAGGCAGACGCACTAACCCCTGTTCCACCATGCTTCCCTGATATTAAGTAATGATGTAAATATTATTACCTTACATTCCACATTTTTTTAGGGAGAAATATGAATAAATACTTAAGTATCTCATTACATAAAGAATTTAAAGCAAGTTATCCATCAAATTGTAAAAATGACAAGAGCATTGACGGTAAAAATAACCCAAAAAACCTGGAAGCTCAATCTCCAGAATATCACCTTTAAAAAAATCTGTGGTACGTTTTTCCATCCAGCCATCCATTCATCTCCTTCCGCTTGTCCGAGGTCGAGTTGCGGGGGCAGCAGCCTAAGCAGAGAGACCCAGACTTCCCTCTCCCCAGCCACTTCATCTTGCTCCTCCCGGGGAATCCCGAGGCGTTCCCAGGCCAGCCAGGAGAGATAGTCTTCCCAACGTGTCCCGGGTCTTCCCCATGGCCTCCTACCGGTCGGACGTGCCCTAAACACCTCACTCGGGAGGCGTTTGTGTGGCATTCTGACCAGATGCCCGAACCACCTCATCTGCCTCCTCTCCATGTGGAGGAGCAGCGGTTTTACTTTGAGCTCCGCCCAGATGGCAGAGCTTCTCACCCTATCTCTAAGGGAGAGCCCCGCCACCCGGCGCAGGAAACTCATTTCGGCCACTTGTACCCGTGATCTTGTCCTTTCTGTCATAACCCAAAACTCATGACCATAGGTGAGGATGAGAATATAGATCGACCGGTAAATTGAGAGCTTTGCCTTCTGGCTCAGCTCCTTCTTCACCACAACGGATCGATACAGCGTCCGCATTACTGAAGTCGCCGCACCGATCCGCTTGTCGATTTCACAATCCACTTTTCCCTCACTCGTGAACAAAACTCCTAGGTACTTGAACTCCTCCACTTGGGGCAGGGTCTCCTCCCCAACCCAGAGATGGCAGTCCGCCCTTTTTCCCGACGAGCACCATGGACTCGGAATTGGAGGTGCTGATTCTCATCCCAGTCGCTTCACACTCTGCTGCGAATCGATCCAGTGAGAGCTGAAGATCTTGGCCAGATGAAGCCATCAGGACCACATCATCTGCAAAAAGCAGAGACCAAATCCTGCGGCCACCAAACCGGAACCCCTCAACGCCTTGACTGCGCCTAGAAATTCTGTCCATAAAAGTTATGTACAGAATCGGTTACAAAGGGCAACCTTGGTGGAGTCCAAGCCCTCACTGGAAATGTGTCCGACTTACTGCCGGCAATACAGACTAAGCCCTGACACTGATCATACAGGGAGCGTGACCGCCACAATAAGACATTCCGATACCCCATACTCTCTGAGCACTCCCCACAGGACTTCCTGAGGGACACAGTCAAATGCCTTCTCCAAGTCCACAAAGCACATGTAGACTGGTTGGGCAAACTCCCATGCACCCTCAAGGACCCTGCCAAGAGTGTAGAGCTGGTCCACAGTTCCACGACCAGGACGAAAACCACACTGTTCCTCCTGAATTTGAGGATCGACTATCCGGCATAGCCTCTTCTCCAGTACATCTGAATAGACCTTACCAGGAAGGCTGAGGAGTGTGATCCTACGATAGTTGGAACACACCATCTGGTTCCCCTTCTTAAAGAGAGGAACAGAACAGAGGTACGTTTTTCCATTTACAGTAAATGTTGTAAAAAACACTGTAAATTTTACAATAAAATGTAAATTTCAATAATATTGAAATCAAATGCACAGGCAATTGTGTCATATCAAAAAACAGATCCTTATATTTATCATCCATTATTCACTGTTCTAAATGGCCCTTTGAGGGCAGCCATAACTGCTCTGTGGCCCCCAATGAAAATGAGTTTGACACTCCAATATGCTTACTTCATAGCAACATATCAATCATTCTATAATGGTCTGCATCCTGATTAAAGAAGCCACTTCATTGGTGTCTTAAAGTGGTCACATTATTATTTTAATCGCTTGCCTTGCCTTCTTATTGTTGCTCTTCGAGGTTCTTGTTCTTGGTCTCATTACTGTTGTTGTTCTTATTATTTTTCTCCATGTTTTCGTTCATATTTTTCTTTTTTTTAATTATTATTCTTGTTCTTCCTTTTCTTGTTTTTTTCATTTTTATTTTTCTTCAATCAATCAAATAATTAATTGGTAATTGCAACCACTTGTGGTCTACACAACATGTAATGGTGGTTCGTTAGTCAAAATTTTGCATACATTATGTTTTTCAGACCATCTTCAAGCAACTTTCTCTCTGTCTATTTAGATTGCGCCGTTTTGTGGGTGGTCTTATGTACGTCACGTATCCTTCGACTGCATCTCCACTTTGTCAGCCATGTTGTTGTTTTTAGCGCTTCCATATCGAGCCTACTGGCAAATATATGTCGGAACTACAGCTAGGGGATATGGCTTTTTTTTAATACCTCATTATTTTCAGGCCATATCACGATACACGATATATATCTCGATATTTTGCCTTAGCCTTGAATGAACACTTGATGCATGTTAATATTAATGTGACTACATAAAAAAAAGTATTGTTCATACTGCATTAATATATGCTCACTTTAAACTTTCATGCAGAGAGGGAAATCACAACTAAGTCAATTTAGCAAACTTGTATTTGTTAAACAGTTATTAAGCAGTGGCACAAACATTCATATAATTTCCAAAACAGAAAGTGCAAGATTCTCAGAGACATTTTGAAACATGTTATGAGTGCACTTTTGTGCATAATGTCATTAAGATAACATATCAAAACAACACTAAATTAATTTGCACTTTTTGTACAGAACACCACTACAATAGTTAAAAACAAATAAAGTGCACTTTTGTGCATGATGTCACACAAAATATTTTAATAACTGTCAATAAAAAATGAGCTGCATATTAGGAAATCAAATAGTGTTCGTCCTTCACTATGTGGTAGGTTACTGCGGACACTTATCTACTTTTGTTGTTGACTATTTTTTGATGAGGATATGTTTGCCTCGGCATTTTGAGGGTGTGGGCGTGGCACCGAACGGAGATGTTGATTTGCAGTTTCAAGCACTCTTCATTCTCAAGCAGGTGACTTTTCAAATGTCGCTACATATTAGCAGTAATGCTACTTTTGGTAGCAACGCTTTTGTCCCACACTTGACAAATTACGATTGTCTGTTCGACATATTCTCACTTGAAGCCAAACCAACGCCAGACGATGGACCCCCTGCTGTTTTTCTTGGGAATTAATTCTTCCTTCATTTCTTACCAGATTGGCACCTTCTTTCTCTCGTATTACCACCTCGCACCACAGCTAATGTTACCCATGCTGCTACCTCTCTGCTCCGCGAGGGCGTATACGTATGTGACGTATGTAAAAGGTTAGCTCGAATATCACGATATATTCATTTTCTATATCACACAAAGACAAACCTGCGATATATCGAGTATATCGATATATCGCCCAGCCCTAGTTAGAGCTGTATGCAAATTTAATGGCAACAGCGGAGGATTTTAGCAAGAGGAAAGAGTAAAATAAGGAACTTATTGACTAAAACTCTGGACTACAACTGAATAAAAATAGCGGACTTGCACACAACTAATCGGGGAAACCTCTACCTTTATGGAGATACCCACTGACATAACTAAGGCAAAATACGTTACTAAAGTTTTAAATTCGTAATTGTTGATTGAAGCAAAAGACTGTTTTATAAATAGAGCCACCTCTCCTCCATCGTTTAATTTCATATTTTTGGGACTTGTGGAGATCCCAAATACACAAAAACAAGTAAGAAAAGTTGGATTTGCATAATAGGGCCCCTTGCAAGACCTTGATATTGTGTGTAATGTGTTTGTATATACCGCATTTTTCAGAGTATAAGTCGCTCCGGAGTATAAGTCGCACCCGGCGAAAATGCATAATAAAGAAGGAAAAAAACATATATAAGTCGCACTAGAGTATAAATCAAATTTTTGGGGGAAATTTATTTGACAAAACCCAACACCAATAATAGACATTTGAAAGGCAATTTAGAATAAATAAAGAATAGTGAATAACAGGCTGAATAAGTGTACGTTATATGAGGCATAAATAACCAACTGAGAAGGTGCCTGGTATGTTAACGTAACATATTATGGTAAGAGTCATTCAAATAACTATAACATATAGAACATGCTATACGTTTACCAAACAATCTGTCACTCCTAATTGCTAAATCCCATGAAATCCTATACGTCTAGTCTCTTAGTTGAATGAGCTACATAATATTATTTGATATTTTTCGGTAATGTGTTAATAATTTCACACATAAGTCCCTCCTGAGTATAAGTCGCACCCCTGCCCAAACTATGAAAAAAAACTGCGACCTATAGTCCGAAAAATACGGTAGTCTTTGTCACAGAGGACACTAGTGTCTATTAGTGTTCTTCCACATCAACAGAATATCTCTTCTCATTCCCGCCATCTGTCCCTGTCCTCAAAATCCTGTGAAAAACAAGCGGTGAATGGGAGCGGATAGATGAATAAGACATAGGGGGATTATCGTGTATGTGTGCATGTTTTGTTTGTGATTCGTAACGCCACTGATTCATTGCCGCCATCGCACTCTCCCACGCCCTGTCTGCCAGACTGAGCAGGGAGATGGTTCTGTGGGTCGTCATGCGATGTCTTCAAGGAACGCTCACAATTGCTGTCAGTGCAGTGAGAATGCCCCGCCTTCCGCCGCTGTCGTCGGGGTGGAGCGGGCGGATCGTTTTGTAAAGCATCCGTCAAAACTGATGCACCAGCCATGTATTCCGGTCATGTAACATGTAAAAACAAGGGTGTTGTTATGAAAAAACCCTGTAAGCATCAGAGAATCCAATGTTCTAGTGACATGCAAATTACATATTAACTTACTGTGGGAAATCCTCCAGTACAATTGAACTGGAAATAACTTAAAGAATGGTCTGTTTGTTATTCAGCAAAGTTACTATTAAATATCATCTTTATTTTGATGTGTTAAATCAGCCTGAATTGATAAATGTATCAATGATCACGGTGCACAAGACAGTCTGGTAACTGATACTCAACAATACCAATTGTCTTTAATTTTGTGTGTTCATGTGTTAATAAATATTAATTTGTTTAACACTAAGCAGATGATGATACCTGTGGTGTCCAGTGGTTATGTATTGTTTTCTTGGACTTTTTAGTATCATTTGTAAGTATGCATTCATTCAGTTTGTCTTATATGTGTTCCCATAGCTAGGAAGTAGTCTTTGCCATTAAGTTAAATGTGCCTTGTCTTGCCATTTTGTTGCACAAAGTGTTCAAACTGTGAGTATTGTATCTATTACACACCAGCTGTTTGATTGTAACATACAGTTGTATATGTGGTTACCAAATTTGGAGGGTTTGAAATCGCCCTGAAAAATTGCTCACTACCTATGCATGTATTCGGCATATACTATGTCAATTAGCATCAAGCTATCCTGAAAAAAAGAGCAGTACTTTCTGGTGTTGTCTATCAGACATGCTTGATTGGTTTGAATTGAAAATTACAACATTCCCTAGAAGTAGCCTGCTATGAATACACTTGTCTACATACGGATGTGACGTCACGTGCAACAGAGGAATCAAAACATGGTACTGTTTGATTTTCCGTGAATGGGTATCCGCTGGTGCAAGCGGTAACTATAAAAGTACCAAAATTGGCACCCGTAATTCTTATACCTGTCAGAGATTACAACATGCAAACCAACATGTCGCGCCAAGTGACATATCCCCAAGTAAGTCGGAGCTTTTCTCCCTCACACTCACACATAGCAGTGACTTGGAGGCATGCAGCTGCGACAAACAGACTCTGGGGAAAATAGCCAACAAAAAGTATTTGATTTTTTAAAGCGGCTGTTTGCAGCCTTCTACACGGATGAATAATGATTATTCTCCAACCCTCTACGGATTTTACATAAACTACCCCCGTACGTAACACACACACATTAACGCAATGTGTTGTTAGCTAGTAATAGATATTTAGCAAACTGTAGCTGCTATCATTGAATCCATTGAACAACATGACTAGAAATTAGAGATGTCCGATAATGGCTTTTTTCCCGATATCCGATATTCCAATATTGTCCAACTCTTAATTACTGATTCTGGTATCAACTGATACCGATACAAACCGTCGTGGAATCAACACATTATTGTGCCTAATTTTGTTGTGATGCCCCGCTGGATCCATTAAACAATGTAACAAAGTTTTCCAAAATAAATCAACTCAAGTTATGGAAAAAAATGCCAACATGGCACTGCCATATTTATTATTGAAGTCACTAAGTGCATTATTTTTTTTTAACATACCATCAAAACAGCAGCTTGGAATTTGGGACATGCTCTCCCTGAGAGGGCATGAGGAAGTTGAGGTGGGCGGGGTTTGGGGGGTGTATATTGTAGGGTTCCGGAAGAGTTAGTGCTGCAAGGGGGTCTGGGTATTTGTTCTGTTGTGTTACAGTGCAGATGTTCTCCCAAAATGTGTTTGTCATCCTTGTTTGGTGTGGGTTCACAGTGTGGCGCATATTTGTAACAGTGTTAAAGTTGTTTATACGGTCACCCTCAGTGTGACCTGTATGCCTGTTGACCAAGTATGCCTTGCATTTACTTGTGTGTGTGAAAAGCCGTATTTATTTTGTGACTGGGCCGGCACGCATAGACAGTGTCTTTAAAATTTATTGCCGCTCTGTATTTCTCCCTATGTCTGTGTACCATGCCGTACAGCGGCATTTTAAAAATTCTTAAATTTAACTTTTTGAAACCGATACCGATAATTTCCGATATTACATTTCGAAGCGTTTATCGGCCCACAATATCAGCAGTCCGATATTATCGGACATCTCTACTAGAAATTGTCAGTTGCTTCTCTTGGACGGCTTTTGTATATTCGCACACACTCCTGGATGAGACGGTCAACCAAGTTTCACAACCATTTTTTTGATTTTGTACGGTGTCCTTGAGTGCCTAGAAAGGTGCCTCATAAGTAAAATGTATTATTATTATTACTATTATTACCACCTAAAATGCCCTCGGTTTGGCCCAATGAGGTCGTTTAAAAAAAAAAAAAAAAAGTTTTATTCTCTGGTCACCATCTGTTCTCCTCCAGACGGGTGTGTGGTGGAACTCTCAGCACCAGTGTGACTTTATAATTGTGTGTGTGGTCGGGCGCCTGAGTGACTTTGACTCGCCGCCAACATGCATGCCTTGATGTGTTGGCGGCTCTGCTCAGAGCGTGAAGCTTTCGTGGAACTCAACTTAAAATCGCCATATTTAAACACGTTTGTCTTCAAACTAATGACAATATTCCGTATTATTCGGAGTATAAGTCGCTCCGGAGTATACGTCACACCGGCCGAAAATGCATAATAAAGAAGGACAAAAACACTCGCACTGGAGTATACGTCGCATTTTTGGGGGAAATTTATTTGATAAAATCCAACACCAAGAATACACATATGAGAGGCAATTTAAAATAAGTAAAGAATAGTGAACAACAGGCTGAATAAGTGTACGTTATATGACACATAAATAACCAACTGAGAAGGTGCCTGGTATGTTAACGTAACATATTATGGTAAGAGTCATTCAAATAACTATAACATATAGAAGATGCTATACGTCTACCAAAAAATCTGTCACTCCTAAACGATAAATCCGATGAAATCTTCTTCCTCGATGTCGCTTCTAAACAACTCTGCCAACTCCAAAGGTATGTGGCGCTTCCTCTTGTCGTTTTCTGCTGCATATTTCACTACGTCCAGCTTGTAATCTGCAGTACATGATTTCCTTTTCGGTCCAATTTTTGTTCAGCCCTTCTCAGTTTTTACAAATTACCGCCAACGATGAAATGAGCCATTTTAATAGCTACGGCAGTAGCATATAGCATTTAGCATCCCATGACCCACAATGCACTTCTGCCATGACCCTCCCCCGCCAAATTCTTATTGGTTGACGTGTGTGTGACGATTGCTGACATTTTCTTTGTCTCTTCCGTGAATGAGATGAATATAATTATTTTATGTTTTACGGTAATGTGTTAATAATTTCACATATAAATCGCTCCGGAGTATACGGCCAAACTATGAAAAAAACTGCGTCTTATAGTCCGAAAAAAACGGTAAGTCTAATTTGGGTTAGGGTAATTTTAATTGAATTCTGCAGATTTCAGTTTAGTGAATTTTTTGGTTGTTGTAGTTGCCCATGACAAGACATAGCTCAAGAAGAACATTCCGAAGCAATGACTTTGAAGACAAGACCAGGGCAGATGTATTGTCTTGGTTTGTGTTGTGTGACTAAATTTATGCTCCCATGTGTGAGGCCATCCAGAGTCTTTTTTAGCCATTCATCTAATTCCTAATTGTGCAGCGACATGCCTCTCTTTATTGACTCGCCTTCCTCTTCTGTGAAATGTTCTCCAGAGATGGACGGCTGCTGGTCAAAGACGTAGCGTACTTTGGGGGGGTGGGTGTTGAATTTATAGTCACACAACAGCTGCTGTGTATGTTTGTTACACAAATAAGTTTTATTTGGAACATGTTCACAACTAAATTTGATTTTAACATGGGCCTCACATTAGGTCGGGGGCTCTTTAGCACCGCCCTAGTGGCTCCCTGGAGCTTTTTCAGAAATGTATGAAAATGGAAAAAGATGAGGAAAAATATATATTTTTTGTTTTAATATGGGTTATGTCGGAGGACAAACATGACACAAACCTTCCTAATTGTTAGAAATGCCACAGTTTACATTAAACATGCATCACTTATGAGAGTATTTGGCTCGTGCCATTTTGTCCTCATTTTGGAAGTCCTTATACGCACCGTAGTTTGCTTACATGTACAACTTCCTTTGATGCTGCCAAAGAAAGACGTGTTTTATGCCACTCCTTCTTTGTCTCCATTTGTCCATCAAACGTTTTATGCTGTGCGTGAATGCACAAAGGTGAGCTCTGTTGATGTTATCGACTTGTGTGGAGTGCTAATCCGACATATTTGTCACAATTGCGGCGCATTTTGTTGCGCGAAGTTGTCACCTCTTGGATGCACGACGACCAGACAGGCATGATTGCAGGTAAAACTTGATTTAACAAACAAAAATAAAAAGAACACTGACAAAAAGGCAAAATAAAGCGCACGGAAGCTAACGCGAAGCGTAGCAGGGTACAAAACACTGATCCAAACGGTGACGTGCCGAGCGCACGCGAAGCTAAGACGAGACTTAGCACAAACAAAGCAGAGAAAAGCAGAGAAACCAACGTGACTGTTGTATTTAGCAAACAATGGACCAAGATCGAACAAAGGAAACAGGTGGGCTTGAATACGGAAACAATAATCAGAACACAGGTGCGCTTGACGCCAGAGCAGGTGAACCAAATGACGAAACCATGGTGACGAATCTAAACAAGGAAATACATAACTGAAGGGATCGGCAGAATCCAAGCATGATCAAAAACATAACAGGCGAAACAATAAACGATCCGAGTTGCGGATCGTGACAATATTTGATCACTGCATGACTGCAAGCTAATCAATGCTAACATGCTAATTATGTTAGCTGTATGCACATAATGCATCATTATGCCTCGTATTTTAGGTATATTTGAGGTCATTTTATTTGTAGTTTCCATTTCCTTCATCTTGAACACACACATCTTTACCTTTGACCATTCTAAGTTAGTAGTTTCCAGGAATTATCAGACCCTCTGAAAAGCCTCCGTTTTAGAAATGTTTTCCAATGTTGTAAAAATGTGTAATATAAATATTACATTTCAACATTTCTGTCAACGAAGATTTGCATCACACTGCGACACATAGTCATTTTGATAGTAGTCTAATGTAGCTAATATAGACACTTACATCATAAGTTGCCTTCATTTTAACACTTATATAGAAGGCTTTGCATTTTTTGCGGCTCCAGACAGATTTTTTTTTTTTTGTATTTTTGGTCCAATATGGCTCTTTTGACGTTTTGGGTTGCCGACCCCTGCACTAAGTTGACCCCAGAAAGTGTTTGCTGGGATACATTGTGGATGTCCATGGTGATGCCTTTCTCGTGTCACATTTGCTGTAGAATGTGACAGGAAATGACTTCAACTTTGCCCCGCCGAATCTTGATGTCTGCTGCTTTTCTATTCGTCCGCGCTCAGGCCGAGCGTAATTCCTTCCTTCTCACAGCTTCCTGTGTTATCAGGAAGGACAGTTTCCTGCCTCCCCTACTTATCCATTGAAGGTTGATTGACTTGGATTACATTTATATACTGTAGATGTGCTCCTGCAAAAGACTGCTATAAATATCCAACATTCAAAACGCTTTTGCTCTTTCGTGATGCTAATCACCGCATTGACCTTTACTTTGGAACAATCACATGACCTTTTGGCCTCCGCTGGTCTGCTTCTGCTTGCCCTCTTTTGCCCCCTCACCCACGATACAACTTCTGTCAAAAATGATGACATGTTTACATATACCATCATAGTTTTCCTGAGGGGACTCTCCTGAAGGAATCAATAAAGTACTATCTACTATCTATCACTTCATAATACAACGTCATCTGTTGACTGGCGTACCTACTAGGGTTGTACGGTATACTGGTAATAGTATAATACTGCGATACTAATGAATCATATTCGGTACTATACTGCCACTAAAACGCCCTCAGGAAGAGGTGCTTCAAGACATGGCTAGCTCGCTGGTGGCTAACATCCATCCGCAGTCTGCAGTGTTTTAGCTACTTCTAAATCACTAATCTTCCTCTCCATGGTGACAAATAAAGTACATTTCTTACAAGTATAATCTCTGCAGGACCAGAAATAGCTAAACATGCTTCGCTACACACTGTAGCTCACCGGCATCAAAATGTAATCAAACGCCATTGGTGGATCTACACCTAACATCCACTGTAATGATACCAAGAGCAGGAGGGTATCTAGTAGATACTACTATGATTACATCAATATTTTTAGCATCACAAAATCTTCTTTCATTTTTTTTTTCATTTATATTATGTTTATAAACTTATACTTTGAATATGACAAATGTCTGATCCTGTAACTACTTGGTATCGGATTGATACCCAAATTTGTGGTATTATCCAAAACTAATGTAAAGTATCAAATAACAGAAGAATAAGTGATTATTACATTTTTACAGAAGTGTAGATATAACATTTTAAAAGAGAAAGTAAGTAGATATTAACAGTTAATGAACAAGTAGATTAATAATTATTTTCTACCGCTTGTCCTTTTTAATTTTGACAAAATAATAGAATGATGAATGATAAAATATGTTACTGCATATGTCAGCAGACTAAATTAGGAACCTTTGTTTGCTTACTTACTACTAAAAGACAAGTTGTCTTGTATGTTCAATATTTTATTCAAGGACAAACTTGCAATAAGAAAGAGTACCCTAAGATTTTTTGTTAAAATGAACCCAAAGATGCCATTTCTTGTGGTCCCCTTTATTTAAAAAAGTATCAAAGTACCAAAATATTGATATTGGGACAACATCAGTGCCTAGGTTTTCTTACGCCCAACTTTTCGTATGAATTGTTTTTTGTATAACATCTCGCTTATCATAATGCCAGACATTGTCCGTAACTGGTCCCTTTCGCAGAATTGAGTGGCCAAACAAAGATTCCCACAATTTGGTGATTCAATTGCTGATATTTTTTTAATATGGCTTCAAAATTAACAATCATGGGGCCGAATAACATTGTGAGTGAAAACACTTTGATAAAGAAGGTGAGAAATAATATTGAATAATGTTGTTTCTACGACATATCTAGGTTGTGGCTGCTTGTGTGTGAGCCAGCACTGCGTGGCTTTTGGCTGTGTCTCAAATAGAATACTGCCATGGGTAGGCTATTCTTCTATAAGAACACAAAGGACACCCTACGTACTTACTTTGAGGGCTCACATTTTGACAGCTTAGTGCTGTTGAGGATCACAATATTAATCTGCTTTCTCGTTTTTGTTCCTAATTGTTTTTTTCTTCTTCTTCTTTGTCTTCTTGTTCTTATTTTTGTTCAAGTTCTTGTTGTTGTTCTTGTTCTTCTTGTTTTTATTATTGTTTTTGTATTTGTTGTTCTTGCTCCTGTATACAAAGTCACATTATTTGATTTCAATTTGAACTATGGGTTATTGTAAAGTTTTTATGTAATGTTTTTAGTTTTAACTATGATTACTTTACGATTTTTTTAAATTTTGCCTCCTCGTAATTTTATGTAAAGCACTTGTAACTACTTTGTGTATAAATTATGCTGTAAAAACAGCCTCACCTTGCCTTGCCTTCTTATTGTTGTTTCTTTAGGTTCTTGTAGTCATTATTGTTGTCCTTATTATTATTTTTGTTTTTGTTCTTGTTCTCGTTCTTATTGTTCCTGTTCGTGTTGTTTTCCTCTATCTCCTTTTGCTTTTTCTTCAATCAATTAATTAATTTTGAATTGCACCCTCTTAAGTTAGTCTCCACCCTTCCACTATATAGCCAAAATGGTGGTGATTGAGGATGACTGGTGTTCATTGCTGCATACTTACCTTGGTACATGCAACATCCTGGTACTCACAGTGCACTACATTTTGCCGTATACTCAAAATGTTTGTTATGGTTTACTAAATGGAGGTGACGGAAAACGGACACCAGGTGGCAGTAGTGTACAGAGATTTAATATATATATGGTTCAAGTACCTAGGAGTCTTGTTCGCGAGTGAGGGAAGAGTGGATTGTGAGATCGACAGGCGGATCGGTGCGGCGTCTTCAGTAATGCGGACGCTGTATCGATCCGTTGTGGTGAAGAAGGAGCTGAGCCGGAAGGCAAAGCTCTCAATTTACGTTCCCATCCTCACCTATGGTCATGAGCTTTAGGTTATGACCAAAAGGATAAGATCACGGGTACAAGCGGCCCAAATGAGTTTCCTCCGCTGGGTGGCGGGGCTCTCCCTTAGAGATAGGGTGAGAAGCTCTGCCATACGGGAGGAACTCAAAGTAAAGCCGCTGCTCCTCCACATCGAGAGGAGCCAGATGAGGTGGCTCGGGCATCTGGTCAGGATGCCTCCCGAACGCCTCCCTAGGAAGGTGTTTAGGGCACGTCCAACCGGTAGGAGGCCACGGGGAAGACCCAGAACACGTTGGGAAGACTATGTCTCCCGGCTGGCCTGGGAACGCCTCGGGATCCCCCGGGAAGAGCTAGACGAAGTGGCTGGAGATAGGGAAGTCTGGGCTTCCCTGCTTAGGCTGCTGCCCCCGCGACCCGACCTCAGATAAGCGGAAGATGATGGATGGATGGATGGGGCAGTATGGCGTAGTGGGTAGAGCGGCCGTGCCAGAAACCTGAGGGTTGCAGGTTCGCTTCCCACCTATGGACATCAAAGTCGCTGCCGTTGTGTCCTTGGGCAGGACACTTCACCCTTTGCCCCCGGTGCCGCTCACACCGGTGAATCAATGATGAATGAATGATTGGTGGTGGTCGGAGGGACCCGTAGGCGCCAGCTGGCAGCCACGCTTCCGTCAGTCTACCCCAGGGCAGCTGTGGCTACTGATGTAGCTTACCACCACCAGGTATGAATGGATGATGGGTTCCCACTTCTCTGTGAGCGCTTTGAGTATATAACAATAGAAAAGCGCGATATAAATCTAATCCATTATTATTATTATTATTGGATGGATGGTAAATATATATATATATATATATATATATATATATATATATATATATATATAATACTAATAATAACAATATTAAACAATACTAATAAACTACAGAATGATGTTTGTGTAAAAAACCCAAGAGTGTGTATGGTGTAAGACTATGTGAAGTATATTAACTGAAGTGTGTGTTACCAAATGTTGTAGAGAGCGAATGAACAAGGCAGTCCGAGAGGCAGGCAGATGATCATTCAGGGCAGGAGAGAAAAGGCAAGATCCATGTTCAGGCGAAGGTCGGGAATGGAGGAAGGCGGTCCAAAACACAGAGGGAAACAACAGACGACCTCAAAGGGGAAGACTCTGCGGGAGAGCAACACGAACGTCATAAAAACACGGAGGAAAACACAACAACGATCAGCGAACATCAGACTTACGGTACACCATTTGAGAATTAAGTTCCCGCGCCGATCATTGGTCCACTGGTCCCTTTATACGGCTTCAGGTCATCAGTCACAGGTGTGGACTACGGCCGGCTGCGGCGGAGAGTGGGCGTGGTCCGCTTGATGAGCGCGAGGGCATGTCTGGGGTGCGCTGTCAGCGGGTCCTCTGGTTGGACCCCTGCTGCGGAGGGAGACGCAGAATGCGCATGTCCCATGCACAACAATGCTAAGTGAAAGTATGGAAATGGAATCGTTTTCCGGCACAGCCTTTGACATTGTGCATTATTTCGAGGCCTTCTGCTCATTTCTTTCTTGCAAGGTGGCAATTGCCTTAACAGTACAACACATCAGGTCGGGTGCTTGTACCCCCACTTTGGAGCGGTGTTAATGTAAAGATGTAAATGTTGCAGTCAGTGTGTGTGTGTGTGGTGTGTGTGTGTGTGTGTGTGTGTGTGTGTGTGTGTGTGTGAGAGGGTGAGGGTGCGCGTGCGCGTGCGTGTGCGTGTGTGTGTGTTTGTGTGTGTGTGTGTATATTTATATTCTAGACTTGACAGGCTGCCTTTCGGCCAGGCTGTTTGTATAAACTATAGGCTGTGACAGCGGCAACACACACTTAATGTCATGGCTTGATTATGTTCATGACCTTTAACCTGCGGTTTCATCACTGTTATCAATTGGGCTACGGGTCGTGATGTCACAGCATGGCGCAAAATCGATACAACAATGTCAGTAAGAAGGGTTTCTTTGTATGCTGAGCAGTCCTCACTTTTCAATCCGGTTATTTCACTGACTCTTTAGTTTCCCACCTAGCAGGAGAATAAAAAAAAGACAATACAGTTAGACCAATGATGCGACACTATAGGGGCCGAATTACCATATGCTTCCATGCAGAAAACACTCCAAATTTTGTTTACAAGTTTTTACTTTTACATCTCACCCGTGTGAATTCGGCTCTCTGCAAAGGGAGCTGCAGGATTCATAATCCACACAGACCAGCCTGATTGAGGACGGCTGGGGTAGTGGGAAGCCTAACTGCAGGCTATTGTGTATCTAAATTTCCCACAATGCCGAGCTGCTGAAGAGCTCTGCCACTCCAGATGTTGCCCTCAAAAAAAAAAAAAATAGATCCCATGCGGTGCTGCGGCTGTGCAGATTATCTCACTTTCCCGTATGTGTTATACAGTCACACTGAACATAATATAGCCAGTCATTTGCAATAAGTGCATTCTTGTGTATTTCTCATTGTATCAACTGTTGGTGACAGCTTTACAATTTGTAATGAACATCTTTTTGGAGAAAACTGAATTGCTTAAAGGTGCAATTTGCAACAGACTCAAAATAATCTTATAACCCCTAAAATATAATAACTTTACCAAAAGTTGCCATATGTACCAATAATATTAAACAAAACTTATGATTTAATTTTTTTTACCAAATTCCGTTTTTTCGTTTCAATGTTTTGAATTTAGATTTTTACCATTTACATTATAGGTCAGGGGTCCCCAAACTTATTGACTCGGGGGCCGCATTGGGTTAAAAAAATTTGGCCTGGGATCAGGCTGTGTGTGTGTGTGTGTGTGTGTATGTGTGTGTGTACAGTGTATGTATATATATATATATTTACACACACACACACATATGAGCACGATGATGTCACGTTATCGAGGGGAAAATTAATTTTTAAACATAATGATTTGCCTGAGTGTGTAGGAGACACCCAGAGTAACAAGTGGTAGAAAATGGATTAAAAAGGACAGATTTATTAAAATTATAATTTAAAAAGAAAAATTAATTCTACTTGGGTAACCGCGGAATGATTTTTGCGGACCCCTGCTATAGGTTAGCTAGAAGTTAAACCAATTAAATGCTAAACTATTTGGGGAAGAATAACATTAGTTTAACTCATGTTTTATAGGTGACAAAGAAAATGGTTGTTAGTTACATAAGAAAATACCTCATTAAGTGTGTGTGTGTGTGTGTGCGTGTACGCGCGTGTGTGTGTGTGTGACATGGACTATATTTGACGTAAATTATATGTTTTTAATTATCTTTATATCGTGATAATGCATGTTGATGAAACATGCTGGTTTTGTCCCACAAATTTGACCAGAAATAGCTAACAAAGCGTTCTCAGTGCAATGTTGCACCCTCGCAAGCGGCTAATGTCCCTCCACAGTGCAGCTTCTATATCACTCATGCTCGCCTCCATGGCGGCAAATAAACAGTTGTTTTTACAATTAACATTATCACTGGAGGACGAGGACTAGCTAAACATGCTACACGACACACCACAGGAGGATACAAAAAAGCATAGCTAACAGCTAAGCTGGAGCTCTTAAATATAAACAGGGGTTCGAAGATCGATACAAATATGGACAGTAACAATACCAAGTATAGTATCAGTATATATCACTCTTGAATCAACACCAGTAGTTAATACTATGATCAATGTTGATTACAAAACCAAATGTGGGAAATAAATGGGGCGGTATGGCGTAGTGAGTAGAGCGGCCGGCCAGAAACCTGAGGGTTGCAGGTTCGCTTCCCACCTATTGACATCCAAAAAAATCGCTGCCGTTGTGTCCTTGGGCAGGACACTTCACCCTTTGCCCCCGGTGAGTGATGAATGAATGATAGGTGGTGGTCGGAGGGGCTGTAGGCGCAAACTGGCAGCCACGCTTCCGTCAGTCTACCACAGGGCAGCTGTGGCTACAGATGTAGCTTACCACCACCGGGTGTGAATGAATGTTGAGTCCCACTTCTCTGTGAGCGCTTTGAGTGCTTAAAGTTATTATTTAGTGCTTTAAGTTATTATTATTATTATTAAATAATAATGGAAGTACTGTATAAGTGTTTTTATATATAGTACAGGTGCTGGTCATAATATTAGAATATCATGAAAAAGTTGATTTACTTCAGTAATTATATTCAGAACGTGAAACTTACATATTATATCAATTCATTCCACAGTGATATATTTGAAATGTTTATTTCTTTAAATTTTGATGATTAGTACTGACAATTACTGAAAATCCCAAATTCAGTATCTCAGAAAATTAGAATATTAGTTACGACTAGTACCAAAAAATATTTTTTTGAAATGTGGGCCAACTGAAAAGTATGAACATGGAAAGTTTCAGCATGTACGGCAATCAATACTTATTTGCAGCTCCTTTTGCCTGAATTGCTGCAGCAATACGGCGTGGCATGGAGTCCACCAGTCTGTTGCACTCCTCAGGTGTTATGAGAGCCCAGGTTGCTTTAATTGTGGCCTTCAGCTCTTCAGCATTGTTGGGTCTGGCATTTCGCATCTTCCGCTTCATAATACCCCATAGGTTTTCTATGGGGTTAAGGTCAGGTGAGTTTGCAGGCCAATCAAGAACAGAGATACCATGGTCCTTAAACCAGGTACTGATAGATTTGGCACTGTGTGCAGGTGCCAAGTCATGTTGGAAAATGAAATCTTCACCTCCATAAAATTGGTCCGCGGCAGGCAGCATAAAGTGTTCTAAAACTTCCTGGTAGACTGCTGCATTGACCATAGACCTCAGGAAACACAGTGGACCAACACCAGCAGATGACATGGCACCCCAGACCATTACCGATTGTGGAAATTTGACACTGGACTTCAGGCAACGTGGATTCTGTGCCTCTCCTGTCTTCCTCCAGACTCTGGGACCTTGATTTCCAAAGGAGATACAAATTTTACTTTCATCTGAAAACATAACTTTGGACCACTCAGCAGCAGTCCAGTCCTTTTTGTCTTGAGCCCAGGCGAGACGCTTTTGACGTTGTCTCTTATTCAAGAGTGGCTTTACACAGGGAATGCGACAGCTGAAGCCCATATCTTGCATACGTCGGTGCGTGGTGGTTCTTGAAGCACTGACTCCAGCTGCAGTGCACTCTTTATGGATCTCCCCCACATTTTTTAATCGGTTTTGTTTGACAATCCTCTCCAGGGCGGGGTTATCCCTCCTACTTGGACACTTTTTTCTACCACATCTTTGTCTTCCCTTCGCCTCTCTATTAATGTGCTTGGACACAGAGCTCTGGGAACATCCAACCTCTTTGGCAATGACCTTTTGTGTCATCCAACTGTCCAAAAGATGATAATGGTCATCTTTTGGACAGTTGTCAAGTCAGCAGTCTTCCCCATGATGGTGTGTCATACAGAATCAAAACGAGAGACCATTTAAAGGCTTTTCCAGGTGTTTTGAGTTAGTTAGCTAATTAGAGTGTGGCACCAGGTGTCTTCAATATCTGACCTTTTCACCATATTCTAATTTTCTGAGATGTTGAATTTAGGGTTTTCATTGGTTGTCAGCTATCATCATCTCCTTTTTGGCAAAAAACACTTGAAATGTATCAGTCTGTTTGGAATGAATGTGTACATTCTACAAGTTTGACTTTCTAAATGGAATTAATTAAATAAATCAACTTTTTCATGATATTCTAATAATATGACCAGCACCTGTATATTATTGGTACAAATGTTTAACCAACATGTGGTACAGGGATATTTCACAACTGTTTGTCTATCTTTACTGTGTATGTATTTGAACTGTGTTTATGCTGTGTGCAAGGTGTATTTATAATATATTGTGCAAAGGAAATGTCATATATCTATGAAGCTCAAGATCAGAGCCCGATGTCTCCTGGTTTTACTACATCTTGTTTTTGAGATTGTTTATAGGGTTAGGCAAAAAGAGTGCTGAACTTCCGCCTAAACCCTTTTGGTCTGTACAATTGTCAATTTATGATTGGAAAATGATTTGTTTATTTTGTTGACCACTGACTGAAGAAATAATAATCTAAACACAACAACAGGAGTGTGTTGTTGCCGGTGCCGTAGCCGGGTCTAACAAGCGAGCTCGCTCGGTGACTGACTAATGACACCATGTCTATGTTTTGGGATTATTTTAAAGTTTCTCTGATGGATAAAAAAAACTGGCAATTTGCAATGACTGCAAAAAGTTGGTTTTGCATGGAGGAACCAAGACATCCTGCGATGAGGTGGCGACTTGTGCAGGTTGTACCCCGACTACCGCCCGAATGCAGCTGAGATATGCTCCAGCGACCCCAAAAGGGACAAGCGGGGGGACAAATGGATGGATAGATTAACGAACTAAGTATTTGGTCGATACAACAGTGAATTCTTCAATATTTTTATTATAAAACAATCGCTTTTTGTCATTTAGTATTCAGTATTTCTTTCCCTTTTTTTTGTTATTTTGACTTTATTGTAAATATGTTATTTAATAAAAAAAAAGAATAAGGGCATTTAAATATAATTTCATATTGTTCATGTGTATCATCTTGTGCTTTTGTCAGATGACAATTAACAAATGTAATACTTAAATATTCTTAAAAACATTTGTGATAAACATTGTTATGGCCAAATATGCCCCGTAACTACTAAGAATTGGGTTGATACCCAAATTTGTAAAATCGCCCAAAAATAACAGAAGTGTTGTTGAAAACTAAAGGTTACCAGATATTAAAAGTAAAGTAGCAAACAAAAATAATAATACTTTGGAGAAATAATAATACAACTGCAAATGACGCAGTATTATCCCATAATGTACGTTGGCTGTGAAATTGGCGTTTTTTAATTTTTATACCCAATATTGTAATATATATCGTTATCACTTGGCCCTGTGTTGAGGTGGCGACTTGTCCAGGGTGTACGCCGCCTTCCGCTTGATTGTAGCTGAGATAGGGTCCAGCGCCCCCCGCTACCCTGAAGGTAATAAGTGGTAGAAAATGGATGGATGGATATCATTTTTGCAGGAAGCTGCAATATGTATTAGGACAGGGGTAGGGAACCTATGGCTCTAGAGCCAGATGTGGCTCTTTTGATGATTGCATCCGGCTCTCAAGTAAATCTGAGCTGACATTGTTTGACACGATAAGTTATAAATTATTCCACTTGTAATCACACTGTTAAAAATAATGTTCAAAATATAAAACATTCTCGTGCATTTTTAATCCATCCATCTGTTTTCTACCACACCTGTTCAAGAAGTTGCGTTAATGGTAAGAAGTTATTTTTTTGTTATTGGTTAGTGTGTGGCTTTCCCTCATGGGGGTTCTTCAGACCACCAAACACCGACATGAGAGCCTGTTTCAGGGTTACAATATTGTTTTATTTTTCAATAAGTCTCTCAGTTGCTTTCCACGAATTGTCTTTTTCTCTTTCGTTCTCGCTCGCACTCTGGCTCCAGCCTCAACCCCATCTCTCCTCCTGGCTGCTGCTTATAACATAGCGACAGGTGATTAGATCACAAGGCCCAGGTGGGCCATCTACGCACCTGTCGCTGATTTCAAGGCCGGTCCTGGCACACCCTGTTTCGCTGCAGGTCCACAGGCCACGCCCCCTCCACAGTTAGCTTCAGAATAACAATTTTATTACAAAGAATAAGAGACTTATTATACTCTAGAAATGTTGGTCTTACTTAAAAATGCAAGCGTTTAGTTGTGTTAAGTGTTGAAAAAAATATCATATGGCTCTTACAGAAATACATTTTTAAAATATTTGGCTTCTTGGCTCTCTCTGCCAAAAAGGTTCCCGACCCCTGTATTAGGATATACATTTTAGGTCATATCGGCCTTCTCTAAATGTGTTGTGTGAGGAGATGCTTGTGTCCCATTAACAATTTTCACCAGGCAAACATTCCTGGCAAATCAGAGTCCTACAATGACGGTTTAAAAGACTAGAAATAAGAACAAATAAGTGTCAAGAGTGATTGGTGTTCATGGCTGTCAAATTATCTTCAAAGAACATGGCACATAAATGGATTTAACAAGGAGGGTATGAGTGTGCGTGGGGGCTGGGCACCTTGCATGGTTGAACCAGGACAATGACGGGTCATCCCGTTTGCGGCTCATAAATTAAAAGTACCAATGATTGTCCCACTTATCCAGTAGTTCCTAGCCCTGCATGTCGACCGCTTAACGAGTCAAGTAAATGAAATGTGAATGCACCTGTGTAGCTTCCCTGCACAAGCGTGTGAAACCACATGGCTCCATGTTTAATGCAGAAGACCTCACTCCCGGTCTTCACTCCTCTTCCTGTCTACGCGAATGGCAATGAGAGAGCCACAGGGGGGTGATCAATATTCCGGCGGCTTCCCAGGAAGGTCACGAGCAGTGCGAGACGTGCCCTTGCGTCTGCTCGCTGCCAAGCCGGTTTAAAAACAATCCTCACCCAGAAGCGAAGAAAATCTCATCAGATTTTTAGTATTTGACCCAGGACCTTGTCCCCTGTTCGACGGCCAGTTGAACCAAGCACTAGGCGTTAAATGTGGCGGTGGAGCATCAAACATCCTGGAAAACTCATTTTCCACATTTACTATTTTTACCAGTCTGCTGATATCTTAAACACAAACAAGTCAGGGGATGCTGGATTAAGCCATTATTTCTTGTTTTCTTATCTCAAAGAAACAAGGCTAAATCAATATACAGTATTTGTTGTTTTTTTCCTTTCAGAATCAGTGGTAAACAACTTTCCTTTTTGTTCTGTGGCTCGGGGACCCCAAGGCATTTTTAAACAGGAATAACTTCAGTGCACTTTCAAACTGTTACCGCATACAAGATATAATGTGTGTGTGTGTGTGTGTGTGTGTGTGTGTGCGTGTGTGTGTGTGTGTGTGTGTGTGTGTGTGTGTGTGTGTGTGTGTGTGTGTGTGTGTGTGTGTGTGTGTGTGTGTGTGTGTGTGTGTGTGCGTGCGTGCGTGCGTGCGTGCGTGCGTGCGTGCGTGCGTGCGTGCGTGCGCGTGCGTGTGTGATGTCTAACACCTTATTGACCCGAAAGTAAAACTCATCTTTTTCAAGATCCATTTTTGGAAATTGAATCATCTAAAAAAACAAGAACAACTGGTGAATTGCGATAGAAAATCATGTTATATTCCTTAAATGCGTAACAATCATTTGATGCTTCATTGATCTGCAATATCTTGAAATTAGCATCATTGGATCTAATGTATAAATAAAGTTGATTTCATTTGATTTGATCAGTGTCTATGAGTGATGGGAAGAAAAGCTCTGATTTGTGTTGCAAGTACAAATTTCTAGAGCCCAAATATGCAAAACCCAAAACCAGTGAAGTTGGCATGTGCTGTAATTCGTAAACAAAAACAGAATACAATGATTGTCACTGAAGGCATCAAAATAGTGAATAAACACGTGGAGTTATGTACTTAACAAAAAAAAGGGAAATAACTGAAAACATGTTTTGTATTCACATTTCTTAAAAATAGCCACCTTTGGCTCTGATTACTGCATTGCACACGTTTGGCATTCTCTGTATAAGCTTCAAGCACACCTGTGAAGTGAAACCATTTCAGGTGACTATATCTTGAAGCTCATCAAGAGAATGCCAAGAGTGTGCGAAAAACTGATTAGAGCAAAGGGTGGCTATTTTGTATAAACTAGAATATAAAACATGTTTTTAGTTATTTCACCTTTTTTTTATAAGTACATACTGTAACTCCACATGTGTTCATTCATAGTTTTGATGCCTTCAGTGACAATTTACAATGTAAATAGTCATGAAAATAAATAAAAAACGCATTGAATGAGAAGGTGGTGAGTTGGCTGCGATGGTGGGGGAGGATGCCGGACAGACCTGGGAGGCCCAAACGCATTGTGAGGGTCTGCTGGGAACGTCTGGCAGAGTCTCCTGTCAGACAAAGTTTCAATTCCCACCTCCGGAAGAACTTTGAACATGTCACGAGGGAGGTGCTGGACATTGAGTCCGAGTGGACCATGTTCCGCACCTCTATTGTCGAGGCGGCAGATCGGAGCTGTGGCCGCAAGGTAGTTGGTGCCTGTCGGGGCGGAAATCCTAAAACCCCTTGGTGGACACCAGCGGTGAGGGATGCCGTCAAGCTGAAGAAGGAGTCCTATCGGGTCCTTTTGGCTCATAGGACTCCGGAGGCAGTGGACAGGTACCGACAGGCCAAGCGGTGTGCAGCTTCAGCGGTCGCGGAGGCAAAAACTCGGACATGGGAAGAGTTCGGGGAAGCCATGGAAAACGACTTCCGGACGGCTTCGAAGCGATTCTGGACCAACGTCCGCCGCCTCAGGAAGGGGAAGCAGTGCACTATCAACACCGTGTATGGTGCGGATGGTGTTCTGCTGACCTCGACTGCGGATGTTGTGGATAGGTGGAAGGAATACTTCGAAGACCTCCTCAATCCCACCAACACGTCTTCCTATGAGGAAGCAGTGCCTGGGGAATCTGAGGTGGACTCTCCTATTTCTGGGGCTGAGGTCGCTGAGGTAGTTAAAAAGCTCCTCGGTGGCAAGGCCCCAGGGGTGGACGAGATCCGCCCGGAGTTCCTTAAGGCTCTGGATGCTGTGGGGCTGTCTTGGTTGACAAGACTTTGCAGCATCGCGTGGACATCGGGGGCGGTACCTCTGGATTGGCAGACCGGGGTGGTGGTTCCTCTCTTTAAGAAGGGGGACCGGAGGGTGTGTTCCAACTATCGTGGGATCACACTCCTCAGCCTTCCCGGTAAGGTTTATTCAGGTGTACTGGAGAGGAGGCTACGTCGGATAGTCGAACCTCGGATTCAGGAGGAACAGTGTGGTTTTCGTCCTGGTCGTGGAACTGTGGACCAGCTCTATACTCTCGGCAGGGTTCTTGAGGGTGCATGGGAGTTTGCCCAACCAGTGTACATGTGCTTTGTGGACTTGGAGAAGGCATTCGACCGTGTCCCTCGGGAAGTCCTGTGGGGAGTGCTCAGAGAGTATGGGGTATCGGACTGTCTTATTGTGGCGGTCCGTTCCCTGTACGATCAGTGCCAGAGCTTGGTCCGCATTGCCGGCAGTAAGTCGAACACATTTCCAGTGAGGGTTGGACTCCGCCAAGGCTGTCCTTTGTCACCCATTCTGTTCATAACTTTTATGGACAGAATTTCTAGGCGCAGTCAAGGCGTTGAGGGGTTCCGGTTTGGTAACCGCAGGATTAGGTCTCTGCTTTTTGCAGATGATGTGGTCCTGATGGCTTCATCTGACCGGGATCTTCAGCTCTCGCTGGATCGGTTCGCAGCCGAGTGTGAAGCGACCGGAATGAGAATCAGCACCTCCAAGTCCGAGTCCATGGTTCTCGCCCGGAAAAGGGTGGAGTGCCATCTCCGGGTTGGGGAGGAGACCCTGCCCCAAGTGGAGGAGTTCAAGTACCTAGGAGTCTTGTTCACGAGTGAGGGAAGAGTGGATCTTGAGATCGACAGGCGGATCGGTGCGGCGTCTTCAGTAATGCGGACGTTGTACCGGTCCGTTGTGGTGAAGAAGGAGCTGAGCCGGAAGGCAAAGCTCTCAATTTACCGGTCGATCTACGTTCCCATCCTCACCTATGGTCATGAGCTTTGGGTCATGACCGAAAGGATAAGATCACGGGTACAAGCGGCCGAAATGAGTTTCCTCCGCCGTGTGGCGGGGCTCTCCCTTAGAGATAGGGTGAGAAGCTCTACCATCCGGGAGGAACTCAAAGTAAAGCCGCTGCTCCTTCACATCGAGAGGAGCCAGATGAGGTGGTTCGGGCATCTGGTCAGGATGCCACCCGAACGCCTCCCTAGGGAGGTGTTTAGGGCACGTCCAACCGGTAGGAGGCCACGGGGAAGACCCAGGACACGTTGGGAAGACTATGTCTCCCGGCTGGCCTGGGAACGCCTCGGGATCCCCCGGGAAGAGCTACACGAAGTGGCTGGGGAGAGGGAAGTCTGGGTTTCCCTGCTTAGGCTGTTGCCCCCGCGACCCGACCTCGGATAAGCGGAAGATGATGGATGGATGGATGGATGGATGAATGAGAAGGTGTGTCCAAACTGTTGGCCTGTACTGTGTGTGTATATATATATATATATATATATCCATCCATCCATCCATCCATTTTCTACTGCTTATTCCCTTTTGGGGTTGCAGGGGGCGCTGGCGCCTATCTCAGCTACAATCGGGCCAACACAGATAGACACCCACATTCACACACCAGGGACCATTTAGTGTTGCCAATCAACCTATCCCCAGGTGCATGTCTTTGGAAGTGGGAGGAAGCCGGAGTACCTGGAGGTAACCCACGCATTCACGGGGAGAACATGCAAACTCCACGCAGAAATATCCCGAGCCTGGGATTGAACCCAGGACTGCAGGACCTTCGTATTGTGAGGCAGACGCACTAAACCCACCTTCTACCTTGCTGCCCTATCTCAATAATTATTAGGTCTCAAGGTTGGCAAATGTGTGTGCAGCCCTTTGAGACACTGGTGATTTAGGGCTAATTTAAATATACTTTGATTGATTGACTTTGAAATACTGACGTTAATGAAGCCACTTCCGGTTTGCAAGTTGATCCAGAGAAGCAGCTGTGAGAACATTCTGATGACAACAACAACAACATGCTAAATGTTTGACAGGCCTTCACATGTACAATACAACTCGGGACGAATGTTTATTAAAATGGCATGCAGTAAAAAATTTAGTGTGATAGAAAAATAATATATATATATATATTTTGCGGCCGCGGCCCGGTGGTTGGGGACCACTGCTCTACAACATGACATCGCGCCCACCTTTACACCATGCTATCTGCGTTCCGGTCGGATGCATGCATTTCGCTGCTTCTCATGGAAGATTGCAATGCATACTTAGTCAACAGCCATACCATTTAAACTGATGGTTGTGATATATACAACTTTAAAACTCTTACTAATATGCGCCACACTCTGTGAACCCACACCAAGCAAGAATAACAAACACATTTCTGGAGAACTTTGGCTCCGTAACACATTATAAACGCAACATAAAAATTACCCAGAATTCCAATGCATCCATGACTCTTGGCTATATTATATGCGCCCCCAACCCCGCCCACCTCAACCGACGCACGGAGGGGGGTTTGGTGCTAGCGGGTGTATAATATAGCCAAGAGTCATGGATGAATTGGAATTCTGGGTAATTCTTATGTTGCATTTATAATGTGTTACGGAGCCAATGTTCTCCAGAAATGTGTTTGTTATTCTTGTTTGGTTAGGGTTCACAGAGTGTGGCACATATTAGTAAGACTGTTAATATTGTTTTATATCACAACCATTAGTGTGATCTGTAGGGCTGTGGAACAAAACCCCTGGTTTACACACAGAGAGGCAAAAAAAAAAAAAAAAAAAGACTGCTCCGTCATTTTGAAATTGACGGCAGGGGAAGCATCACTCGTGACGTCACGAATTTAACCCGGTGGTAAAATTAAGCATCCGCTAATACATTTGGGGAGCGAGTTTGACCCGACAGTAATTCAAGGCAGGCACATTTTACATGCCCAGCGGCTATTCAGGGAAATACGGTATGCTTAATGTGTTTGAGTCCATCCATTCAATCCATTTTCTGCCGCTTAATGCACCGTGGGATTTTTTTTTTAAAATTAAGCCAATAATGCAATTTTTGTGTTCTCCTTTATTTATAATATTACTGAAAATAACCAAAATAATGTTGGTATCTGTACCAAAATATTGGTATCGGGACAACACCAGTTCCTGTGCTCCTCCGCTGGCCATTACTATCACTGCGATTGATTAATAGGTGTGGTTTCACATTTCACATCACCTTCATAATAAAAATGAAAAAATGTAATCATGTATTGACTGATACCATACTTGGACCAGTTGCTGTTATTTGTACCGATCAAGACCTCTCACTTAGCAGGAAGCATATCCTCCCACGGTGTGTAGCGTAGCATGTTTAGCTATCCCTCGTCTACCAATGATAATGATGTATTTTGTAAGAAACATAGTTTATTTACCGTCACAGAGGCGAGGATTCGTGGCTCGCACTGGGGAGGCATGTTAGTCGCTATCAAGGACTTTATATTGTGTGAGGATGCTGTCGAATTTGCAGGACAAAGCAAATTTGACATCAAATTGTATCATCAGAATATGACTGTCGTCAGCCAAATGTATTTTATTTAGATCGTCAATAACATGCAGGCCCGGCCGTGACCTGCATACTAAACAAGCTATAGTGACATTGTTATTGTAGGAGCTAACACTGAGTAATTACTCTTCCGCCTTGCTCACAGCACCTCCTCTCTACTATGGAGAGTCCAGAGGTAACTGCAGCAAGGTGCTCGTTGGCTCCCAGCATTTTTTTAAAATGAGGAGCGAGGACGGTGGTGAATTTACAATCTAAAATGGAATCCCAAGTCTGTGCTGAAAGATACAACCATCCAATCAGTCGGCATCCCAGTGAAAGCAGTCATTATAAGTGACTGTTTTTGTTGTGTTCTTTTTATTTTTGATGAAACATTTAGTACGTAGCACTAATGCTACACGATGGATTAGTTTTTGTGACTCAGTCTCCACGTATTCAGCCTCAAATAAATACAGTTCTGATTCATAATGTATTCATTGTAGTTGTCCTTGGCTCTCATGAATCTGTCCTGATTAGTCGATGTTGTTGTTGTTGTTGTTGACAGGAGCAGCACTGTGAAATCATTGCGCGCAGGAAAGATGTTGAGCTAAAACTTAAAATTACCAAACTATTGTCAGTACTACATGTTTTCATGAATGTGCTTGCTATTACATGGGTACAGCATACAGTGGGGCAAAAAACTATTTAGTCAGCCACCGATTGTGCAAGTTCTCGCACTTAAAATGATGACAGAGGTCTGTAATTTTCATCATAGGTACACTTCAACTGTGAGAGACAGAATGTGTAAAAAAAAATCCAGGAATTCACACTGTAGAAATTTTAAATAATATATTTGTAAATTATGGTGGAAAATAAGATAAGTATTTTGTCAACCATTCAAAGCTCTCACTGATCGAAGGAGGTTATGGCTCAAAATCTCACGATACATGGCCCCATTCATTCTTTCCTTAACACGGATCAATAATCCTGTCCCCCTAGCATAAAAACAGCCCAAAGCATGATGTTTCCACCTCCATGCTTCACAGTAGGTATGATGTTCTTGGGATGCAACCTCAGTATTCATCTTCTTCCAAACACGGCAAGTTGAGTTTATACCAAAAAGTTCTATTTTGGTTTCATCTGACCACATGAAATTCTCCCATGTGCTCTCTGGCAAACTTCAGACGGGCCTTGTTATGCACTGGCTTAAGCAGGGGGACACGTCTGGCACTGCAGGATTTGATTCCGACATAGTGTGTTACTGATGGTAACCTTTGTTACTTTGGTCCCAGCTCTCTACAGGTCATTCACCAGGTCCACCCGTGTGGTTCTGGGATTTTTGCTCACCGTTCTCATGATCATTTTGACCCCACGGGATGAGATTTTGCGGGGAGCCCCAGATCGAGGGAGATTATCAGTGGTCTTTTATATCTTCCATTTTCTGATAATTGCTCCCACAGTTGATTTTTTCACACCAAGCTGCTTGCCTATTGTAGATTCACTTTTCCCAGTCTGGTGCAGGTCTACAATTATTTTCCTGGTGTCTTTCGACAGCTCTTTGGTCTTGACCATAGTGGAGTTTGGAGTCTGACTGTTTGAGGCTGTGGACAGGTGTCTTTTATACAGATAACTAGTTCAAACATGTAAAACAGGTAACGAGTGGAGGGACAGAAGAGCTTCTTAAAGAAGAAGTTACAGGTCTGTGAGAGCCAGAGATTTTCCTTGTTTGAAGTGACCAAATACTTATTTTCCACCATAATTTACAAATATATTATTTAAAATTTCTACAGTGTGAATTCCTGGATTTTTTTCACATTCTGTCTCTCACAGTTGAAGTGTACCTATGATGAAAATTACAGACCTCTGTCATCATTTTAAGTGGGAGAACTTGCACAATCGGTGGCTGACTAAATACTTTTTTTGCCCCACTGTATATACGTATAAAATGATGTTAGAGGTGTTTTGGAATTTTTTCCCTTTCAAACATACTGGCAGGTGAAATGTCTTCGGAAACTTGCTTTTTTAAACATGAATTTCCGCGTCAAAATATCAATCCCGCGTTTTTTAAGGAAATATTGTACCTTGTAAGGATGGCGGTCGAAGGGGAAGTGTCAAAAGATGGAGTTAGCTTCGTTTTCTTATGAACATCCATCCATCCATTATCTACCGCTTATTCCCTTTGGTGTTGCGGGGGGTGCTGGAGCCTATCTCAGCTACAATCGGGCGGAAGGCGGGGTACACCCTGGACAAGTCGCCACCTCATCGCAGGGCCAACACAGATAGACAGACAACATTCACACTCACATTCACACACTAGGGTCAAATACATGTTCGAAATAAATTCAAACCACCAACAGCTTCTTCGTGCAACAGACGACACCGAAAATGTGTCCTGTGAAAAAATCGTCTGACCAGAACTTTAAAAATTACACACATTTTTGTGGGTGTGTAATGTAAACCCACTAAAATAATACAAATGAAAAAAAAAGATCCAAAGAAAATGTGTTAGATGCTTGCCAGTTGGCATGGTTAGCATCATTTAGCTTACCTGTCGCCTGCGTTCGCTCTCCAAGCCACAACGTTGACGGCGTTTCACTTTGCTGCTAATCATATTTGGATGATTACAATTCAAACACTGTTAGTTCCCAACCAGTTGTACTTCTATAGCAGGGGTGTCAAAGTCAAGAATTATCTATGACCCCCAGGATGATATTTGATAAGTATTAGATCCGGCCCGGCAGCACGGTGGAAGAGGGGTTAGTGCGTCTGCCTCACAATACGAAGGTCCTAAATAGTCCTGGGTTCAATCCGGGGCTTAGGGTCTTTCTGTGTGGAGTTTGCATGTTCTCCCCGTGACTGCGTGGGTTTTTCTCCGGGTACTCCGACTTCCTCCCACTTCCAAAGACATGCACCTGGGGATAGGTTGATTGGCAACATTAAATGGTCCTTACTGTGTGAATTTTGTCTGTCTATCTGTGTTGGCCCTGCGATGAGGTGGCCACTTGTCCAGGGTGTACACCCGCTTTCCGCCTGATTGTAGCTGAGATAGGCACCAGCGCCCCCGCGTCTCCAAAGGGAATAAGCGGTAGAAAATGGATGGATGGATGGCTAGAACCGGCCCGCAGGCCACAGCCGCCTGCTGCTCTTTTGCACGCAGCAAGACTCCATCAGTGTTGGCGCTAGGAATTTTCAAAATGGGGCCCCCAGGGATCCCATCAAGTCATAAAAATGGGTCCCACAGTACATTTTTTGGGTCCCAGTTATTTGTAAACTGTTTTGAAAAGAAATGATAAATGTATGCATTATCCTGTTATATCTCACATTCTCTATTGTTTTGGAAAAAGGTTGTCAAACGTTACTTAATTCATTAAAGAAAATCATCCAAAAGAAAACACATTTTTATGCATATGTGAATGTATTCAGTTATAAACATTCATTCACGTTCTTCTTTCCTTCATAGATCTAAACTTTACCGCTGACGGTATTTCTTTATATATTTTTTACTGTAATATTTGTAGTATTTGTGTTCGTTTTATTTCCATGCATTTTATATCAGTTAAATTGAAGTTTCAATGAAAATAATGTTGGTAAATTACTTGAAAAAAAAACTATTTCTGTGCTACGTTAAATTGGAGATGTAAGTGTCAAAAAGCCTACCAAAAGAGGGTGGTAGATGAGAATAAATCTAAAGTTAAAATGTAATATAGAATTGCAGGAAGGGTAGTCTTGATTTTCAAAATTTTTCTTTCGGGGTTTACGTGGCAACACTTTGTGCTGATATAAGTGTTCCTCTTTTTTATTTGTCAGTTTTCTCCCTTTTTTCCTCAAAGGGTGCTCACATACCTGAATATACAAAACTCCAGAGGAAACTTAGATCTTTTAAAGTATTGATTTGAGTACTGAGAGGGAGAGAGAGAAGAAGAAGATAGGCGAAAAACAAACTGATTGTGGATATGAATGTTTTGGTTAAGCATTGGGTAAGGCAGTTCACAACATTAATCACAAAAGAAACTCACTTGGAGAGTAACCTTTTGACCATGATACAAACACAATATAAGTTAGTGATCACCCAACGTCACAGAAGTTTTTTGTCCTGTTGATGGAGAAGGTGGTAGTTTGGACATATCCCCAACAAGCACCAAGAATGCTTGTCTACTGAAACCCACTACTACCCACCACGCAGTCTGATAGTTTATATATCAATGTTGAAATATTAAACATTGCAACACATGCCAATACGGCCTTTTTAGTTTACTAAATTGCAATTTTAAATTTCCTGGGAGTTTCTTCTTGAAAACGTCGCGTAATGATGACGTGTACGCGTGACGTCACGGGCTGTTAGGAAATATGAGCGCTGCACACACACACAGCTAAAAAGTCGTCTGCTTTAACGGCATAATTACACAGTATTTTAAAGATATGTGTTGCTGAATCTTTTGCAATTTGTTCAATTAATATTGGAGAAGTCACAGTAGAAAGATGGAGTTGGGAAGCTTTAGCCTTTAGCCACACAAACACACGGTGATTCCTTGTTTAAAATTCCTGGAGGTGAAAACTTTACTATGGATCACAGCGGTCAAGCAAACATGGATCCCGACCGAATGTCAACCAGCAGGTTTCGGTGAGAAAAATTGTGGTAAAAAGACGTTTCTTACCAGAGATCAGCTGAACTTGCCCCGTCCATAAAGCTGCCGTCGACTCCCCTGAGACACTGGCATCAAGACACCCGTGGACACACACCTCCAACTATCAGGTACTATTAAACTCACTAAAACACTAGCAACACAATAGAAAGATAAGGGATTTCCCATAATTATCCTAGTAAATGTGTCCTAAAAACATCTGAATCCGTCGCTATGCAATCGCGATTTTTTTTTTTTTCCAGTCAATCAATCAATGTTTATTTATATAGCCCCAAATCACAAATGTCTCAAAGGACTGCACAAATCATTACGACTACAACATCCTCGGAAGAACCCACAAAAGGGCAAGGAAAACTCACACCCAGTGGGCAGGGAGAATTCACATCCAGTGGGACGCCAGTGACAATGCTGACTATGAGAAACCTTGGAGAGGACCTCAGATGTGGGCAACCCCCCCCCCCCTCTAGGGGACCAAAAGCAATGGATGTCGAGCGGGTCTAACATGATACTGTGAAAGTTCAATCCATAGTGGCTCCAACACAGCCGCGAGAGTTCAGTTCAAGCGGATCCAAGACAGCAGCGAGAGTCCCGTCCACAGGAAAACCGTCTCAAGCGGAGGCGGATCAGCAGCGTAGAGATGTCCCCAACCGATACAGGCGAGCGGTCCATCCTGGGTCCCGACGAGCGGTCCCATCCTGGGTCTCGACTCTGGACAGCCAGTACTTCATCCATGGTCATCGGACCGGACCCCCTCCACAAGGGAGGGGGGGGACATAGGAGAAAGAAAAGAAGCGGCAGATCAACTGGTCTAAAAAAGGAGGTCTATTTAAAGGCTAGAGTATACAGATGAGTTTTAAGGTGAGACTTAATGCTTCTACTGAGGTAGCATCTCGAACTGTTACCGGGAGGGCATTCCAGAGTACTGGAGCCCGAACGGAAAACGCTTTATAGCCCGCAGACTTTTTTTGGGCTCTAGGAATCACTAATAAGCCGGAGTCTTTTGAACGCAGATTTCTTGCTGGGACATACGGTACAATACAATCGGCAAGATAGGCTGGAGCTAGACCGTGTAGTATTTTATACGTAAGTAGTAAAAACCTTAAAGTCACATCTTAAGTGCACAGGAAGCCAGTGCAGGTGAGCCAGTACAGGCGTAATATGATCAAACTTTCTTGTTCTTGTCAAAAGTCTAGCAGCCGCATTTTGTACCAACTGTAATCTTTTAATGCTAGACATGGGGAGACCCGAAAATAATACGTTACAGTAATCGAGACGAAACGTAACAAACGCATGGATAATGATCTCGGCGTCTTTAGTGGACAAAATGGAGCGAATTTTTGCGATATTACGGAGATGAAAGAAGGCCGTTTTAGTAACGCTTTTAATGTGTGACTCAAAGGAGAGAGTTGGGTCGAAGATAATACCCAGATTTTTTACAGAGTCACCTTGTTTTATTATTTGGTTGTCAAATGTTAAAGTTGTATTATTAAATAGAGGTCGGTGTCTAGCAGGACCGATAATCAGCATTTCCGTTTTTTTGGTATTAAGTTGCAAAAAGTTAGCGGACATCCATTGTTTAATTTCATTAAGACACGCTTCCAACTGACTACAGTCCGGCGTGTTGGTCAGCTTTAGGGGCATGTAGAGTTGGGTGTCATCAGCATAACAGTGAAAGCTAATACCGTATTTGCGTATGACGTCACCCAGCGCCAGCATGTAGATGCTGAAGAGTACAGGGCCAAGGACCGAACCCTGGGGAACTCCACACGTTACCTTAACGTAGTCCGAGGTCACACTGTTATGGGAGACGCACTGCATCCTATCAGTAAGATAAGAGTTAAACCATGACAGGGCTGAGTCTGACATACCAATTCGTGTTTTGATACGCTCTAATAAAATATTATGATCGACGGTATCGAAAGCAGCGCTAAGATCGAGGAGCAGCAACATGGATGACGCATCAGAGTCCATCGTTAGCAATAGATCATTAGTCAATTTTGCGAGGGCTGTCTCAGTCGAGTGATTTGCCCTGAAACCGGATTGAAAGGTTTCACATAGATTGTTAAACGCTAAGTGTTCATTTAGCTGCTCTGCAACAATTTTTTCGAGGATTTTCGAAATAAAGGGAAGGTGAGACACCGGTCGGTAGTTTACCATGAGGTCAGGATCGAGGTTAGGTCTTTTAAGGAGAGGATGAATAACCGCTTTTTTGAGTGCTAGGGGAACAGTGCCCGAGGAAAGTGATAAGTTTATAATATTTAGCACTGATGGACCAAATAATACAAAAAGCTCCTTGATAAGTTTCCCAGGAAGTGGGTCAAGTAAACATGTTGTTTGTTTTATTCCATTTACACGTTGTAACAATTCCTCTAATGTTATTTCATCAAAACGAGAGAAACTATTTTGAATATTTGCAGTATCCGCCGTATATACAGTCGTATCTGTGTTACTATAACCCAGTTGTAGCTGGGACGCATTGTCTTTAATCTCCTTTCTAATAAGTTCAATTTTCTTATTAAAGAACTTCATAAAGTCATCTGCCGAATGGGTGGAGCTACTGGAAGGAGTACCTTGTTGGGTTAGCGATGCTACTGTACTAAACAAAAATTTTGGATCGTTTTTATTAATGCGGATGAGATTTGAGTAATAATTAGTTTTAGCTAAGGTAAGCGTGCGTTTATAAGTTATTAAACTATCACTCCATGCTTGATGGTGCACCTCAAGTTTAGTCGTGCGCCATTTGCGTTCCAGCTTTCTACATAATAATTTCTGAGCTCTAGTTTCTTCAGTAAACCATGGCGTACGCCTTTTTGGAGCCTTTTTTAACTTCAGCGGTGCTATACTATCAATGGTTTCGCGCAGGGCGTTGTTAAAGTTGTTAGTGAGGTTATCAATAGAGCCCACATACTTTGGGAACGGTGCCATTACCGAGGGCAGTAGGTCCGCAAGAGTCGTCATTGTGGCAGCATTAATGTTGCGGCTGCTATAGCAGTTATTATTATTATTAGCTTGCCGAACATGAGTCTGAACTTCGAATTTTATAAGGTAATGATCGGACATTACTTTAGTATACGGGAGTATCATAACTTTGGAAACGGTGATACCTCTGACAAGCACTAAGTCTATCGTATTACCGCTGCGATGCGTCGGATCATTTATTATTTGTGTAAGACCACAGCTATCAATTATAGTCTGGAGCGCCACGCACGGTGGGTCCAATGGGGTATTCATTTGGATATTAAAGTCCCCCATTATAATTATATTATCGGCGTGCGTCACTAGATCAGCAACAAACTCTGAGAATTCACTAATAAAGTCCGAATAGGGCCCTGGGGGGTGGTATATAACGGCCAGGCACAGAGGCAGAGGTGTGGCAGACTTCATAGAAAGCACCTCAAACGATTTATATTTATTATTTAAGTTAGGACTAAAGTTAAAGTTTTCGTTGTATATTAGTGCGACACCCCCTCCCCTTTTAAGGTGACGGGCAATATGCGCATTCGTATAGTTAGGAGGGGATGCCTCATTTATCGCAAAAAAGTCGTCTGGTTTAAGCCAGGTTTCGCTAAGACCGATGACGTTAAGGTTGTTGTCTCTAATGACCTCATTGACTAATAACGTTTTGGGAGACAAAGATCTGATGTTTAGAAAGCCCATATTATAGGTAGTGGGCTGTTTTAAGGAGTTGTTGATAAAATTATCCGTAGTAGCAATATTAATAATGTTGCGTTTATTATGCGCAGTGTACTTAAAATAATCACGACCATATCTAGGAATTGATATGACGGGAATTTTCAGATTGTCTACTTGGCGCTGCGATAAACTGAACGCATCATAATTTGCCACCTCAGTAGAACGCATGTCTAACTCTGACGTAGTCATAGACACAGCAGAAAAAACATTTTGTGAGTTGTGTATTATTCTACGAAAATTGCTATGTGTACAGGGATCATCCAGCCTGGTGCTGGCTAGTTTTAGCTTAACTGACTCCATACCCAGGCTAGCAGGCTCTGTAATTGCCTGTGACCGGGCTTGCTCTAGTGCAGTTAGTCAAATGTGGCTCAATGCGAAATCTATGTTCCGAGACAAGAAGATAGCGCCTTCCTGGTTAGGGTGAAGGCCGTCTCTCCTCAGCAAGCCAGGTTTGCCACAGAAAGAGGGCCAATTATGAATAAACGTAAATCCCTCTTGTCTACAGAAGCTATCCAGCCACTTGTTAAGCGAGACTAATCTGCTATACCTCTCATCATTGCCTCTCCCAGGCAGGGGGCCAGAGACAATTACTCGATGCCTGGACATCTTTCTGGCGAGATTACAAGCCCTGGCTATGTTTCTCTTTGTAATCTCTGATTGTCTCATCCTAACGTCATTGGAGCCAACGTTTATTACTATATTCGCATAACTAGTGGTGCGGTTAGCCTGCCGTACGTGTTTACTAGACCTGTTGCGAGTTAGCTCCCTAAGATTAGCTTCAATGTCAGGTGTTCTGCCCCCAGGAATACACTTAATTGTGGCTGGTTTGCTAAGCTTCATGTTTCGGGTGATGGAGTCCCCTATGACTAAAGTGTGGTGCCCGGTAGACTGGCGTGTAGGACTAGCTAAAGGGCTAAATCTATTATGCGTCTCAACCAGTACACCGTAGCTTGTAGGCCGCTTAGGGCTGCTACAAGCTGGGCTAGTTAGCTCGCTACAGCTAACGCTAGCAGATGTGTCCGCAACATCTAAAGTTACGAAATTACACTGCTCTAACTGGCGGAGACGGCTCTCTAGCAAAGCCAACCTATCCATGAGTAAAGTGCACGAAGCGCAGGAAGCCATACTCACAGAAACATTCCGTCGCCGAGTGGGGTGCCAGCTGTCTTCGGGAAGTGGTGGTCACGGTGGCGGGGGTGTAGCTTCTCTTCAGACCGGCGCCGCCTTTCTCCGCTAGCCTCGTTAGCTTAGCAGCTAGCTAGCTGAGGGCGAAGTGGTGAGACAGAGATCAGGTGATTTTGCAAGTTAAATTGAACTATTAAATATGTTCGAGAAGTTGTAAATAAAGCTGCAAAACAGTTAAAATCACACAGATAGAACGATACTTAGCTTTTTTGCAACAAGAGCAGTCATTCACGTTGACCCGGAACAGTCCGTCGCTATTAATATCCTCAAACACGAATCTTTCATCCTCGCTCAAATTAATGGGGAAATTGTCGTTTTCCCGGTCCAAATAGCTGTTTTTGCTGGAGGCTCCCATTAAAAACAATGTGAGGACGTGAGGAGTCCTCACCTTTGTGACGTCGTTGTCTGCGACTCCCGGTAAAGACAAGGTTTTTTTATCAGCACCAAAAGTTACAAACTTTATCGTGGATGTTCTCTACTAAATCCTTTCAGCAAAAATATGGCAATATCGCGAAATGATCAAGTATGACACATAGAATGGACCTGCTATCCCCGTTTAAATAAGAAAATCTAATTTCACAAATATTTCACCCTCTCTCAACTTAATGGGGAAATTGTCGTTTTCTCGGTCCGAGAAGCTGTTTTTGTTGGAGGCTCCCATTAAAAACAATGTGAAGATGTGAGGACCTGTCAACATGTGACGTCATCGTCTGCGACTTCCGGTGAAGGCGGGGCTTTTCTGTTAGCGACCGAAAGTTGCGAACTTTTATCGTGGATGTTCTCTACTAAATTCTTTCAGCAAAAATATGGCAATATCTCGAAATGATCAAGTATGACACATAGAATGGCCCTACTAAAATCTCATTTCAGTAGGCCTTTAAAGGGTCATAAAATTATCTTATCTCAGACCAATGCAGTGAAGACAAAGCCCTACATAAAAACTCTTACATGTCTAAAACAATTTATTGTTTTAGAAAAGTGATTAATAAAATATATATTTTGCCATAACAGAGGTTTATTTAGAGGACATTCTTTAGGCGTAATGGGGACATTCTCTATTAGCCGCCTCATGCTCGCAGATTTCGCACTTTTTACAATGCACAGAAAAGGAAAAGACACGCTCTTGTCTCACACAGGGAATGTGGATGATAGACCACATTTTTATCTTAAAAATGCATTTTTTTTACTTTAAAACTAAACAAAATGGAAATAATATACATTGTTGTTGCTCCCTGGTTTTATTTTCTTTCCACTCCAGCAGCCTCCATAAGCCAACCAACCTAAGTACAATCTCTTATACCCAATATACATCGCCCCATATATTTAATTCACGGCTCATTTAGGTGTGCAAATCATCCTTCTGGAGAGCAGTAGGCAGAGGAGCTGCAAGGAAAATGCAGGAGATGATGGAGCAAGTGTAGGGAAACCGTGTCAGGAGAGCATCTATATATGAATCCCTTTTACTTATTCATGCTGCATCTCACAATGAGGGACTCTCCCGCTCTCATTATGCAATTTCTTTTTTTTATGAACCCGCACACACAGAACTTGAAAGCCTCTACTCTTCTTTTTCTTTTTGCTTTTTTTTTGGATCTCGTCACTCCAGGGAAGCGATGTCATGCTTCATTCATTGAAAAGCCTCTTTCCGTTTCGTCTTAAATCCCATCTCCCTCTACTGTTTTTCTGTCTAGCAAAGGCGCTATCCACATTTAAATTGTGCTCAGCATATGTTTACCTCCACGTATGCGCACCCAGAATAGACTCTCGCTGTCATGTCATGCAGCTGCATTTACATACTGATTGTAAGTCCAACAATTAAGATTTCAGGCTGATACCGCCGGTTTCTTCATTTTATTTTTTTCCACGGTGCAAAGGTCAGTTTCCACATTGCAGGTTGGGTTCACTTCGTCTACAGCGAGTCTGACTATTCCGACCGGTGGCAGGAAATGAAGAAGCCGAGGCTCATTGAGCGGTCCTGCCGATAATGCTGAGTATAATAAATCCACAGAGAACGAGGGAAAGCCTTAGGGCCACTCTGGATCCTGTTAATAGGGTTATTATTTTCTCTTGTTGCTTTAGTATTCCTAGTCCTTCATTGGGAGACACGATAAATCTCATTGCTCCGTTGGTTCCTATTGATCTGCTCAAATAAATACTGTGGAGCAAGGTATTATTTAAAAACCCATCCAACGTTCCTCAAGAGTACCCTTCTCATAACGGGAACTCTTTTCAGCTGCGGATTGACACGTGCCTGTCTTTCCTGGAGCAGGTTAGCACGTGAGCTAAATTATCTTTTTTTGGGGGGGCAAAAATTGTTTAGTTTTACACTTTGGTCTGTCATCACCAGCCATAACATTAGGCACAGCAATCAAATAGAGCTGGGCAGCATACGGTATATTTTAGAAAGAGATATATATTTAACACAATACCGCCATACTGGTTTTTTTTATGTTCCTTTTGGTGCTGGGTTTCACAGCCGAGGTGCTTGGCAGGCACCGTAGGAAGGATCTGGAGCACGAGAAAGGTCTGCGTCTTTATTAACCAGAAGTTAATACAAGCTGGTAAAAAAATTCAACAGAACAGCTTTCGGAACCGACAAATTGCCGCTACTAACTGCTAAAGTTAACAACAACAGTTTAGCTGAAACACTCGTCACATGTCGCTTGGCAACAGATAGATAGATAGATAGATAGATAGATAGATAGATAGATAGATAGATAGATAGATAGATGGATAGGTCTTTATTGTCATTGCACAAGTACGACGAAACTTTGTTTTCAGCACAAACCCGTTCAAGATTAGACAAAAACAAACAGTGTACAGGGTTACAGAACAGGAACACTGAAGGGTCGCCACAAGGCGCCCCGTAAAAGATGGGAAAAAGGTAAACGCTGGGGAAGGATGAGTAAAAAAATACAATCTAGACTGGGCTCCTAAAGGGGCCCAGTCTGGAGTGGGAAAAAAAAAAACTCCATAGCAAAGCACATATACATATTTCAAGATACATCTCGAGATATCTAGCAACAGAGGGAAGGGAACAGACACGGTCTTTTAAAGGCACACGCTACTCTATTATCTCAGCTGTATATGACATATAGTTAGGTTTTTTTAAAGTAAAAACACGACGAGTTGAGTTTATAACAAAATGGATACATGGATGATACAGCAGAGGATTGGGAGAATGTCATGTAGTCAGATGAAACCAAAATAGAACTTTTTGGTATAAACTCAACTCGTCATGTTTGGAGGAAGAAGAATACTGAGTTGCATCCCAAGAACACCATACCTACTGTGAAGCATGGGGGTTGGAGACATCATGCTTTGGGATTGTTTTTCTGCTAAGGGGACAGGACGATTGATCTGTGTTAAGTAAAGAATGACTGGGCCCATGTATCGTGAGATTTTGAGCCAAAACCTCCTTCCATCAGTGAGAGCTTTGAATCATTGACCAAATACTTATTTTCCACCATAATTTACAAATAAATTCTTAAAAATTCCTACAATGTGAATTCCTGGATTTTTTTTTCACATTCTGTCTCTCACAGTTAAAGTGTACCTATGATGAAAATTACAGACCTCTGTCATCATTTTAAGTGGGAGAACTTGCACAATCGGTGGCTGATTAAATACTTTTTTGCCCCACTGTAAGTAATTGGATTGCGAATGGTGTTCTATTCTCCATCAATGAACAATAGCTGTGTTGTGAATATTCCGCTTTCTAATGCCTCTCTTTGGCATGTGTCTCACTTTCAGGATTTTAAGGACACAGTCCCTGGAATGGTATTACAACAATGTGAAGAGGCGCTTCAAGAGGTTCGGCAGCGCCAAGGTGTTGAAGACTTTGTATCGGAAGCACATTATAGAGAGAGGAGCGCTATCTGATCTCGCAGGTAACCCCGTCGTCTCGTGTGTGTGTGTGTGTGCGTGCTTGCGTGTGTGTGTGTGTGTGTGTTCCCCTGCAGATATGTCCTCCCAGCTAATACCTGCTCGAGGCTGCGGTCCAATTCTTTTGGTCCAAAGTGAAGGGCTCTGTGGTGGACAGAAGCAGTGGCAGCTTTTTATCCATTCCGCCTCCCCTCCTGATAGCATTGTTCTGACCCGGCTGCAACATGATCAGTCTGCCTCCACAGGGCATTATTTCAAACCCCAGTAGGCTGGATTAAATGGATGAAGGGAGCGCTGAAGGGATAAATCAGGTCAGACTAAACTGGATGAGAGGAATGTTCAGGACGATTGGTGGGAATGACTGAGGCTCTTTGTGGGCATGATTTAGCATGCAGAGTGATAAGAACCAAGTCCAAAATTGTATATAATAATTATTCATTATTATGTGTTTTTTTGCTATATATTGGTAATATTGGTATTAATCCCTAGTGGATCCGGCCAGTGGTCCGTCAGGAAAGGCATCCAGATTAAAAACATAATTCATACCATTGACTTGCTGTGTGGCGATCCCTGACAAGGAAAAGCTGCGATAGGCTCAAGCTCCTCGCGACCACAAAAGGGACAAGCGGTAGAAAATGGATGGAAGGATCGTGTCCAAATCCGTTATCGGCCCGATATCAGCAAAAGAAAAAACTAAAAACAGATGGCATACTTTGCCATAGCACCAGATGTGAGAGCCAAAGGGGAAGGTCAAGTCGAAGAGGGGAGAGGGAGGAGAGGGAAATCAAATTGAGCCAAAGGTTCTACTTTTCAAAATGCTTTAGCTCGATGCTAATTTAAATTAGATTTACCAGGGACATGCTAAAGACTAGCATTACGTGATTTCAACACCTCCAAATTTAGTAATCAAGACTTCAACTACGATTAACGCTACAATTAAACAGCTGCAATTACATTACTGTATAAACACTTCGTAGGGCTCAACAAATGAAAATATTGGCACATTCAAACTAATGGCAAAGACTACTTCAACACACCGGAGCCTATACACTATACCGCCATCTAACATCTTGGAAGTGTAACTGCATGCAAAGTTTATTATATAATATAATACTGTACAGTACTTGCAAATTAAACAGAGAAGTGTAAGAAAACAAGAATAACAATTGGACAGCCCATTTTAGATCAACTGTAGATTGAAAATGAAACATGGTATTAGTAAACAAAAATGTATTACCAGATGAACACAGAAAAAAGAACCAAAAGTTGATAGCGTTGAGTATTGATATCGATTCCCAGGTATGAGAAATTGGTACCACGTTGATTGAAACTTGAAAGGTCCCATGTCTTTTATAAGATAAATAATTTTTAACTGTTAATGTTGACCTTTCTGGTAACCCGAAAAATACCTTTGTCACTGTTATTTACTATTGATTACTTTTTTAAAAAAAACCTCAAAAATCTCATAAGAACATGGTTGTATCTGTCTGATGTCAGTCTGCAAAAAAGGAAAAAATATTTGGTTTACTTTAAACCCAGTTGTTTTTGCCCTTTGCATTGGACGGTAGCCTGATATCTAATTCACAAATCAGAGAAAGTGGTTGTATTTTTATGGCATAACTTCAGCCACGGTTGATATTAATACCCTTTCACCCAATTACATTTTTTCCCTCAACATAGTCTGTTATATATGTCCTTAATTTGATCATGTACTGGATTGGGGGGGATAACAATTCAATAATGTTGTTGCATCATATTTGTTCATTTACTTTTACAACATGGCCCCGAAACGCTAAATCTCATTCAAAAAGGGGCGACGCCGCAGGAATGTAAAACATTCTCATAAACGCTTTCCCATCAATTGCTGAAGCAATGGCAGACTTGATATGTGCAGCCTTTTATTTCTTCATTCATCAAAGAGGGACCGATTCTCGCTAAATCAATTGTCCAGAGGTGTGAAACGGCAGTTGACATGACAGTCGTCGAGAGGACGACGGGTGTTTTACGTCGATCACGTACGCGCGGAGAATGTGTGACCTTCAAAAAGACAGCAAAAGAGAAAAGGGAGAGAGCAATTTTTCCCTTAATGTACATCATCTTCTGTGGAAAGAGACACTGCTTGTGTGTGACCTGAAAACAAATAGTGTGTGTCAGCATGTCTTTGCACAATGTTAGAAGACAATGTTACTATATAACAGTGGTTCTTAACCAGGGTTAGATCGAGCTTTAGGGGTTCGGTGAGTTGACCTCAGGGGTTCGTCGGAGATCAAAACACACCCGACTCTTCGTGTAAATACAAACTTCACCCTGTTGGCATATTACGGATACAGCAACAGCTGATTGATTTGCAGGTGTGTAATTTGTTGTAAGTTTATGCACTGTCTTAGTTTTGTTGTTTGAACAAGGTGATGTTCATGCACGGTTCATTTTGTGCACCAGTAAAAACAACATGGTAACACTTTAGTATGGGGAACATATTCACCATTAATTAGTTGCTTATTAACATGCAAATTAGTAACATATTGGCTCTTAACTAGTCATTAGGTAATAATTAATGCCTTATTTGGCATGGCCTTATTATAACCCTAATCCTCTAACCCTGACCCTAACCAAATTAAGTCTTTGTTACTTAGAATATGTTCCCCATACTAAAGTGTTACCAAAAACATACAACTTTGTCTTGAATTTAAAAAATATATATATATATATATATATATATATTTCACTAAAGAAGGGTTCGGTGAATGCGCATATGAAACTGGTGGGGTTCGGTACCTCCAACAAGGTTAAGAACCACTGCTATATAATAAGGAATACTATGAGGGACACGCGGTAGAAAATGGATGGATGGACTATGAGGGATACAATAAAATAAAATACAAATAAGGAAAAATATGTTTAGTTTTTTTAACTTATTGTTGTATTTAATCATTAGGTCTTCCAATTTGATTTCTTAGTTGCAATATTATTTTTAGATAATATTATTATTTTATGTTTGGGTAATGTTATTGTTACTGAAATTACATGATATTGTGTTATACAGCAGTGGTTCTCAACCTTTTTTCAGTGATGTACCCCCTGTGAACATTTTTTTTAATTCAAGTACCCCCTAATCAGGGCAAAGCATTTTTAGTTGAAAAAAAGAGATAAAGAGGTCAAATACAGCACTATGTCATTAGTTTCTGATTTATTAATTTGTATAATAGTGCAAAATATTGCTCATTTGTAGTGGAACTATTTGGAAAAAAATGTATACAAATAACAAAAAACTTTTTGAAAAATAAACAAGTGATTAAATTATAAATAAAGATTTCTACACATAGAAGTAATCATCAACTTAAAGTGCCCTCTTTGGGGATTGTAATAGAGATCCATCTGGATTCATGAACTTAATTCTAAACATTTCTTCACAAAAGAAGAAACATAAATATTTATGGAACATGTCCACAAAAAATCTATCTGTCAACGCTGAATATTGCATTGTTGCATTTCTTTTCACAGTTTATGAACTTACATTCATATTTTGTTGAAGTATTATTCAATAAATATATTTATAAAGGAGTTTTGAATTGTTGCTATATTCAGAATATTTTTTTTAAATCTCACGTACCCCTTGGCATACCTTCAAGTACCCCCAGGGGTACGCGTACCCCCATTTGAGAACCACTGTTATACAGGATATATACAGTAATATATAAAACAATTACAATTAGGAGTGTCCGGATCCAACTTTTTCTCTTCCGATACGATACCGATATTGGAGCCTTGAGTTCTGGCCAATACTGGTGTTAAACCGATACGATATTTGCATGGATCATAGTACCCACTTTCATTATCTTGTAGCGTGGAATGTCAGAAACAGCTTGATCATGTGAAATGACAGATGATCATCAGTGGGTATGAAAAACACTAACCTAATAGCATATCAGTACATACATGAGTATTATTTTGTAGTGTGGAATGTTAGAAATGGTTTGATCAAGTGAAATTGCTCAAAAAAACAATAGTAAGTATTAAACCCCTAATTTTATGACGGATGTTTGCTTTTAAAGTGGAGTGTTAAATTACATGGTCACAATAATTAATCAATTAATGACACAAGAAGCTGAATGATGGAGGGATGATGGTGACTGGATACTTTCTAATATGCTTCTGCCTTGGAGACTTTGTGTAAGTAAATATATTACAACTATAATTTTTGTATGTTTCGTTATATTGACAAATGCGCTGTTTTAGAGTGCAATAGTGTTCGCACAAGTAAACACACTGTTTGTATTGGAGATTTTAAATGCAAGTCCCCATGCATACAGACGTTGATCAAGTCTCGCTACGTCATCAACCCTCGCCGTTTGCCAGCAGTGACATGAGGCAGATGCGACAAATGTTTTTTTACTTTCAAGATGCTGTATTATTTTCTTTCGCCTTTCTTTATTCAGAAGAAGACGATTAAAAGACAACATTTTGGTGAAATATGACAGTGCTGGCGCATCAGCATCCACTGTGTAAAATGTAATCCAAAAAGTTTCATTCGGTCTTCAGAAAATCATGCAATTTGTTATTCTTATAACAAACCGGCAGTTACGGAAGTCAACAGACAGGTCTGGCTACAAGAATAACAAATTGCATGTGTAGAATGTGTTTCATTTTGTGTTTGTGTTTGAAGCCAAAATTGATGTGAGGTACAGTAGTAAAGGTTTGAAGTCTTGACTAAAACCAAAAGTGTCATTAATAGAAAAGTCCTTAATTACTCTCATTACTTACATTTGTACGCTTGTCTGAGTGTCTGGTCTACCATCTTTGTCTTCGCACTCGATAGTGTAGGAAAGGTCTGCAAGGTCTTTTCGCTTCGAGGAACGTACGTGACCCCCCCCCCCCCCCCCCCCCTACCTGGCGGATAATTTGAACACCTCTTTAATGACATGAACGCGTAAAACCAAGGAGGGAGGGCAAAACAAGGGGGGGAGGAGGGGCATTCGAATTGAGACTAACTTTACTTTTGAGCTTTTTGCTTTGTTGGCATAGTAAATTGTAACATTACCAGTGTTGGTCATCTTGCCTCAAATAAGTAATTAAATACAGTTACGAATTATTCTCCAAAATGGAATTGAGTTGGTAACTCAGTTACCTAATTCTAAGAGTAATTAGTTACTCAGCAAAGTAACTATCAATGGGTGTTATCATTCATTCAGGTCGTTGTATTCTCAGAGCAATCAATCGATCTAAACAGGACTGATTGGTTGGTCTTGGAAGACGTTTCACCTCTCATCCATGTAGGCTTCATCAGTTCATACTCGGACTTAGATTGCTCAGATCTAGCCTTAAACTTAGATTTGTCAGATCGGTTGGTGACAATACCCCTAATAATAATAATAATAATATTGGATTAGATGTATATCGCGCTTTTCTATTGTTAGATACTCAAAGCGCTCACAGTGAAGTGGGAACCCATCATTCATTCACACCTGGTGGTGGTAAGCTACATCCTAAGCCACAGCTGCCCTGGGGTGGCTGCCAGTTTGCGCCTACAGCCTCTCCGACCACCACCAATCATTCATTCATCATTCATTCACCAGTGTGAGTGGCACCGGGGGCAAGGGCGAAGTGTCCTGCCCAAGGACACAACGGCAGCGATTTGGATGTCAATAGGTGGGAAGCGAACCTCCAACCCTCAGGTTTCTGGCACGGCCGCTCTACCCACTACGCCATGCCACCCCAATATTTATACTCCAGTTGTACTACAGTTGTTTTTCGCACTATGATAGGGCGGAACCATCCTTGCTCAGGCACACCCTCCTGGTTTTAGAGTATAAATATTTGGGGTTTTGGCACCAACCGCTAGACTGGATCTGACTAATGTAAGTCATCATCAGCATATTTACAACAGCATCATTACCCCTACGCCTTATATGCATGCAGCTGATGTGTGGCCTAAACCAGACACCTTGCTCTTCATTTACCCAAACTGGAGTAACGAGCCGCTTTACATTCTCAGTAACGGGTACGGCATTGCAATGTTAGGAACAGCAATTGGATTACTCGTCACTGAAAAAAATAACGCTGTCAAAAACCATGTTACACCAACAATGAAGATTACAAAGAGTCGTTTTTTTCGTCTGTCCTAAAATTCCCACGGACTGAAAAGTCTTGGGCAGCACGGTAGAACAAGGATTAGTACGCCTGCCTGACAATATAAAGGTCCTGGTTTTGATCCTGGGCTCAGGATTTTTCTGTGTGGAGTTTGCATGTTCTCCCTGTGAATGCGTAGGTTCCCTCCGGGTACTCCAGCTTCCTCCCACCTCCAAAGACATGCACCTGGGGATAGGTTGATTGGCAACACTAAATGGTCCCTAGTGTGTGAATGTGAGTGTGAATGTTGTCTGTCTATCTGAATTGGCAACTTGTCCAGATTGTATCCCGCCTTCCGCTCATGTGCAGCTGGGAAATGCTCGAGCACCCCCCGCAACCCCAACAGGGAAAAGCGGAAGAAATTGGATGGATGAAAGGTCTTGTTACAAATTGAGCTTATAAAATTAACATACAAATTGTTTTAGTTGTTAAATGTGCTATTTCAGCTTGTGGTATTGATTTATTTGGATGAGATTGTACGATCGTATAAAGAAAGGTAAAAAAAAATATTTAATAATAAGTACTTAATATCAGATTGTCAATAGTATTTTAATTTCGGGGGTAGAGGGGCTTGAAAAAAAAGATGTTCCTTTCGGTGGGGGCTTGGAAGAAAGTTGCGAATTGTTGGCTTGAATGAGGACTTTGAATTTGTGATTGATCTGCGACCAGTTCAGGGTGCACCTCCCCTCCTGACCAAAGTCAGCTGGGATAGCTTCCAGCTTACCGGTGACCCTAATTAGATCCAGCAGTATGGAAAATGGACGGATGGATAAAAAGTTAATGTCATGTTTTCTTGCTCAATAATGAGGTTAAAGGCATCTCAGTCAAGCTTTGTCTAGCTTCAGCGTTTCAAGGTTGAGCCACTCACTTCACAGCGTGTTTGCATTTCACAGGATGTCAACCAATCCAAAAGAGTTCAAAACAAGTTTGTCTGAGGACCTGTGGGAGTGAGACAAAATGTGGAGGAAACCGCTTTCTGTGTTACTTTTCTCTGTTCCTCTGTGGCTCTGCTCCTTCTATATATGAAATGGATTTGGTTCAATTGGAGAAGCACATGAGCTCTCATCGCACCTGTTCTACCTTTTGGAGAACAGCCTCACATATTTGCCGTGAGATGCAAAGCGATGGGATTGTTTGGAAGTATCACATGCAGGGTTTTTTTCTTTACTTTTAAATCTCATTCATTTCAAACAGGGGATTACTGTTGTCCCACTTTCCTCCTGTCATTTGTACTTGTTGTCACATCCATGTCTATGGGAGGCCTCCAACCTCCTCCACCATCACTAGAGACATAACAATGACTTTAGAAATGTCACATTATATTATCACCTTCAAAACGTAATATTCTCGCCGCTGGGGAAAATAGAGGCATGGAGCAGCAAGGAAGCAGGAGCGTTGGATATCTTTGTTGCTGAGCCTAATATCAATAATGTTTGGTGAATGCTGAAAACAGCTTAATGCATACAACCCAGTTTAAAGAGCCCATAGCGTCCAAATGATCGAAATTTCACAAATAAATCATCTTAATGTCTGTTTTGCTCCTGAAAAATAATCCGGCAGTCATTTCCAATAATATCAAGTAATTAAGTAATTGGTAGCTAACTAAGTGTAGAGTTTACCGCTACAATAAGGTATTGGTCCAGTATCAGCAAAAGTATTTTCTGCTTGCATCTTGAAATCTCTCCGATACGAGCAGTCCTGCAGCTTGTTTACTTGTGCAAAAGTGAGCAGCCAGTTAACATCTAAATGTTCTCTAATAAATCTCACAAATTTGATGGAATAAAATGGAACTTTATTGTCGATGCACTTCAAAAGTATAACAAAGGTTTGTAAAAAGGTAAACATGGGGGTAGAAATAAGCAACTCCCAAAGTAAGCTCGTGGGGCATGGGCAGCCGGGGTCTTGATTTGGGACCAGCAAAAATCTACAGAAGTGATTCTCAAACTGTGGTACAGGTACCACTAGTGGTAACTGGTCGCCATCTAGGGCAGTTCTTCTCAAATAGTGGGGCAAAGCCCTCCTGGGGTAGAACGGTGTGATGACCTTGGACAACATGCTTATTTTTATTCCGTACCAGAATATGACAAAGCTATAACCAAGGTGAGAGGCAAGGAAGGTAGTTGTGTGTTTTTTGTTTTTTTTAATGTTAATGATAATTCCAATGGTATGCAAAGCTATAGTTACAATATTATAGACAAAGAATACTATTTATAGTGATGGTACCAGGAGCGGTACTAGGCATACTTATATGAGGGGGCAGTCAGAAATGTGAAGGGGGCATCATGTGTACACATCATGCTCCAGCACTTTTTTTTCTGTGCTTATAGTAACGATGCTTTCTTCATTGAAATGGGTCTTTAGCTATGTGTTCAATCCCAACCTGGAGTAGTGGATTGCACTTTGTCAGGCCTCTACCTTCAGACCTGTCCAACTTGGGTGTCCCACCTGAAGACTAAGCTCCTGCTGGTGTAGCTCTTTCTGTCACTGAGGCACGCAAACCCCCTGACCACAATAAGGTGGCAATCCCTCAGGGGGGGAAACATTAACAGCGCTGCCATATATCCGACAGGGGAAACAGAAGCAGGCGTCACGCACCACAGAATACTCTAGCCATGGTTGTGTGCGGTACCAGACAGGATTGAATGATCTTAATGTTGTACCAAATGCACGCTTTGGATAGCCACCCAGTATTGGCTGAGATGGTGCGTTGCCATTTAAGTCACTGGGTAGCTGAGCAGGCTGCTTTGGGGGAGCGCTTGTTGGGGGGATGGAGGGAGCTGGTGCAGGAGAAACAGTGCTTGCTGGTGCTAAAGGTGCAGTATTGCTAGCTGCTGTCCCTGATGTACTAGCAGTAGCATCATTGCTACTACTACATGCAGGAGCAGGACTACACTTTTTAAATGCTCTGAAAAATGGATGCATTACAGAGCATTAACTTTCTCTTTGTGAGCTGCTGGAAGCTGGAGCAGAAAATAAGTAAGCTTGAACAACAACAGAAAAAACCTGCTGTGATTACATGAAGAAAAACAATAACATTACAGGACTACAGCCTGTGGCGGGGCTTTACGTCACTTGTCTTCAGTTTGTCACATGCAGTGGACGTGGGCACTCATCTGGGCACAAAATTCATTCACTCCAATGTATGTGTGTTGCCCACTTGCTTGTAAATTGATGAAAACGGCAGTGTTTTCATTTTTAGGTGTCTTGGTCATATCAAATGAAACTTATAATTTGTTTATCACAAAATGTAGATTGAAACATTAAAGGTTGACTATGTAGAATTACAAGAAAAACAACAGAAAAATAATTCCAGCAGTCGATTGCCAGACCGTTGCTAAGTAAAACGGGCCGTTGCTAGGGACTCCGCTCTGAACAGAGGACAGCAGAGGAGGACTGCTACCTTATGTTTCATTTTTACCGTCATTAACAGCATCATAAATTACTTGTAGCTTGTTACAGGGACAGTGGAGGCTCTCTGCCTTCCAAACCACTGCTGCTCAGAGCCTCCGCTGTCACTGCTCTCGTCAAGTTGTAAAAAAAAAAAAAAAAAAAAAAAAGGAACTCCTTAGCACCGAAAGTCCGCGACGATAAACGTGTTTATGACGGATAAGACTACACAAATACACCCATCCTAACAAGTATATGATAAATGTAGACAACTTTTCCTTTAAGTAACTGTTACTTAATATCTTCACAACTGTTATGTTATATGTTAAGTAGAATTTACTTGATACTGGCAAGTGAGTGTTACTTGATATTGCAGCATTAAATTTTACTTAAATCATTTGCGCGCAAATACTTACAATAATTTTTTCAAGTAAATCTTATGAGTTATTTTTTTCAGTGTAGAGAATGGAGTGGGCACAAAATATGTTCTCCTTCCTTGAGGGGGTGGTGGAGTCTGTTCAAGCTGCAAATCCGGCGGAAGGCCTAGCTGGACAAACGGCCACCTCTTAAACCGTCATGCAAAAAGATATTTGAAGCCAGCGAAGCTAAACGTCATTTTGTGAGGTATTTATATTATTAGTTAACTTTTCTGAGAAACAACATTTTCCAGACTGATATAAAAAACGACCACTGTAGAGGACACTGCTTCCCAAAAGGTAAAAGTTGAAAGACACTGCAGTGTTTCTTAACCTTGTTGGAGGTACCGAACCCCACCAGTTTCATATGCGCATTCACCGAACCCTTCTTTTGTGAAAAATAAAATGTTTTTTTTTTTAATTCAAGACAAAGTTGTGTTTTTTTTACTAGTGCACAAAAATGAACCGTGCATGAGTATCACCTGGTTCAAATAACAAAACCAACACAGTGCATGAACATAACAACAAACTACACCCCTGTAAATCAGATGAAAATTAGAGGGAACATTGTTTGGGGGTATCCATAATATGCGGATAGGGAGAAGTTTTTATTTTTACGATGAGTTGGGTGTGTCTTGACCTCCGCGGCAGAGGTTCCGTCGAACCCCTGAGGCCCACTCACCGAACCCCTAGGGTTCGTTCGAACCCAAATTAAGAACCACTGCACTAAAGCAAAGTTGGCGATAGTAATTTTCAAAATGGGTTCCCAGGGACCCCATCAAGTCATAAAAATGGGGTCCAACAGTAAATTTTTGGGGTCACACTTTTTTGCAAGCGTTTTGAAAACAAATGATAAATGAATGCATTATCCTGTTTTATCTTACATTCTATATTTTGTTTTGGAAAAAGGTTGTCATAAACGTTACTTAATTACTGTATTTTTAGGACTATAAGTCGCAGTTTTTTTCATAGTTTGGCCAGGGGTGCGACTTATACTCGGGAGCGACCAATGCGTGAAATTATTAACACATTACCGTAAAATATCAAATAATATTATTTAGCTCATTCACGTAAGAGACTAGACGTATAAGATTTAGTCAGATTTAGCAATTAGGAGTGACAGATTGTTTGGTAAACGTATAGCATGTTCTATATGTAATAGTTATTTGAATGACTCTTACCATAATATGTTACGTTAACATACCAGGCACCTTCTCAGTTGGTTATTTATGCATCATATAACGTACACTTATTCAGCCTGTTGTTCACTATTCTTTATTTATTTTAAATTGCCTTTCAAATGTCTACTCTTGGTGTTGGGTTTTATCAAATACATTTTCCCCAAAAATGCGACTTATACTCCAGTGCGACTTATTTATGTTTTTCCCTTCTTTATTATGCATTTTCGGCAGGTGCGACTTATACGGTAATTTAAAAAATAATACAAAAGAAAACAAATGTTTATGCATATGTACATTTATTCTGTTGTAAACATTTATTCACTTTCTTCTTTCCTTCATGGATCTAAACTTTACCACTCGTGGTAGTTTTTTCTATATTTTTATTTAATATGTTGTATTTGTATTTATTTCAGTATATAAATGGGTTGTATTTGTATAGCGCTTTTCTACCTTCAAGGTACTCAAGGCGCTTTGACACTACTTCCACATTTACCCATTCACACACACATTCACACACTGATGGAGGGAGGTGCCATGCAAGGCGCTAAACAGCACCCATCAGGAGCAAGGGTGAAGTGTCTTGCTCAGGACACGACGGACGTGACGAGGTTGGTAGAAGGTGCGGATCGAACCAGGGACCTTCGGGGTCCGCACGGCCACTCTTCCACTGCGCCACGCCGTGGGAGAGTGTATAAAAATGTTTTGCTTGGGTCATGAAATGATGATAATGGTGTGCCAGAGCATACTTACATTATTTATTTAACGCTTAGATCTCTGGAGTCTACATCAACTTCCGATCTATACGTCAATTCTAAGTTGTTTTTTTGTTTGTTTTCTGCCAATTTTGTTAAAGAAAACTATGATTTTTTTTGGGCAAACACACAAAATATGCAAAATCTTCCACATACATTTTTTTTTCTATGTGGAATATTTAAAGGCCTACTGAAATTATATTTTCTTATTCAAACGGGGATAACAGGTCCATTCTATGTGTCATACTTGATCATTTTGCGATATTGCCATATTTTTGCTGAAAGGATTTAGTAGAGAACATCCAAGATAAAGTTCACAACTTTCGGTGTTAAGAGAAAAGCCCTGCCTTTACCGGAAGTCGCAGACGATGACGTCACATGTTTGATGGCTCCTCACATATTCACAATTTTTTAACAGGAGCCTCCAACAAAAAGAGCTATTCGGACCGAGAAAACGACAATTTCCCCATTAATTTGAGCGAGGATGAGAGATTCGTGTTTGAGGATATTGATAGCGACGGACAAGAAAAAAAAAGTTTTAAAAAAACGCGATTGCATTGGGACGGATTCTGATGTTTTTAAACACATTTACTAGGATCATTTTGGGAAATCCCTTATCTTTCTATTGTGTTGCTAGTGTTTTAGTGAGTTAAATAGTACCTGATCGTCGGAAAGGTGTTGACGCCAATGTCTCGGGAGTCGACGGGTTTGAGCTTTATGGACGGCACAAGCTCAGCTTTTCTCCAGTAAGAAGCGACTTTTTACCACAATTTTCTCACCGAAACCTGCTGGTTGACATTCCGTCGTGATCCATGTTTGCTTGACCGCGCTCTGATCCATAGTAAAGTTTCCCCTCCAGGAATTTTAAACAAGGAATCACCGTGTGTTTGTGTGGTTAAAGGCTAAAGCTTCCCAACTCCATCTTTCTACTGTGACTTCTCCAATATTAATTGAACAAATTGCAAAAGATTCAGCAATACAGATCTCTAAAATAATTTAAAAAATTATCGGTTTCATAATTATCGGTATCGGTTTCAAAAAGTAAAATTTTGGATTTTTTAAAACGCCGCTGTGTACATGGATGTAGGGAGAAGTACGGAGCGCTAATTACCTTAAAAGCACTGCCTTTGCGTGCCGGCCCAGTCAAATAATATCTACAGCTTTTCACACACACAAGTGAATGCAAGAGATACTTGCTCATCAGGCATACAGGTCACACTGAGGGTGGCCGTATAAACAACTTTAACACTGTTACAAATACAAACCCCATTTCCATATGAGTTGGGAAATTGTGTTAAATGCAAATTTAAACAGAATACAATGATGTTCTAATCATTTTCAACCCATATTCAGTTGAATATGCTACAAAGACAAGATATTTGAAGTTCAAACTTATAAACATTTTTTTTTTGCAAATAATCATTAACTTTAGAATTGGATGCCAGCAACACGTGACAAACAAGTTGGGAAAGGAGGCAATAAATACTGATAAAGTTAAGGAATGCTCATCAAACACTTATTTGGAACATCCCACAGATGTGCAGGCTAATTGGGAACAGGTGGGTGCCATGATTGGGTATAAAAACAGCTTCCCAATAAATGCTCAGTCTTTCATAAGAAAGGATGGGGCGAGGTACACCCATTTGTCCACAACTGCGTGGGCAAATAGTCAAACAGTTTAAGAACAACGTTTCTCACAGTCCAATTGAAAGAAATTTAGGGATTTCAACATCTACGGTCCATAATATCATCAGCTAACAGCTAGCCTGTCTCCATCCTTAAACGATGTCTCTTCAGCAGGAGATAAAAGTGACGTTTCCATGGACTCACAAAGACCAAAACAAGTCCTTTACTGGAGACACGGCACAGGATGAAGTTAAGAAGGTTGACTATAAACTCACCTCAGTGTTAGCCATAAAATCTTTCTTTTGACAACCCCTCGCGGTAAACTTGTCCGAGTGCAAACTGAGGCAGTATTTGTCACTGATAAAACTTTCGGCGTATCAAAATTTACGACCAATGAAAACGCAATAAACGGGGACGGAAATTTGATCCGGCAAAACAAAACACCGGCGGGAAAGCGATAATCGATGAAATAAAAAACTTAAAAAACAGGCAAACGGGGTTGTAAAAAAATAAATTAAAAAAACGCATTAAAGGTGTTGTAGGCAATTTGCAAAATGCGCAACCGCATTTTGCAAATTTGTATAATGCGCAATCTTTTTGCAAATTGCTTCCAGCTATGTATTTGAATAATGTGTGGTGCACATTTTGCAAATCAATGGGCACAAATACATGTTTTTGGTGTCAAAGTAACTTTATAAATACTTGTGTAAATCTATTCATTTGTAGTCGGGACAATATAACTGAGTATTGTGTCAACGGTATTTGTTGAGGAACCCCAAGATGCAGAGACGGAGGCAGGCATAGAATATGAAAACGTGATTTAATTAAAACTAGACAAGAACAAACAAAAAGCACACACGTGGGCGGAATAACAAACTAAGGGAGCTAGCACTGGAAGCTAGACAACCAAAAGGAACTTTAGCATGGAAGCTAGTGGATAGCAAACAGAAAAACTGGAAATAACTTATGGCTAACAAGAACAGCTTACCGCTACAACGACCAGGACAAAATGTAACACGACAGGTAATAGCTGAAAAGAATCACATCGACACGACAAGAGCAACATATGGCAACGACAAGTCCAAATGACAATACAATGATCCAGCAACTGACACAAGACAAAGCAGGTACAAATAGGAGCAGGCTGATTGGCAACGGGTGTGGCCAGGTGCCAATCAGCCACAGCTGAGGAGGAACATAGCACTCAGGGAACAAGACAGGAAGCTGACAAAATAAGAGCACTAGTCAGGAACTAAAGACAGGAGATACTAAACACAGAGGAAACAGACAAATGCAGAGGAAAAAACTAAAACATAGACAAACTGTCAGGGGAAAGCCTGACATATTGCCCTGAAATCAGTCCAACCCTAACCACTATACAGTGTACATCCACGACTAAACTACTGACTAAACTACTACCATAACTTGGTTTACTATTTATAAAATATAATAATGTAGGGTTACTGACTAAACCAGCCACAAAATCTCGTCTTGCGATATGCAGATCGCTTGCGCACAATGGAAATGACGTATAATCTGCAAAGTGCGCGAGATAGGTGAAATGCTTACAACAAGGGGACGCTGGGGCTTCTGGAATTGCGCATCCTTTCTAATTTCAAAGTGTAAAAAGACACAAAAAGTGCATTAACGCCAACACTGCTAAAGTGTACATTACTCTTGGTACACTGGATGTTTACATTGCCACTTTAAAGACATCAACTGTAAGTTATTCTTTTAAATATTTGCCTGAAACAGTATATGTTCCTTCCCTTAGAAATATTTGCTAGTAGTAATAAAAATGGGTAGAACATTTTAACATTGTTTTTGTTCAATTACAGTAAGTGTCTTTATCCTAAACATTCCTGACACTTCATTTCACACACTATGGCATTTTTTCCTAGCTTTTTTAATTTTGGACATACCGTATTCCCTTGAATTGCTGCCGGGGCGCTAATTAATGTAAAACCTCTTCTCACTCCTGCGCTTACCAAAGGCATGCGGTAAAAGTAAGCATGCACTAATTATTTTATTACCTCTTCTCACTCCGGCACTTACCAAAGGTATGCAGTAAAAATTTGAGTGTGATGTAAGCTTGGACCTTAAATCCTACTGAATAGCTCTTAATCTTCTTCCTTTTATGCGATTTCAAATTACCGGTATTGAAATCAGCCATTTGGAAATGATGACGGGAAGTGTCACTCGTGACGTCACGAGTTTGACCAGGCAGTAATACTAAGCATGCACTAATTATTTTGGGAAGCGAGTTTGACCCGGCAGTAATTCAAGGCAGGCGCATACTATATGCCCTGCGGCAATTCAAGGAAATATGGTAAACTGCAATATCGTTCTGTCATAATATTCTACCATGAAATTTGATGCGGTTACATCCCTAGTGATTAGTGTTTGTTTTCCAATGCTTAAAAACAGTCTCACTGTTTAAACTGTGTAATCTTACAGTGACCAAAATTATGAAATATAATTGATAAATAAAACTTCTGCCTTGTTTTTAATGAATACCTAAGCCTACTACACTACTGTATTTTGATGTTGGTCATTACGGTGGAACTTGGAGAGCCAAGTGTTTCCTGAGGTGGGACTTGGTGAAAAGGGTTTGAGAACCAATGACCTACAACAGTGGTTCTCAACCTTTTTTCAGTGATGTACCCCCTGTGTAAGTTTTTTTAATTCAAGTACCCCCTAATCAGAGCAAAACATTTTTGATTGAAAAAAAGTGATAAAGAAGTAAAATACAGCACTATGTCATCAGTTTCTGATTTATTAAATTGTACAACAGTGACAAATATTGCTCATTTGTAGAGGTCTTTCTTGAACTATCTGGAAAAAAGATATAAAAATAACTAAAAACTTGTTGAAAAATAAACAAGTGATTCAATTATAAATAAAGATTTCTACACATAGAAGTAATCATCAACTTAAAGTGCCCAGAGATGCATCTGGATTCATCAACTTAATTCTAAACATTTCTTCACCCAAAAATTAATCTTTAACATCAATATTTATGGAACATGTCCACAAAAAAATCTAGCTGTCAACACTGAATATTGCATTGTTGCATTTCTTTTCACAGTTTATGAACTTACATTCATATTTTGTTGAAGTGTTATTCAATAAATATATTTATAGGGGATTTTTGAATTGTTGCTATTTTTAGAATATTTTTTAAAAATCTCACGTACCCCTTGGCATACCTTCAAGTAACTCCAGGGGTACGTGTACCCCCATTTGAGAACCATTGACCTACAACAAAGCACATATAAGCACATATTACAACGCACAAAACTTTTGACTTGCAACAAGGGCAAGGAGGCGGTCGTCTGGCCTGAAACTATTGCCACTAGGGGCGCTGCTCTGTTGTCCATCCTACTGTAGGGGGTGAAGCGACAAAGGCATGGAATGTGGGGGTCGGGGTATTTGTGTGTAGCGTGTATTTTCCGTGGTTGTGTGTTTGTATGTAAGTCTAAAGAATCGCTTGTCTCACAACTTTGTTTCTCTGGCTAAGTGTTTTCACAATAACACACCCAGATAAAAGTTTACAAAAAAAAACAAAGGGTGTATGTCCATGAACGACAGTGAAATAATTTGGGGAGTCTCGTAGCAGTGACCTTGCCAAGCTGTTCCAGCAGGGAGAAAAAAATCCATATTAAAATGTTTTTGTTTAAGTGAGTTAAAATAAATTGAAGCGTTTCACTCTAATTGTCCATTTCAGGTCCTCAAATAACTTCGCCTCGCAGAGCTGACAGGATGTTATCTAGTTTGCGCTTGAATCCAGAAATAAAATAATGAGTGGTGACAGCTCTGTCCAACCTTCAAACATTTGTGGCAGCTTTGGGGTACCTTGAACAGCTGCCAGTATTCTTCCAAATTTGTCGATACACCAGGGCAAGGGTCACTCCAATCAGCAGATGTCCTGTTATCAGGATTTGGAATAAATACATGCTGTCAAGGTCCTCGACAGATGGAATCACCAGGCACAAAACCCTATTTTTCTCCCCAAACTCCATCATGTGTCCAGCAAAAAACAGTCTGTCAGGACAGGCAGGTTCCTCCGAACCTAAGCTTCTGGTGGAGATGATCTTGTCAATTTTGTTTAGAGACAAGTTGATCAATTCCATTGTTTAGATTTTGAAGGTCAAAAAGAGGCTCTAAGAAAGTTAAGACAAGAAGAGACAAAGAAGCAAGCCAGAGAGATGAGGGAGAGGGAAGGGAAGTGTCTGCCTTTGTTGCGAGGCAGACAAAAATAGCTTTACTTTTTAAAATGTATACATGGTAGGCTTTAGGCCACTAGGAGCCTAGCTACTGTGCACAACAGCTAAACACATAAGCTAGACTTATGTAATAATTGTCCTTATAACAAATATAAACAAGTATCAAATAATAATGGTTGCATATTACTTAGAGATACAAAGTCACAAAGGCAAAAGTCTATTACAAAAAATATCTAGTAACAATTGTGTCCTGCGTCATGCCTATAATTTGATTAACTATTGCAGGGGTCACCAACCTTTTTGAAACCAAAAGCTACTTCTTAAGTACTGATTAATGCGAAGGCCTCCCAGTTTGATACGCACTTAAATAAATTGACAGAAATAGCCATTTTGCTCAATTTACCTTTAACAAATAAATCTATATATAAAGAAAAAAAGGGTATTTCTGTCTGTCATTCCGTCGTACATTTTTTTTCCTTTTACGAAAGGTTTTTGTAGAGAATAAATGATGAAAAAAACACTTAATTGAACGGTTTAAACGAGGAGAAAATAGGAAAAAAAATGTAATTAAATTTTAAAACATAGTTTATCTTCAATTTTGACTCTTTAAAAGTCAAAATTCAACCGAAAAAAATTAAGAGAAAAACTAACTAATTCGAATCTTTTTAAAAACATTTAAAAAAGAATTTTTGGAACATCATTAGTAATTTTTCTTGATTAAAATTAAATTTAGAATTTTGATGACATGTTTTAAATAGGTTAAAATCCAATCTGCCCTTAGTTAGAATATATAACAAATTGGACCAAGCTATGTTTCTAACAAAGACAAATCATTATTTCTTCTAGATTTTCCAGAACAAAAATTTTAAAGAAATTCAAAAGACTTTAAAATAAGATTTACATTTCATTCTACAGATTTTCTAAATTCGCCAGAATATTTTTTGGGGGAATTTTAATCATTATAAGTTTGAAGACATTTTTCACAAATATTCTTCGTCGAAAAAACGGAAGCTAAAATAAAGAATTGAATTAAAATGTATTTATTATTCTTTACAATAAAAAAAAATACTTGAACATTGATTTAAATTTTCAGGAAAGAAGAGGAAGGAATTTCCATCCATCCATTTCTACCGCTTATTCTCTTTTAGGGTCGCGGGGGGCGCTGGCGCCTAGCTCAGCTACAATCGGGCGGAAGGCGGGGTACACCCTGGACAAGTCGCCACCTCATCGCAGGGCCAACACAGATAGACAGACAACATTCACACTCACATTCACACACTAGGGCCAATTTTAGTGTTGCCAATCAACCTATCCCCAGGTGCATGTCTTTGGAAGTGGGAGGAAGCCGGAGTACCCGGAGGGAACCCACGCATTCACGGGGAGAACATGCAAACTCCACACAGAAAGATCCCGAGCCTGGATTTGAACCCAGGACTGCAGGAACTTCGTATTGTGAGGCAGACACACTAACCCCTCTTCCACCGTGAAGCCCGAGGAAAGAATTTAAAAGGTAAAAAGTATATGTGTTTAAAAATCCTAAAATAATTTTTAAGGCTGTATTTTTCTCTAAAAATTGTCTTTCTGAAAGTTATAAGAAGCAAAGTAAAAAAATAAATACATTTATTTAAACAAGTGAAGAACAAGTCTTTAAAATATTTTCTTGGATTTTCAAATTCTATTTGAGTTTTGTCTCTCTTGGAATCAAAAATGTCGAGCAAAGCGAGACCAGCTTGCTAGTAAATAAATACAATTTAAAAAATAGAGGCAGCTCACTGGTAAGTGCTGCTATTTGAGTTATTTTTAGATAAGGCCAGCGGGCTACTCATCTGGTCCTTGCGGGCTACCTGGTGCCCGCGGGCACCGTGTTGGTGACCCCTGAACTATTGTGATCACTAGGTATCGCAAAGTAATAAATTAACACTCCACTTCAAAAGCATTCGTACTTTTGTTCTTTGAATGAATTAACTTTAACAAATGTTTCTAACATTCCACACTAAAAATAACATACGTATGTACTTTTTTGTCCTAAGGTTAGTGTTTTTCATGCCCACCATAGTTCTCTAATTTCACTCTAGCAAATCTTTTCTAGCACCTTAAAATAACAATCATATGTGCTACGATTCCTGCTGATATCGTATCGCATTATTATCGGTATTGGCCAACACACATGGCTCCAATATCAATATAGTGTCTGAACTGAAAATGTTGTATCCGGACACCTTTACTTTGAACCCCCCCGACTCGATATGCAGCCCCTCATTTGCATATCCACCGCATAGACAGTGTGCTTAAAGGCATGCAAAACTATTATATTTGCCTAATTACATGTTTTTGTCACCCTAGTCCATGATTACTTAAAAATTGATATGGTTAACATCCATCCATTTTCTACCGATTGTCCCTCACGGGGGGGTCGCTGGAGCCTATCTCAGCTGCATTCGGGCGGTAGGCGGGGTACACCCTGGACAAGTCGCCAGCTCATCGCAGATGGTTAACATGAGCAAAAAAGAACAATTTCCGGACTTCCATCTCTTCTTAACCTGTGTTTCATCCTCCTCCTTGAGCATTTCCTCAAGCATCTTGAGGAAAACATCAGTAGAAGAGGATCCAAAATAAAATACTAGCAGCTTAGAGTCTTTTTCTCTCATTTTTGAGCTCCGGATCAGCACTACCTTTTCTGTTTTATTCCGCCGGTTCTTACTCAGTTTTACTCCCCTCGAGGATGCTACTGATTCCATTTGGATTGAGTCTTTTTTTTTTTCCATCCAAACTGCAACTAAAATTCTTCTTTTTGAAAGTCAGAATCATTATAATAATAGCTGCAAATGATACTCCTCTCTCTTGGTTCCATTTTGTGTGAGTCAATTTGACTAGAGTGGTCCATACTACCCTCATATTCCCATCATTTGGAAATATATGCAGGCAGACTGACTCATTTCTTTAGTTGTATTGCTACAACTTTGCAACAATGCATCTGGCAGACATATTTGATCATGGCTTAAAGTTTTGCACAAAAATAATGTGAATATACAAATCCCGTTTCCATATGAGTTGGGAAATTGTGTTAGATGTAAATATAAACGGAATACAATGATTTGCAAATCCTTTTCAACCCATATTCAATTGAATGCACTACAAAGACAATATATTTGATGTTCAAACTCATAAACTTTATTTTTTTTGCAAATAATAATTAACTTAGAATTTCATGGCTGCAACACATGCCAAAGTAATTGGGAAAGGGCATGTTCACCACTGTGTTACATCACCTTTGCTTTTAACAACACTCAATAAACGTTTGGGAACTGAGGAAACTAATTGTTGAAGCTTTGAAAGTGGAATTCTTTCCCATTCTTGTTTTATGTAGAGCTTCAGTCGTTCAACAGTCCGGGGTCTCCGCTGTCATATTTTACGCTTCATAATGAGCCACACATTTTCGATGGGAGACAGGTCTGGACTGCAGGCGGGCCAGGAAAGTACCCGTACTCTTTTTTTTATGAAGCCACGCTGTTGAAACACGTGCTGAATGTGACTTGGCATTGTCTTGCTGAAATAAGCAGGGTCGTCCATGAAAAAGACAGCGCTTGGATGGTAGCATGTGTTCCAAAACCTGTATGTACCTTTCAGCATTAATGGTGCCTTCACAGATGTGTAAGTTACCCATGCCTTGGGCACTAATGCACCCGCAAACCATCACAGGTGTTGGCTTTTGAACTTTGCGTCGATAACAGTCTGGATGGTTTTCTTCCCCTTTGGTCCGGATGACACGATGTCGAATATTTCCAAAAACAATTTTAAATGTGGACTTGTCAGACCACAGAATACTTTTCCACTTTGCATCAGTCCACCTTAGATGATCTCGGGCCCAGAGAAATCGGCTGCGTTTCTGGATGTTGTTGATAAATAGCTTTCGCTTGGCATAGTAGAGCTTTAACTTGCACTTACAGATGTAGCGACGAATTGTATTTAGTGACCATGGTTTTCTGAAGTGTTCCTGAACTCATGTGGTGATATCCTTTAGAGATTGATGTCGGTTTTTGATACAGTGCCGTCCGAGAGATCGAAGGTCACGGTCATTTGCGGCCATGCTGCTTACGTGAGTGATTTCTCCAGATTCTCTGAACCTTTTGATGATATTATGGACCGTAGATGTTGAAATCCCTAAATTTCTTGCAATTGCACTTTGAGAAACGTTGTTCTTAAACTGTTTGACTATTTGCTCACGCAGTTGTGGACAAAGGGGTGTACCTCGCCCCATCCTTTCTTGTGAAAGACTGAGCATTTTTTGGGAAGCTGTTTTTATACCCAATCATGGCACCCACCTGTTCCAAATTAGCCTGCAGACCTGTGGGATGTTCCAAATAAGTGTTTGATGAGCATTCCTCAACTTTATCAGTATTTATTGCCATCTTTCCCTACTTCTTTTTCACGTCTTTATTTTATTTTTTTTTTGCAAAAAAAAAAAAACAACGTTTATCAGTTTGAACATCAAATATGTTGTCTTTGTAGCATATTCAACTGAATATGGGTTGAAAATTATTTGCAAATTGTTGTATTCCGTTTATATTTACATCTAACACAATTTCCCAACTCATATGGAAACGGGGTTTGTATAATAATGATGAATATGCTACCATAAAAACACTATGAAATTGCCGGCTGTTTTCCGTAGGTGACGTCAGCAGGCTGATGCAGGCCAGCCACATTTGGGAGCTAAAAATGGGCATTCCAAAATGTGCTGGAACTCATCAGAAAACAAGGCTAAAATCACTTTTGTTTTTTATATTGGGGAGAATTTAACCTGCAGCTACAGTGCCATATGGTTTGTAGGCTGCAGTATTTAACTCCAAAGTTTTCACTTTGCTGCTGAGATCTGTTTTCTTTAAATATTTCTAAAATGTCAAGAAGCTCAAGAAGAAGGCAACAAGCCAGTAAAGAAGTCATGTTTCCACGCTCAATTATGTCAGGCGTACAAGTAAGAAGTGAAGGAAAGAGGCTGAAATGATTCTTCCCTCGCTGGGTCGTATCATTAAAGATCCAGCGAGGCACACATACCCAGAACAAAGCCATCATTTCTCTTGTCTGTGTTCTTTGAGCTGAAAGTTTTGTTCCTCCATTGTGCCGGATGGGCAGAATGTTAAATAGAAGCAAAGCATCACTTGAATTTCTGCAGTGAAAGCGGCTGTTGGCGTGGTAATTGGACAGCCGCGTTGTGGGGGACATGTGGAGACGAGAGTAGGGCAAGCTGAAAGTCTGCCCTTTGTCAGATGAGGCAGATTTTGCTCGTGTGACGTTTGCCGTCAAAATGAATTACTCGAGTTTTGCTAGTTCCTCGACTGATCCGTTGCCAGTAGAACAGCACAAACCCAAGTTGTCAAGAAGGACTTTTTGTATTCGTTTGATGGATTGGCTTGACTCTTTCTGTGGGAATTTGTAACACAATAATGACATGTTGGAGTCTTACATGAACATTATATTTTATTACATTTTTTTATTGTTATTCTATCTTTATTTCTTCATTTTCCATTTGACATTACACAAGCTATTGACTTTTTTTTTTTAATCTAAGAGCACTCACAGACTTGTGACATAAAACTATTCAAAAATAAGTGACAGAGAAAAGTTGATTGTTATTCCTGAACATACCGTATTTCCTTGAATTGCCGCCCTTGCGCTAATTAATTTAAAACCTCTTCTCCCTCCTGCGCTTACCAAAGGCATGCGGTAAAAGTAAGCATGCGCTAATTATTATAAAACCTCTTCTCACTCCGGCCGGCACTTACCAAAGGTATGCAGTAAAAATTTGAGTGTGATGTAAGCTTGGACCTTAAATCCTACTGAATAGCTCTTAATCTTCTTCACTTTATGCGATTTCAAATTACCAGTATTGAAATCATCCTCCTCCATTTTGAAAATGATGACAGGGGAAGTGTCACTCGTGACAATACGAGATTGACTAGGCGGTAATATTAAGCATGCGCTAATTATTTTGGGAAGCAAGTTTGACCCGGCAGTAATTCAAGGCAGGCACATACTATATGCCCTGCGGCAATTCAAGGAAATACAGTATTTTCTTTTGCTTCTTGTGTTTTTTGCTCGCACGAGTCATAGTTAAAATGTTTTTAATACTGTTGTTTCCCTTTCTAATACATACAGCTGCATTTTAGAACCTAGGCTGAATGCCACAGCTTTGAATTAATTTAGAACAACTATTTTTATCTGTTTTATATGCTCTATTGAGCATCAACGGCACAGCACAACACTGTGCAAACTGTAGAAAAACTAAATTTACATTGCGCACATTTTTTGCAATTTTTTTATAGTGAAACCTCCAACCACCCACCCCAAAAACAAAAATGAAAATACAAAATCCAACAAAACAACTATTCCATCCATCCATCCATCCATCCATTTTCTACCGCTTGTCCTGTTTGGAACAACTATTTAAGAAAAAAAAAACTGGGGGGAAAAAAAGAATATTAAAATGCAACAGAGAAAAGAGATTATATTTTGATGAAATTGTATAAAATGTCATTTAACTTCAAATGAAATTAATTTAAAATGTAATTTTTGTTGGAATCTTTTGAGGGAACAAATACCGAGCGCGGCCACCACTGCTGCTCACTGCTCACCTCACCTCCCAGGGGTGGAACAAGGGGATGGGTCAAATGTAGAGGGTGATTTCACCACACCTACTGTGTGTGTGTGTGTGTGTGTGTGTGTGTGTGTGTGTGTGTGTGTGTGTGTGTGTGTGTGTGTGTGTGTGTGTGTGTGTGTGTGTGTGTGTGTGTGTGTGTGTGTGTGTGTGTGTGTGTGACTATCAGCGGTACTTTAACTTAACACAGGGAACACACGTAATTTTCTTACACAATTTTTTTTTCTACCCTTCCAGTCTGCTACTTATCACCAAAAAGGTGCTTCTATACCAAACATAAGTAGCATAACATTATTTCTAAACAAATTGTCTACTTCCGCCATCTTTTCTTTAACAGGTCGTCCCCTTAAAAATGAAATATGAGTCATTTTCTCCATTGTCCATATTTCCTTTATAATGTCCAGTCACAGATTCCGAGTAGGAGGTTTGTGTTAATACCAGTGTCTTGTTATGGCTTTCGTAAAGCACCTTTACCAAATAACGATCCTCGTATCACTGGCACTGTGTCCCTGGTACTAACACATATCACTGCAATATTACATATCCCAGCACTTTGGCTATAACTGAGTTCAATTCTTCCCAAAATGACTTTGTTTTTGCAAAACTCCCAAAAACAAATAGCGGTTTGGAGCATGTTAAGGGCCTACTGAAATGAGATTTTCTTATTTAAATGGGGATAGCAAGTCCATTCAATGTGTCATACTTGATCATTTCGCTATATCGCTATATTTTTGCTGAAAGGATTTAGTAGAGAACATCGACGATAAAGTTCGCAACTTTTGGTCGCTAACAGAAAAGCCCTGCCTTTACCGGAAGTAGCAGACGATGACATCACCCGTTGAGGGCTCCTCACATCCTCACATTTTTTTTAATGGGAGCCTCCAACAAAAAGCTATTCGGACTGAGAAAACGACAAATTTCCCATTAATTTCAGCGAGGATGAAAGATTTGTGTTTGAGGATATTGATAGCGACGGACTAGAAAAAAAAAAAAAAAAAATCAAGTTAAAAAAAACAAAACGCGATTGCATTGGGACGGATTCAGATGTTTTTAGACACATTTACTAGGATAATTATGGGAAATCCCTTATCTTTCTATTGTGTTGCTAGTGTTTTAGTGAGTTTAATAGTACCTGATAGTCGTAAGGGTGTGTCCACGGGGGTTTTGAGGCCAGTGTCTGATGGAAGTCGACGGCAGCTGTATGGACGGCACAAGCTAAGCTCAGCTGATCTCTGGTTAGTGGTGACTTTTTACCACAACTTTCTCACTGAAAACTGCTGGTTGACATTTGGTCGGGATCCATGTTCGCTTGACCGCTCTGATCCATAGGAAAGCTTCACCTCCGGGAATTTTAAACAAGGAATCACCATGTGTTTGTGTGGCTAAAGGCTAAAGCTTCCCAACTCCATCTTTCTACTTTGACTTCTCCATTATTAATTAAACAAATTGCAAAAGATTCAGCAAGATGGATCTCCAAAATACTGTGTAATTATGCGGTTAAAGCAGACGACTTTTAGCTGTGTGTGTGCGCAGCGCTCATATTCATAATAGCCCGTGACGTCACGCGTACACGTCATCATTACGCGACGTTTTCAAGAAAAAAGTCCCGGGAAATTTATAATTGCAATTAAGTAAACTAAAAAGGCCGTATTGGCATGTGTTGCAATGTTAATATTTCATCATTGATGTATAAACTATCAGACTGCGTGGCGGGTAGTAGTGAGTTTCAGTAGGCCTTTAAACAAGTGTTAGCAGTAAGTTGCATGTACATAGGAAAAAAGAGCGTATTAGTTGCTCTACTGCAGACGCCTTGATATTCTTACTTGATCATTCAAGCATCGCTTTAACAGAAGAGCCTTAATAATAGACCAGCATCGGGATCGGCTTGTTTACTTTCCTCAACTGCCGTGATTCCAGCAGACATGCTTGTCAGCTCATCCCTTTGTTGTGAGAGTTGTGTTGTTAATGAGATGCTGCTTACCGCCGGATGCTGCGGTGTAATTGAAAGGAAAGCGTCTGGACTTTCCTGCCGTCTTGCAGCTGAGCGTAATGCTGCCGGCACTTCAGGAACGACGCGTTTTCTTCTCTTATGATGCTCCACTTTGTTTGGAAACACCTACTTTGGGCCATGGACGCGTAGGATAAATGTCATTTGCAGGTAAACATATTGATAAACGCCGTCCCATTGTTTACTGCCGTTTGTTGTAAACACCCTCACTATTAGAATAAAATATGATTACGTTGTAATTAAGTGCCCCCAGCGATTATCCGCCTTGTAAAACTGTACTATGGCACAGTGGAGCTTTAGAACGAAGAGCAACAATCTGTTAATGTGCCTTAAGGGCAAATTGAGTTTTACAATGTTTATTTCAAACTGGACTAAACGCACAATCAGGATACCATTGTGCGCATTAAGGAAGAGATGCGTAAACAGTGTCCAGCTAAGTGCTAATGTCAGCATGCCCCCATAAAGACCGTTAAGCTCTTACTTAAGCGTGTTTGAATGCATACAATTGCCGGTTAGCCTTTAAAGAGCTTGCTGTGACCCCTGTTTTTTATTTATTAAAATATTAAATGCATTATTAAGGTGGCAAACCACATACTTGGGGAAAGAATCAACCAGTCTTGATGTGGGCTGATTGTCCCATACTTTCTAAACTAGGTCTGTTCAACTGCCGGCCCCGTGAGTTCGGTTTGAAAGACATGAAAGGGACTAACATTTTGCAGCAGGATCCTAAAAACACTCGAGTGCTGTCATAGGGATGATTTGACAAGCTTTTTTTTTTTATAGACAAAGCTATTTTTTTCTGAATGCAAGGTGGAACAGGGGTTAGTGCGTCTTCCTCACAATACGAAGGTCCTGAGTAATCCTGGGTGCTATCCCGGGCTCCGGATCTTTCTGTGTGGAGTTTGCATGTTCTCCCCGTGACTGTGTGGGTTCCCTCCGGGTACTCCGGCTTCCTCCCACCTCCAAAGACATGCACCTGGGGATAGGTTGATTGGCAACACTAAATGGTCCCTAGTAGAGATGCGCGGTTTGAGGTCTCATCCGCGGAGTCTGCGGATAAACCGCGGGTCAGGCGTTTGACATGACGAAAAAATTGATTTCAATTAGATTCGGGCGGGTGGGGGTTGATCCATCCGGAAATATTTGACATGCATGGTTCTGTGATCGGTATCCTTTGCCATTCAAAGTGTCATTTAAGACCCGTGTCATAAAGCGAAGAAGACAATAAGAGACGCTATTATTCTCCTAAATGACTGCCGGCAGTCACCCAGATAATAAGTATTAGGGCGTGCTATGAAGTCATTGGCTTTGTCGCCTACTACAACATGTACAATCTGCTTGTCAGTCCAGCAGCATGTTGTGTGTGGCATTCGCGGTGACACGCACACGACTGCAAGGCATACTGGGTGACGCAGAGTACACTAATGGTTGTGATATAAACAATTTTAACACTCTTAGTAATATGCGCCACGCTGTGGCCAATTAAGAACGACAAACACATTTCGGGAGAACATCCTCACAGTAACACAACATAAACGCAACACAACAAATACCCATAATCCTTTGTATTCATGACAGTACTTGACTATTTTATACACCCCGCTAGCAGCAAACCCCCCCCCCCCCGTGCGTCAATAAGGTGGGCGGGGGTGTAAAATATATTCAGGGTTTGTCATGAATACAAAGGATTATGGGTATTTGTTGTGTTGCATTTATGTTGTGTTACTGTGAGGATGTTCTCCCGAAATGTGTTCGTCAATCTTGTTGGGTGTGGCTTCACAGCGTGGCGCATATTAGTAAGTGTTAAAGTTGTTTATATTACAACCATCAGTGTATCTAACACCCAGTATGCCTTTCAATCTTGAACGTGTAATTGCGGAAGCTGCACACAACATGTTGCCGGAACAACAATCGGTTCGTACATGTTGTTGAAGGTGTCCAAGGCAATGGCTTCACAGCACGCCCATAGTCTTGTCATCAGAATGAACACTATTGTATAGTAGCGGGAACGTTAGCGGCTCCAATTGTCATCATTACTCTGTGAAACAGGTTTAGATAGCTCTGTGAGTGGTAAAGGCGGACAACCTCTGATGTATTTCAGGGGGCGGTTGGCGGGCGGGTACGGTCCTGATAAAATCTTGGTTCGGGTGGAAGGCGGGTGGATGACGACTTTGGTGGAGCGGATGCGGATGATATAATTGCCTATCCACACATATCTAGTCCCTAGTGTGTGAATGTGAATGTGAATGTTGTCTGTCTATCTGTGTTGGCCCTGTGATGAGGTGGCCACTTGTCTAGGGTGTACTCCGCCTTCCGCCCGATTGTAACTGAGATAGGCTCCAGCAACCCCCGCGACCCCAAAAGGGACAAGCGGTAGAAAATGGATGGACAAATCAAAATTCCACTGCAGAAGCTGGTGTTCTTCAGGAATATACAACATAAGAATAATTGTGAAAGGAGAAGTCCGGCACCTGGTTTAACTTTTTTGAAATGTGTCCCCCAAAACAATTTACCGTCATTTCTGGACTGTAAGCTTCTACGTTTTGGCTGATTTAGATTTTATCCTGCGTTCACGAGCTGCTAATGTATTCAACCTTTTCACATCAGACCAAAGAAATTGGCAAACGAATCATGATGACCAATGAAATTGCTCACATTAAATCAAACGCAATCACACAATTATTCACTGCGACATTTAGCGCATTATCAACTCATCCTCATGAAGAATACATGACTAGATGCAAGCGACGCATCCCCTAAAGCCGAAGACGACAAACCTGACTCCAGTTTCATCACGCAGTAGGAGGATACGTTTTTGAATGGCAAAATTCGCTCAGGTGTGTGATCTATCCATCCATCTTCTTCCGCTTATAGGAAGTAGGGTCGGGGGGCAGCAGCCTAAGTAGGGAAGCCTCGGTCTTCCTCGTGGTCTTCTGACCAGATGCCCGAACCACCTCATCTGGCTCCTTTAGATGTGGAGGAGCAGCGGCTTTACTCTGAGCTCCTCTCGAATGACAGAGCTTCTCACCCTATCTCTAAGGGAGAGCACAGCCACCCTATGAAGGAAACTCATTTTGGCCGCTTGTACCCTTGATCTTGTCCTTTCGGTCGTAACCCAAAGCCAATGACCATAGGTGAGGATGGGAACGTAGAGCAACCGGTAAATTGAGAGCTTTGCCTTCCGGCTTAGCTCCTTTTGCACCTTGACAGACTGATGCAGGGTCCGCATCCCTGCAAAAGCTTTACCAATCTGCCTGTCGATTGCACGATACACACTTCCCTCTCTCGTGAAAAATACCCCGAGGTATTTGAACCTTTCATCTGGGGTAAGGTGTCTTCCCCAATCTGTAGAGATGGGGAAGATGGCGCTCCACCCTCTTCCAGCCAAGAACCATGGACTCAGACTTGGAAGTCCAGTGAGAGCTGAAGATCCTGGCCAGTTGAATCAGTAGGACCACAATGTCTGCAAAAGGAGACTTAATTCTACAGACACCAAATTGGAACCCCTCAACGACATGAATGCTCCTAGAATTCTGTCCATAAAAAATTGGTGAAGAAGGAAAGCTCTCGGTCCGACTTATTGCCAGCAGTGCGGACCAAGCTTTGAACCTGATCATACAGGGAGCTGACAATCAGGCAATCACAGGACCTCCTGAGGGACACGGTCAGATGCCTTCTCCAAATTCACAAAGCACATACTGGTTGGGCAAACTCCCTTGCTCCTTCAAGGATCTTGCCGAGTATAGGACGAAAACCACACTGCTCCTCCTGAATCTGATGTTCAACTATCCCGGAGGTTACTGTAGTAACCCGCGGCTCTCGAGCCGGATGCGGTTCTTTAGTGCCACCCTAGTGAGTCTCTGGAGAATTTTTTAAAAAGGATTGAATGTTTTTTTGTATGTTTTTTGTTTCTAGGACAAACCTTCCTAATTAATAGAAAAGCCCACTGTTTAATATGTTTGTGTTAATGCTTCACTGATGAGACTATTTTGTGAACATGGTTTTGTCCTACTCGTTTCGGCGTTTCTTGAACTCACCATAGTGTGGACTGTGACACAACAGTTTGTTTACATGTCAAATCTTCCACTCTTTCTTTGTCTCATTTTGTCCACCAAACGTTTTGTACTGTGCGTGAATGCACAAAGGTGCGCTTTGTTGATGTTACTGACTTGTTGGAGTGCTAATCAGGCATATTTGGTCACTGCATGACTGCGAGCTGATCAATGCTAACATGCTCTTTAGGCTAGCTGTATGTACATATTGCATCATCATGCCTAATTTATAGCTATATTTGAGCTCATTTAATTTCCTTTACTTTTATCCTTTTTGTATATAACTTAGTTTGTAATATTGGCTGCATTTCAGACAGTTGTTTGTGTTCCATGTTGTTCCAGACCACAGCAAACATTAACCAGCTTTCAAAGATTGTAATAAATCTATTTAAAAAAGACAGCCTCGCCAGTAATTTCCAGGAGTTATCTCACTTTCTGTGTAGCTTCTGATTTACTAATTGTTTCTAATGTTGTAAAAATGTGTAGAATAAATTTTACATTTCAACATTTCTGTCAACAAAGATTCACTTCAGCTTGTGACGCGTAGTCATTTCGATAGTAGGCTATTATAGCCAATATAGAAACTTACGCCATGTGTTGCCTTCATTATTAGACTTACTGGTTGTAAGGCTTTTAATTTTTGGCAGCTCCAGACAAATTTGTTTTTGTATTTTTGGTCCAATATGGCACTTTCGACGTTTCGGGTTGCTGACCCCTGGACTATCCGGTGTAACCCTCTTTCCAGTACACCTGAATAGACCCTACCAGGAAAGCTGAGGAGTGTGATCCCAAGATAGTTTGAACACACCCTCTGGTTCCATCCATCCATTTCCTACCGTTTGTTCCTTTCGGGGTCGCAGGGGGTGCTGGAGCCTATCTCAGCTGCATTCAGGCGGAAGGCAGCGTACACCTTGGACAAGTCGTTACCTCATCGCAGGGCCAACACAGATAGACAGACAACATTCACACTCACATTCACACACTAGGGACCATTTAGTGTTACCAATCAACCTATCCACTTTTAAAATAGAGGAACCATGAGCCAATAAATATCCTGGTACGATTTCAATCGATATTTAGAGAGTCCTGTTAATCCTGCTGTTCACATTTGAAATGATAAATGATAAAAGGGTTGTAATTGTATAGCGCTTTTCCACCTTCAAGGTACTCAAAGCACCTTGACACTATCTGAAAGGTGTCATCCAATGTTTTTTTTTTCATACTTTTAAAACACTTAGTTGGGATCTACAGAATATGTAATGGTAATTCTTTGATCAAAATGTTGCATAGGTTTTGTTTTACAGACCATCTTTAAAAAAATGCTTTATGACCTTCAGGATGCGCCGCTTTGTGTTATTTACGTGCCAAGCCCACTTCAACACCGTCAGCCATGTTGTAGTTTTTAGCGGTTTCATACAGAGTCTACTGACAGATATACAGTAAGTTAGTACTGTACGCATCTTTGGATAAAAAATGGCTACGGCAGAAGATGCATGAAGATGTACAAGCCAGTCTGCTTCACGATAACAGAATGGAGAAAGATAAAAAAAAAACACTTATTGACAACAACTTTGGACTAAAACTGAATGAAAATGGCGGACTCACACAAAGCTCTTTGGGTAAATCTCTACCAGATATCAAGATATCCCTATTTTTGGGACCCCTGCGGATGTTAAATGAACAAACACCTCTACTAACAGGTAAGAAAGGTTGGTTTTGCATAACAGGACCCCTTTATAATCAGAGACCCAGGATGACACATAACAATTGAGCCACTGAGCTGAGTTTGAGTTTAGCAGTCTTTTGGCTTGTGGTAAGAAACTGTTTTGGAACTAGTGGTTCCTCTCCGAAAGCGATGGAACCGCTTTCCAGAGGGAAGTGGCAAGAATCGGCCATAGCTGGGGTAGGACCAGGGGTCTCTTCTGATGTTGTAAGAGTGACGTCCGTTAGACATTAGCTTTTAACCGCTAACGCTGCAACATTTTTTTTGCTTTCTTTAATGCAGCTGAGATAAACTCCAGCACCCCCCGCAACTCCAAAAGGGACAAGCGGTTGAAAAATGAATGGATTGATGGTGCATCAGTGCCATCTGGTCTACTATGACTGAGTTATAGAGAGAAACTAAACACCCCTCGGTGTTATTTCAAAGCCTTACTGGGAATCATGTCCCTAAGCAATATTTCAAGTATGGCTTTTCATTGCAGCATCCCATCTGGCGGAAGGAGTCTTGTTTACTTAGCCAACATAGAATAAAACAAAATCAGTCCATGTGTATAATTTATGAAGCATGCAAGTGTAGTGCACTCACAAATACACAAACTGGTCACAATTTACGATACACCTGCACAATCGGGGTGTCCAGCACTGTTTGGAGAAGTCTGCCTCGAGACTATAAGAGAGATATTCCTTCAAAGTGGACCTGAGAGGATTTTAATCAACAATTAGATCAGGGGTCTTCAACATTTTCTGGGCCAAGGACCCCCAAACTGGAGGAGGGATGAAGCTGGGACCCCCTACTTGATATATAGGGCCACTAATCGCTAAGTGGCAACTAGCACGCTAATGGCTAGCGGGCAAATGGTAAGCTAAAGTAATTGCTAGCTGGCCACCAACTTCAGTGTCAATTAGCGACGTGTTTGCTAGCTAACAACTCGTACACTTTTTGCATGTATATATATATATATATATATATATACATATATATATATATATATATATATATACACACACACATACATATATGTATATACAAACCCTGTTTCCATATGAGTTGGGAAATTGTGTTAGATGTAAATATAAAAGGAATACAATGATTTGCAAAACATTTTCAACCCATATTCAGTTGAATATGCTACAAAGACAACATATTTGATGTTCAAACTGATAAACATTTTTTTTTTGTGCAAATAATCATTAACTTTTGAATTTGATGCCAGCAACACGTGACAAAGAAGTTGGGAAGGATAGCAACAAATACTGATAAAGTTGAGGAGTGCTCATCAAACACTTATTTGGGACATCCCACAGGTGTGCAGGATAATTGGGAACAGGTGGGTGCCATGATTGGGTATAAAAACAGCTTCCCAAAAAATGCTCAGTCCTTCACAAGAACGGATGGGGCGAGGTACACCCCTTGTGTGAGCAAATAGTCAAACAGTTTAAGAACAACGTTTCTCAAAGTGCAATTGCAAGAAATTGAGGGATTTCAATTTTCTACGGTCCATATCATCATCAAAAGGTTCAGAGAATTTTGAGAAATCACTCCACATAAGTGGCATGACCAGAAACTAACATTGAATAACCGTGACCTTCAATCCCTCTGACGTCACTGTATCAAAAACTGACATCAATCTCTAAAGGATATCACCACATGGGCTCAGGAACACTTCAGAAAACCACTGTCACTAAGTACAGTTCATCGCTACATTTGTAAGTGCAAGTTAAAGCTCTACTATGCAAAGCGAAAGCCATTTATCAACAACATCCACAAACGCCGCCGGCTTCTTTGGGCCCGAGATCATCTAAGATGGACTGATGCAAAGTGGAAAAGTGTTCTGTGGTCTGACGAGTCCACAATTTAAATTATTTTTGGAAATATTCGACATTGTGTCATCCGGACCAAAGGGGAAGCGAACCATCCAGACTGTTATCGACGCAAAGTTCAAAAGCCAGCATCTGTGATGGTATGGGGGTGCATTAGTGCCCAAGGAATGGGTAACTTACACATCTGTGAAGGCACCATTAATGCTGAAAGGTACATACAGGTTTTGGAACAACATATGCTGCCATCTAAGCGCTGTCTTTTTCATGGACGCCCCTGCTTATTTCAGCAAGACAATGCCAAGCCACATTCAGCACGTGTTACAACAGCGTGGCTTCGTAAAAAAAGAGTGCGGGTACTTTCTTGGCCCGCCTGCAGTCCAGACCTGTCTCCGATCGAAAATGTGTGGCGCATTATAGAATAGAATAGAATGGAATAGAAAGTACTTTATTGATCCCTGGGGGAAATTCAGCACCACAGTTCGCTCACAATAAGCAATAATAATAATAAATAATATATGACAAATATTATATATATATATATATATATATATATATATATATATATATATATATATAATATATGAATAATATAAATATATTCTACATATATTCTACATTTAAGTGCAGTCAAGAAGTAACATATGCATTATACAGTCTGATGGCTGTTGGTATGAAGGACCTCATGTGTCGTTCCGTGTTGCATTTTGGGAGTCTGAGCTTTCCACTGAACGTGCTCATTCTCTCCGCAAGGTCCGAGTGTAGTGGGTGGGAGGTGTTGTCCATAATGGCTACGAGTTTTGCTACACTTCTCCTCTCCGACACCGCCGCCAGAGAGTCCAGCTCCACTCCCACCACGTTACTGGCCTTCTCTACCAGCTTGTCCAGTCTGTGTGTGTCCCTCATTCTCAGCCTGCTGCCCCAGCAGGCCACGGCGTACAAGAAGGTGCACGCCACCACCGACTCGTAGAACATCTTCAACATCTTTGTACAGACGTTGAAGGATCCTAGCCTCCTGATGAAGTAGAGGCGGCTCTGTCTCTTCGTGTTATTATGAAGCGAAAAATAGGACAGCGGAAACCCCGGACTGTTGAACGACTGAAGCTCTACATAAAACAAGAATGGGAAAGAATTCCACTTTCGAAGCTTCAACAATTAGTTCCCTCAGTTCCCAAACGTTTATTGAGTGTTGTTAAAAGAAAAGGTGATGTAACACAGTGGTGAACATGCCCTTTCCCAACTACTTTGGCACGTGTTGCAGCCATGAAATTCTAAGTTAATTATTATTTGCAAAAAAAATAAAGTTTATGAGTTTGAACATCAAATATCTTGTCTTTGTAGTGCATTCAATTGAATATGGGTTGAAAAGGATTTGCAAATCATTGTATTCCATTTATATTTACATCTAACACAATTTCCCAACTCATATGGAAATAGGGTTTGTGTATATATATATATATATATATATATATGTATATATATATATATATATATATATATATATATGTATATATATATATATGTATATCTGTATGTATATATATGTATACATGTGTATATATATATATATATATGTGTGTGTGTGTGTGTATAGATATATATATACATATTGAAGTTGTCATCGCTAATTTTTTTTCATACAGTCAAAAACAAACTTAATAAGCAATTTATAGATTCACTTGGTCACAAAATTAGTTACACATGCACACTTTGCGATTCATTGAGACTTAAAAAAATGCTTTTAACATAATCTATGTCATTGCATGCCGCATTACGGTGTTATGCGCATGCTAAGATTATATGAATAATACTTTTATCTTACGTTTTTATGTTTCCTCATAGCCTGAAGCAGAGGGGGAGGAGCTCCAAAATGAATGAACCTTATTTAACGCTTTCACAGTTTTCAAGATCAGTCTCCCATATTGGAAAATGTGTAAGTCAGAAAAGACAAAAAATATCATTGGTCCCCTTTTAAAAACATGTTTATTATTGTAATATTATTATTCCAGGCAAATCAGAAACAGCTGTCAATGTGATGCGGTGCAGGACTACACCACTGCCAGCTACAACAGTTTGTTTTGAAGGTTGCTTTATTTGCAAGAAATGTCAGTTAATAGCTTGTCTGCAGAACACATCTTGCTTTGTCCACTTGCGTGATTGTGTGTGTGTATGTGTGTGTGTGTGTGTGTGTGTGTGTGTGTGTGTGTGTGTGTGTGTGTGTGTGCATTTGCGCGTACATGTGTTGCTGTAGGTAACTTCCCCGCCTATTGTCGTACTTTTTGCCCTGCTAGAGTTGATAATTCAATGCAGGTGCGACAAAGCGAGAGTGGAACAGTTTTTGTCAATCTTGGCATCAGCGGTGCCGAGACAAGGACTGCTTTTACCACGCTTTGTGCTTGCTGGATGTGCCTTACTTGGTACACGCCTTGCTGCTTGCTGCACTTGGGTAAACACGGATTCATATTGCAATAAACTCACTTCATGCCTATTTTCCTAACTTGTGGGTTGACTGGACACTCTTCCAATGGCATTAGAGCAGCAGCTGTTGAAGTGTGGCGTGTCTTCCTGGCAGGGTGACAGTTTGTTATGGCAGAGGTCACAGTGTGGTTCTGGCACCTGAAGGGCCAAAACCTGACTCTGTCACAAAGAAGCTCCAACTGAAGAAGGAGCGTGAGACCAGCCAAGCTTGGCTTTTGGTTTTGGAAGGATGACTCTGAGTTATGGCTGCTGTGTTTTCTGTGGAATTTGTATTCATGTTTGGGATGTGAGATGAAATAGTAAAACACTTTCTCTGTGAAGCGGCATGCCCATTTATCTTATTTACTTATTTACTCACCTGGATTGATGACCAGGCTACAGAATATAAGCAGTAATGATCTCCTACGGGACTTTTAAAGGCTATACACATTGTGTCCTGTCTATTCACTCGACTGCCATTGGATTTTTATTTCTATTCTAAAAAGTTCTTTAAACATAAAGACGCATTAATAAGTTATAATCACAACATTTGCATTTAGGTGGTTGGAATATTCCCTGGAATTTTGGATTTGGGGGTTTATTTGCCTTTAGACATAAAAATAGCAGCCCTTATTTAAAGAACCATACGGTCTTCAAACTGAATATAAGACAACTTTGAACAAAAGACACCGGTTTTCTTTCAAGACCCTATCTTTAAATAAAAATAGTATTTAATCATTTGTATGTATGATTTTTTTTAGGGCTGCACAATATTTTTACAAGCCCAGATATGGATCTTATTAAAATCCCTTCTTTTTTTTTTTTTAAATTTAACTGTACTTTGTGCAAACCTTTGTTTGTGGATGGCTTTTGGGCAGCTTTTTCGACAAGGCAAAAACAGCTGGCTGACAAGGTTTGATGCTCTGAATCTTGATGATTCACATTTTGAAAGTCTCTGCATTACATGAAAAACTCTGTACAGATGTACCGATGCACCATGAAAGTCCAGTATGCAATTCCTACCCTGTAAGGGTCTCCACTTTGCTCGCGCATCAGTAGCACCAGCTGGCCGCCTATGAGTGCTTTGGAAATGGAGAGAGGCTCACAGTAGCACCCGTCACTGCGCGTTAAGGACAGCACAGCTGTGTGTCAGTATCCAAGACACAAAAAAGTCTCCAATTGCTTGTGTAGTTGCGTGACTTATTTTCGGAATGGAAAAAAAGCAATGGTTAAACAAGCCAAAGATGGGTGTTGTGACGCAAGGGGCCTAGATCTTCCTGCAAAAAACAGATAAAAGCAAAAAATCTAACTATGCAATTGAAAGGATCCCTATAATTAATTTTTTTACAGACATATGAAACTATTATTGTTCACGACAAAACAGATGAAAACTTGGAAAAGCATGGCGGTCTACAACTTATCTGTGTGTTGTGTCATTAAGGACATTGGTATCAAGACTCATCGTTTTTGCTCGGGGAAGTTTCCATTTCATGATTCAACTTTCAACAAGCGTCCATGTAAACAAACTGAAATTACGACGATATAGCACCTGACAGCTGACAACCGTGACTGCATATCCATTTAACAAACTAAGAATTGCGGAATCATCACCATATTTGATTTTTGTCCTGTTGTCATATGTCCTCTAAAACGTTTGTGTACAAAACAAACAAGAGGGAAAATGTACAAGTGCCTATCCCGACAAAGTATCATTGACTCTGACTTTCTTGTTTCTGTTTGCTAAAAAATTAAAACACAAACAATATCAAGATAATACTTTAATAGGAAATACTAGGCGGGTAAAGTACATAAAAAAAATATATCAAAAACAAACCTTTAACAAAGTGGTCACTGCAAACTTGTGTATTCTTCGACTCTGCTCCCTTGTACTGGAGTTTGTGCCACTTTTCTCGTCGTCTTTTGTAAAATCTTGCACCCTTCTGCCCTCCTTTCTTCCCTCTCGAGGAACTCTGACGAAATGTTTGTCCTGTTTGCGATTTGAACGGTTGGTACACCCAAAAACAACTTTAACATAGGGCAGTTTTCTTTGAGAGACTAAATGGCGCCTATACCCATTGAGAACAGGTGCTGGCTTGCTCACAGCAAATGGCACGGAAAACATGTTCCACGTACCTGGACACAGTGGACAGTGAGTACATAAACATGGAAAGTGAAGTAAAGAAAACACTCTAAACCCTGCCTCTGCTCATCATTCAGCACTGAAGGTACACACACTCTGTCAATTCTCTTATATACTCTTTCATTCTAAATTTCTGCAATGTTTGATTATCACATGACTCTAAAAGTATAGACTAAATTTCACAAACATAAAAAGGGATCCTAGTTGGCCAGTCCAATCTTTCCTTATCTCTAAACTAAAACTGGGGAGATGCGTAGAGTGTTCTGGGCTTCAGTACAGTGTTGATCTCCTGAAGACATGATTTTATTTCACAATTCTTTGAGAGAAAAAAAAATGTCTGGTTAGGCATTGTGTATGTCATGTGTGCCTTCCTTGGGTGAAGCCAGGTTTACAGCTATATTGTTATTATGCTGTTTGTTACTTTTGTACGTTAGTTGCAGCTATTTAAAATGGGTTTGTCAATTTTTTCTGGCCTGAAATAAATTGGCCCTTTGAAACGCATACTGTATTTGTCTTTGTGTGTTGTATGTAGACCACATTGCTTAGCAAGGTTCAGTGATGCAAATGCATGTCAACTTGATCTGTTATGATCCGCCGCCTGGATCATATATTGTTTTGGTTTTTGAGTCCTTTTGTGTTTCCTGTTTGTTTTTGGACTCTTCCAATCCCTGGTTTGTCTCTTCCTTGTTTTATCTTGTTACCATGGTTTCTCATTTGTTCCACCTGCTCTTGTTTTTTACGCACACCTGTGTTTTGATTATTGCTTTAGTATTTAAGCCTGCCTTGGACCTCAGTTCTGTCTTGATCCGTTGTTTGCTCTATGCAATGCTCACGTTGGTATTTTCTACTTCTATGTCTAGCTAAGTTTTGCCTTAGCTTCGCGTGCGCTCGGCACGCCATTTTGGACTTTTGGACTCCACGCTAATTTTAGCTTAGCTCCCCGTGCGTTCGGCACGCCATTTTCTTTTGTCTGTTTTGTACCAGTGTTCTTTTATTTTTGTACATTAAATCAAGCTCCTACCTACAATTCCTGTCCTTCTGGTCCATTTGCATCTTGGGGTGACAAAACGCGCATCCACGATGCGAGCACCGCGTGACATGATCAACAGATTGTATTATTCTCCACTGCAATAACAGTACAGAAATGAAGGCTAAAAGGGCATTAATGGGAGCCTTAAAAAAAGAAAAAAAAAGAGAAGCAAATAAATAGTTACTTTTCACAGTAACGCATTACTTTTAGGTGTAAGTAACTGAGTTACTTTTGAAATAAAGTAACTAGTAACTGTAACTCCCTACTGGTTTTTAGTACCTAACCCAACACTGCTCACCACGCATATTCAATGAGCCAGACATCATGTAAATCAAGTAATAACACCGGAAAAGTAGCTGTTTACAAAAAAGTTACCAAAAGGATTGGAAAGTTGCCAGATTTAGCAACAAACTCGCTAAGTTGGCAACACTGCATGTGGTGGCTGTCGTTTAGAAAATAAATGTTTTACTTATGTCTGGTGAACACAAGGAAACTGCCGCCAGCTTAATTTTTTGTCCTCTCTTTGCTGTCCATTTAGCATTCATGCTTGCAGCGCCATACTTATGTTTATGTTTCATTTTAAAATGCTATTTTAAGCTTGATCTGCGCCGATGATAAGAAAGTTTGTCGCCGCAGTACCAACTAATTACCTCAATCTTACCTTCAGTTCCGTCTGAGTTTGTTTTGAAGGGCGAAGACCACATTGCTGTAACTATCATCACACTGGCATGTGACGTAATCATTGCCTGTGCAATGCATGCCACCTTCTGGCGGTCAGAACAAACACTGTGATTAACCTTTATCCATTCATGATAGCACAATAAATGTATTTAATGATACATTTTATTAATGCATTAGACCAGTGTTTTTCAACCACTGTACCTAGGCAAAATAGTGTGCCGTGTGATATTATTTGGTGTGCATTGGGAGATTATGTAATTTCACCTAATTGGGTTAAAAACATTTTTTGCAAACCAGTAATTATAATCCACAAATGTGTTGTTGTTGAGTATCTGTGTTGTTTAGAGCTCGGCAGAATAACCGTGTAATACTCTTACATATCAGTAGGTGGCAGCTGGTAGCTAATTGCTTGGTAGACGTCGGGAACGACGACGAAGGTTTGCTGGTAAAAAGGTATAATGGTAAATGGGTTGTACTTGTATAGCGCTTTTCTACCTTCAAGGTACTCAAAGCGCTTTGACACTACTTCCACATGTACCCATTCACACACACATTCACACACTGATGGAGGGAGCTGCCATGCAAGGTGCTAACCAGCACCCATCAGGGGCAAGGGTGAAGTGTCTTGCTAAAGGACAAAACGGACGTGACGACGTTGGTACTAGGTGGGGATTGAACCAGGGACCCTTGGGTTGCGCACAGCCACTCTTCCACTGCGCCACGCCGTCCCCGTATCTAACGCTTAAACCAGAAATAAACAAAAGGCGAGTGCCGCTAAGAAAAGGCACGGAAGCTTAGGGATAGCTATACAAAATTAAGCTAAAGCTGAACTGGCTGTACAGTAAACAAAAACAGAACTCTGGATGACAGCAAAGACTTACAGAGTGTGGAGCAGACGGCGTCCACAAAGTACATTCGTACATGACATGACAATCAACACAAAAATAGGAGCGCAAGACAAGAACTAAAACACTACACACAGCAAAACACCAAAAAACTCAAAATAACTCACGGCTTCATGTGACAGGTGGTGACAGTACACCGCACTAAAAGAACACCTCCAGGCAACTTCAACCCTAGACTAGTACCCTCCCCCCTCCACATCCCACCTCCCCATATTGTAAATAATCAAATGTAAATAATGAAATGTATGTACTTGTTCTTATGCTTTTAATTTGCCCGAAGGAACTCTCCTGAAGGAATCAATAAAGTACTATCTATCTATCTATCCATCTATCTATCTATCTATCTATCTATCTATCTATCTATCTATCTATCTATCTATCTATCTATCTATCTATCTATCTATCTATCTATCTATCTATCTATCTATCTATCTATCTATCTATCTATCTATCCATCTATCTATCCATCTATCTATCTATTTCTGATCTCACTATGTCCCCTACTTGCTGTACATAGCCTACAGAGTCAGACCTACACTGTTTCAATGTCCATTTCTCAGATGATATTTTTGTTGATGACTGAAGTGCTGATATCAACCAAACCTGACTCTCCCCCACCCCATTGGATTGTAAATAATGTAAATAATTCAATGTATATACTCTGATGATGAACTTGTGTGATGACTGTAATATGCTGATGGTATATGTTTATACCATGAATTGGTTAACGTGGACATAAACAGGTTGAAAGACTTATTTGGGTGTCACCATTTAGTGGTCAATTGTACGGAATATTTACTGTACTTTGCAATTCACTAATAAAAGTTTCATTCAATCAATGAAAAACACCTACTTTGAGACAAGAGCTACAGTGATGCATGGTTGGTTATGGTTTGAATTCATATCCAACAATTGCGGGAACAACTTTTTACTGTATATATCGGCTGCTGAGGTTCATTTTTTAATGTTTTCTGCAGGTGGTGTGCCTCTGGATATTTTCAATGAAAAAAATGTGCCGTGGCTCAGAAAAGGTTGAAAAACACTGATATAGACAAACTGATAAAAAAAACAATAAAAACATTTTAGACAGTATTTTGATGACTCTGCTTCTTTGATGTCGTTATCCTAACATTACAACATAACATTGTCAATCTACTGGTGTTGTTTGCAGTCTTTTACAACCTTTAAGGCCCTTTTTTGTGCATGGTCTCTGTGTTATGGCTGTATCCTTTCTCTCAATGGTGTGTGTGAGTGGCGGAATTTAAAGCTCTGATTGACTGGGTTGGGAATGCAAATCTACTAGACCTTGACTATAAGACAACTTGTCTTCTTAAGACTTTATATTGGAGTCAATACAGGAATGTATGAAGTTGTGTGTTTGTTCTGAAGGCAAACTGTTTTCTCACATGAATTGTAATTTTCACCGCATGTCATTTTGTCAAGATAGCATTGGGAATAGGGTTGACAAGAATACAAAAAGGGATTTTGATGGCATTGTGCACAGCAGCAGAGCTTTCTACATTATTTACAGCTTTTGATAGGAGCACTGTTTGCATTAGTGTGACAGGGCGTCAGATTGAAGGTTGTACTTCTCGCTCTCCCACAGAAAGCAGTGTACATGAAGGAAGTTTCTACAACGACAACGATGGCAGCATCTGCGGCAGTGACTCCGTCTTCTACAAACAGAGTGAAGGTGAGTCTTCTCTCTGTCTGCCTTTTATTGATTTCTTCTTCTTGACTTTCCGCCTTGTGTGCATTTTCATGCTTTACACAAATTGTCCACCATACAAATAGGCCATTGTGCAAAGGAGCGTGTCGGAAGGCTAAAGAAGCAGTAAACGTGCTAGTACCCTTTTAAACATCGTCCATAAATCCACCACTTAAACCCTCACACACTCACATCCAGGTGAATGCAGACCTCCGCAAAGTTGCAAGACAATAATTTTTATTGTTGTTTAAAAAAAAAAAAAAAAGATTCAATCCATTTTCAAACCTCTTATCCTGATAACGGGTAAGCTGGAGCCTATCCCAGCTGACTTCGGCCATAGGCGAGGTACACTCCAGACAGGTCAACAGCCAATTGCAGGGCACAGACATCCAACCATTGACACCAGTAGACAATTTAGATTATTCAATTAACCTGACATGAATGTTGTTGAAATGTGGAAGGAAGCCTGAGTACCAGGAAAAAACCCACATACAAAAGAGAGAACTTGTTAAGTCCAAAAAAAGATTCAAACACAGATTTCCTGACTGCTCAGCCTATATGCTAACCACATGCTTTTAAAAAATATGTTCATTTTATTTTATCAATATATTTTGTTCTGCAGGACAATTATTTTGTTGTGGTTTTAAAACAAAATCGTTTTCTATTTAAAAAAATTAAATAGTTTGTTTTATTAGGCGGGATTATTCTTTTTGTCTTTTTATTTTTTTTATTTTGGTTTTAATCTATTTAATAAATATACTACATAACGCACAGCAATCCTTTTTGTTGTGTAAAAAAGTATTCTATTTAATAATTATTTTGTAAATTTTATTAGCCAGGTCAAACATTTTTGATGTTGTTTAAAAAAATAATCTAATTAATTAATTACTTGGTATATTTTATAAGGCAGGATAATCATTTTTGTTGTTTTGTAAATGTCCCATTTTCCCATTTTCTACCGCTTATTCCCTTTCGGGGTTGCGGGGGGCGCTGGCGCCTATCTCAGCTACAATCGGGCGGATGGCAGGGTACACCCTGGACAAGTCGCCACCTCATATTTGATAACACTATTGTTTGTTTTGGAAAAACAAAACAATTTTCTTAAATTATATTAATTTTTTGAGGCAGGACAATCATTTATTTCTGTTGTTTTATTAAATCAATTAATTACATTTAATTTTGTAATATATTTTATTAGGCTGGACACTCATTATTTTCTAATCAATTTATTCTATTCAACTAATGAATGTTTATTTTGTTGTATTTTTATATATTAAAAATGTTTGTATGTGTTTTTGGCAGGAGAATCCTTTTTGGGGTTGTATTTTGAAATAATTTTAATAATTAATAATTAATTACTTAATTTTATTAGGCAAAACAATCGGTTTTGTGTTTGTATTTTTAAAAGGTTTTAATTAATGAATTATTTTATTAAGCAGGACAATCATCATTTGATGGTACACTCCCTCTTGCATACATCGGAATGTCCTCAATTTGAGCTAATATTGCTTCATTTGTGTCATACCAGGACACAGTATGGCTGAGACGCTCACAGTCGCCTTGCGTGTTGCTGAGGAGGCCATAGAGGAAGCCATCGCTAAGGCCGAGGAGTTCAGCGACAGTTTGGTGAGACCACTTGCTGGTGGTATAAACAAATATTTAAAGACATAATCAAAGAGTAAAGAGTATCATAAGTTTGTGCGCGTGTACAGTACCTAACAAAGTGTCCGTACACGTGTGTTTGTGTGTGCGTGTACAGGAGAAACAGAATGAGGCTCGGTATCTGCGGGACCACAAAGAAGAGCTCATAGAGGAACTTGCCACCACCATTGTACAAAAGGTACAGTGAGTTAGTGTTTTTGCATTGATATCTAACACTATTCTTTCTCTAGGTGTAAAATGTTACAATAACACAACTGTAATCAATCTGGATTTGTAAATGACAATATCTGCATTACAATACATAAGAAAGATTACCATAGAACACACTAATGTTCGTTTAATTGCTTTGGTCTTTTGAAACCGCGGTTGCAAATCATTATCTTCATGCCTTTTGCTTGATTGCCTCTTACCTTTTCATTAGGACATGATTGCTTGTATTTGATTATTGCATGTGAATGTATTTTCTTGCTGGCTTGTAAGTCATCCCTCGCGTCTTTCTCAGATCATCCAAAGAAGGAAGCGTTCAGAGATGCAGACAGAGTATGACTTTGTCTGGCCTCAGCCTCAGTCCTTGATTCAGCCCAGTGATCAGGCCTCAGCTTCGCAACCTCAAACGTTTTTACAAGGACCCGCAGATCCCCACAAGGCGTCCTTCACCCTCTCTGTAAGTCTGAGACACCACATATTCACTTTAGGCGTCTAGCATCAAGTCTAATGGGAAGTTGATACCAGTTTGAATATTTTTTTGTTTCAGTTTCTAGTTTGTAAATACATTGGATATTTTAATGATGGCGTAGATCAGTGGTTCTCAAATGGGGGTCCGCGTACCCCTGGGGGTACTTGAAGGTATACCAAGGGGTACGTGAGATTTTTTTTTAATCTTCTAAAAATAGCAACGATTCAAAAATCCTTTAAAAATACAGTATATTCATTGAATAATACTTCAAAAAGAAATGCAACAATGCAATATTGAGTGTTGACAGCTAGATTTTTTGTGGACATGTCCCATGAAAATAGATGTTAAAGATTTCTTTTTTTGTGAAGAAATGTTTAGAATTAAGTTGATGAATCCAGATGGATCTCTATTACAATCCCCAAAGAGGGCACTTTAAGTTGATGATTACTTTTATGTGTAGAAATCTTTATTTATAATTGAATCACTTTTTTATTTTTCAACAATTTTTCAGTTATTTTCATATCTTTTTTTCCAAATAGTTCAAGAAAGACCACTACAAATGAGCAATATTTTTCACTGTTATACAAATGAATAAATCAGAAACTGATGACATAGTGCTGTATTTTACTTTTTTATATCTTTTTTTTCAACCAAAAATGCTTTGCTCTGATTAGAGGGTACTTGAATTAAAAACATTTTCACAGGGTGTACATCACTGAAGAAAGGTTGAGAACCACTGCCATGGATGACCTGAAAACTGATGTTCAATAAATCACATCATGGATCTGTCCACACTAGCTTTACTGAGATCCAATACAGGAACTGTACAGTATGAAACTTAAACTATTTTGGTCAACTTTCTTCACAAGAGTGACAACCTGGAAAAAGAAAATATTCCGCCCTACCCCCTCTCTCCACTGTGACGATAAATAGTATAATTTGTCTATAAAATTGTAATAACTGTGATATTTAGATATACGCTGGTTGCTTGGTGACGTCAACACACACTAGGGAAGAATGTTAAAACAGTTACGCCTGATGTATGACACAGAAGAATGCAAGCGATGTATTTGAGTAAAGCATCCAAATCCATCGAACCGCCTCGTTATTGAACCATCAACAAAGGACACACAGAAACATTGCAGTGGCGACTGTTTAAAAAGGAAAGGAGGAAGTTCCGATGCTGAACAGTCACAACTCACAACGTGAGTTATAAAGCTAAAAGCCAACCAGTCAGCAACATACAGTGGATGCTAAAAAACAAGCAACATAAATAAAAATGCCATAGCAAGCCATGCCGCTATTCTGCCGTTTGACACCGGGATTGATCCAGCTTCCGTCGGGACAAGATGGAGTAAGTGGATTCAACGATTTGAAAACTTTTGAGTTGCAATGAACATTGTGAAAGATGGAAGACAAAGGGTTTTTCTTCTACACTTAGCCGAGGAATGTGTGCAAGACAAATATAAAACGCTTGCTGGTGTAGATGATGATTTAGAAACAACAAAAACAATACTTGATGAATATTTCACCCCAAAGAAAAACACTCAATATCTTGTGTAAAAGTTTAGGAAAGGCCCACAACAACTGGGAGAAAATCTGGACACCTATCACATGAGTGATAGGCGCAGGGTTTCCCACACATTCATTTACTTGTGGCGGCCCGCCACGAAAGAATTACGGCCGCCACAAATTAAAAAAAAAGAATAAAAGCAATGGGACTCTGTCTGTGAATTGAGCTTGTAGTTACATATTATATAAATATGTAAATATTATTTAAATATGTATATAAATAGGTACATAAAGTGTTGTAATTATATTCGAAAAGCGCTATATACATGTAATCCATAATTATTATTATTATTATTAAGTGCTGAGTGGCAGTGGACACTCTCTTTTGAGCTCTGGCACAGCTAGTAAGCTTGAAATAATCCAGATGGTAGACCCCAACATCAGGAGTGTGTCAAACCAACTGATTGACAGTTATTCAGAACTGTTACTGAAATAGGCAAGCTCAAGGATTTCAGTGTGACGCGACCCATCAATCCACATATACAGCCAACGTGTCAACCAAACAGAAGGGTGCCATTCCACATTCGACAGAACGTCAAAAAGGAATTACGAAAGTTGGAAGAGGACGACATAATCGAACGAATGACCAGACCAACACCTTGAGTCTCTCCAATAGTTACCTCGCCAAAGCCTTAAAGACCCGGATCAAGTAAGGATCTGTGTTTACATGTGAGAAGCAAATGTGGCAATACAAGGTGAACGTCACCTCATGCCCACGATGGACGACGTGATCCACGAGCTAAACGGTGCATGTGTCTTTTTAAAATTAGACCTCAACAAAGGATACCATCAGCGAGAGCTACATCCAGATAGCCGATACATTACCACCTTTACAACCCACCTAGGCCTGAGACGGTACAGAAGACTGAGCTTCGGCTTATCGTCGGCTGCTGGTCTTTCAGAACTCCATCTGTCATGTATTGCACGACATCCATGGTTTCAAGAATTTAAGTGATGATATCATTGTGTGCGGCTCATTCCATAAAGGCCATGACGATGCTTTGAGAGCAGTCTTTTCCAGACTCAAGGAATGTGGCCTCACACTGAATCACAACAAGTGGGAAATCAACAAGCAAAGACTGGAATTCTTTGGCTTCATCTTTTTAGCTGACTGCATCTCAGCTGACCCTCACAAAGTGGCAGCCATACGTTGAGCGTCAGAGCCCAAAGACCCTGCCGAAATCAGAAGCCTTCTCAGTATGACAATCTATTGCTCCAGGTTTATCAAAGACTTTTCTACCATTACTCCAACCGCCCAGAGAGCTCACCAAGAAAGGAGCACCTTGGACTTGGAGTGCTGATCATTCAGCTGTGCAACAGGCACTCAACGAGCGCCTCACCTGCGACACTACCGTGTTCTACTTTGATCAGAAAAAAGACACTGAACTTGTTGTGGACGCCAGCCCATGTGGTTTGGGTCTGATCATTTTTTAGACAGACAAGGGAGTGGAGAATGTCACAGCGTATGCTAGTCGGGCACTAATGAAGGTCGAAAGGCGCTACTCGCAGACAGAAGGAGAGGCCCTAGCGATCATCTGGAGCTGTGAGCATTTCCACCTATACTTCTACGGTAATTAGTTTTGCCTTGTGGCTGACCACAAGCCGTAGGAGCTGATATGGAACAACCCAGAGTCAAAGCCACCTGCCCGGATAGAGCGATGGGGACTTCGACTCCAACTCTACAACTTTTAAGATTTTCTACTGAAAGGGAGCTGCATATATTTTTTTGCCTTTTGGTCCAGAACCCTTTGGGACTGTGTGACAAGGGGTGGCACTTTCATGACCTCTGCTGTGCTTTTTTGTGGACTTCTGGATCTGCCTCCCGGGAGTCTTTTGGCCAGGGAGACCAGCTGCTGGGTCTCTGCCTCACCAGAGTCAGTTTGGAGGGACTGGAGGAGATGCAGATGAAGAGACAGGGCTGCGGAGCTAGCACTGAGCACTGAATGAGCAGGTATCGGACACCTCAGTCTTCTTGGACGTATCCTCGCTCATCCATGCGGACTGGACACTGGCAGAGAGTTGGTTGGCGACCGACAGTGGAGTCGGCTCTCTTGGTTGCTTTGTTGGGTCTGCTCCTGTCTCTGGCCATGCTCCCTCCACCCAGGCAGATGAGGGCATGGAAAACCGCAGAGGCCACCACAGTGTATATGTTTCTCTTACTTTTTATTCATAGCTGTATGTAGAAGTTGCTGGTTGTATCAGCTCCGCTACTTTAATGTCTTTCATGTCCTTTATGTTCTTTGATGTTTGCTGTGTCCCTCTTACACACATCTAAGAGGGATGTGTACTATGGCTATGAGTTTTTTTTTCCCCTTGGCCTCAGTCTGGAGCCCCTCTCCAGGGGCCCAGGCTTAGACCATTTTTTTTATTTCTTTATTTATTTTTTTATTTTAATCTTTAATTTTTTTCTCCCATTTGCATATGTTGAGTGCACTGTAGCATCATCAATGTCCAAAATTGAAACCCAATGAATATACAACACAAACCTCATAGGCACTTGTTTGAGTCTCACAACTTTGTCAGCGCTGACGTTTTGTCATCATTCCTCCTGTGAGCAAAAGCATCAAAGCTGTGCTCCCAGGGCCTCCTTCCGGTTCTGTTTCCCCGCTGTTTTTCACTCTGTTGTGATCAAAGAAAGCGTGGAATACGCTTGGATCTTTCTTCAGCAGCTCAGCTCGCCACGGGACAGCCCCTGTTTATCAGCTTCCCTTCAAACAAGCCCAATTAGACACACTCCAATGCAAATACGCATTGAAATAACGCGTTCAGTGGTCTAAAAATGACACTCGCTCTTATCTCAGCGTTGCATCCCTCGCCTGTAACTGAGCCTTTCTCCTCAGTGTTCCTCGGTGATACATTCGCTTTCTTTTAGCTCCACCTGCAGGTGAACATTTTTAGGACCAACCAGTGCTTCTAACAGGAGGAAGCTGTGTTATGCAGGGGTGTCAAATTCAAATACAGAGTGGGCCAAAATTGAACAAATTAACCTTTTAATAGGGACCCAAACAACTTTTGCATTAAATTTTGAACAAGCAAGTCTTATATAACTTTAGTGACATGCAAAATCCAGTTTTAAATAATAATAATAATAATAATAATAATAATAAAAATATCAATGGCATATCAAAAAGGAATTTAAATAAAAATGTTATGCCTTTTTTTCTATTTGCAATCTTCTGAGATAAATATAAAAAAAAATTCCACATGCTAATAATACATTTGAAAATAAAATAACAATATTGAATGAACCAAACATTCAAGCCTTGAAGTAGCAAGAGAAAATGCATGAATAAAAGGTTAATTGTTGGTCAGTTTGCTGGAAGTTTCCCGGAAGAGTTAGTGCTGCAAGGGGTTCTGGGTATTTGTTCTGTTGTGTTACGGTGCAGATGTTCACCCGAAATGTGTTTGTCATTCTTGTTTGGTGTGGGTTCACAGTGTGGCGCATATTTGTAACAGTGCTAAAGTTGTTTATACGGCCACCCTCAGTGTGACCTGTATGGCTGTTGACCAAGTATGCATGCATTCACTTGTGCGTGTGTGTGTGTAAAAGCCACAAATATTATGTGACACGCTGTTAGTATGGAGGAAATGCAGATGTGACGACAGGTTGTAGAGAACGCTAAAGGCAGTGCCTTAAATGCACGCCCCCAATATAGTTGTCCAGGTGGAAATCGGTAGAAATTCGGGAGAATGGTTGTCTCGGGAGATTTCCGGGAGGCGCACTGAACTTCGGGAGTCTACCGGGAAACTTAGGAGGGTTGGCAAGTATGAGTATTAGCGGTGAAGGCGGTGTTACAGCAGCACCGACGCTGTATAACACCGGCGGGCCTGCTGTAATGCTAAATTGATATTGCCTAAAGGGCCAAATTAAATTACACGGCGGGCCAGATTTGTCCCGCGGGCCAGAGTTTAACACCCATGATGTTATGCTAGTAGTACGTTCTACCATTCTCATTTTAAAAATTATTTAATGTAGTAATTATTATTTTTATGATAAGTTTTATTTCATTTGCTATGTTTCTATTGTTGCATCTTGCTATATGCCAGTGTTTTTGGGGGTGGCAGTGCGTTGCCATGGGGGACGCGTGTGACCCAGGGTGAATGCTTTATCAGTATCATGCTTCAAGCCCGCTTTAAAAAAAGCTCTGCACTACAAAACATGCTCATCGTAGCCATTTATCCTGACTTCCTCATTTTAAGAATAAATATTTGAAAAATCAACACAGATTTTGTTTTGTAGGTTATAGTGTTGAGTGTGGATATATATGTAATAATAATGTTACTGATCAATTTACTTTTACAGGTTGGGTTTATTTTTTATTTTTTTTCAGTATTAAATGGTTCAAGTTGGTCAAAAAAATGTCTACAGTTTAAATAAGGATTGCATTTGTTTTTTAACTTCAGGCAAATTGATGCACTTCATTGAATACACAGAAAAAAAAAAGTGAACTTACGTTTGGCTTTCCTACAGTCTGCAGGAGATCTGAATGATGCAACTTTCTGTGGACAGTGTGACTTTTGGAATATTCCACAATTTTCTAAATGTGTATAATGTTAGTTATGGTAACAGAACTGTGTAAAAAACCCAGGGACACATCTGTTTTTACTAGATAGTTTGTTCTTCTGAATAAAGTTAACTTAAAAAAGTTGGGATAGAAAGTAACAAAATAAAATGAACACATTTACATTTCTGAATAATATAGTAGTACCCGCCTACCGCCCGAATGCAGCTGAGATAGGCTCCAGCGACCCCAAAATGTACAAACCCCGTTTTCATATGAGTTGGGAAATTGTGTTAGATGTAAATATAAACAGAATACAATGATTTGCAAATCATTTTTGTCATGCCTGTAAATCCGGTTTATGTTTGGTCATGTTTTGTTTTGTTTTTGGACTCTTGCTTCACGTTTTGCACTTCCTGGTTTTGTTTGTTTCCATGCCAACCCATTAGTTTCCACCTGGTCCCCTTAGTCACGCCCCAATCCTCAGCCTCTCACACCTGTTTCTAATTACCACAACAGTATTTAATTCATTTGTTTTCCTTTCCTCGGCCTCGTTACTTTACCTACTGGACTGTGTTGAACCATCATGATCACGCACCTACATTTCCTTGCCAGACCCTCATGCTTTGCCACGCTGTTTATTGTTTGACCACGCCACGTAAGACTTCTTTGTATTTATGTCTCAGTGTTAGTTTTTGGTTTGCCTTGTGCCTTTTATAGTATCGTCTGTTTGTTTAGAGATAGTCCTGCCTTTGTGCTGTTTTTGTTTAAAGTTTTTAGTATAGATTATTATCCGCCACCGAGCGCGACCTTTGTTTTGCCTGTTTTGTATTATAGTGTATAAATAAAAAATGTACTTACATTCACGTCTCGCCCCTGCGAATCATCCTTTGCGTAGGAGAAGCAAAATAAATCCCTGTCACAGTCCTGACAATTTTCAACTCATATTCAGTTGAATATGCTACAAAGACAACATATTTGATGTTCAAACTGATAAACATTTTTTTTTGCAAATAATCATTAACTTAAGAATTTGATGCCAGCAACACGTGACAAAGAAGTTGGCAAAGTTGGCAATAAATACTGATAAAGTTGAGGAATGCTCATCAAACACTTAGGTGTGCAGGCTAATTGGGAACAGGTGGGTGCCATGATTGGGTATAAAAACAGCTTCCCAAAAAATGCTCATTCTTTCACAAGAAAGGATGGGGCAAGGTTCATCCCTTTGTCCACAACTGCGTGAGCAAATAGTCAAACAGTTTAAGAACAACGTTTCTCAAAGTGCAATTGCAAGAAATTGAGGGATTTCAACATCTGCGGTCCATAATATCATCAAAAGATTCAGAGAATCTGGAGAAATCACTCCACGTAAGCGGCATGGCCGGAAACCAACATTGAATAACCGTTACCTTCGATCCCTCAGACGGCACTGTATCAAAAACCGACATCAATCTCTAAAGGATATCACCACATGGGCTCAGGAACACTTCAGAAAACCACTGTCACTAAACACAGTGTGTCGCTACATCTGTAAGTGCAAGTTAAAGCTCTACTATGCAAAGTAAAAGCCATTTATCAACAAGATCCAGAAACGCCACCGGCTTCTCTGGACCCGATATCATCTAAGATGGACTGATGCAAAGTGAAAAGTGTTCTATGGTCTGACGAGTCCACAATTTAAATTACTTTTGGAAATATTCGACATCGTGTCATCCAGACCAAAGGGGAAACGAACTATCCAGATTGTTATCGACGCAAAGTTCAAAAGCTGGCATCTGTGATGGTATGGGGGTGCGTTAGTGCACAAGGCATGGGTAACTTACACATCTGTGAAGGCATCATTAATGCTGAAAGATATATACAGGTTTTGCAACAAGATATGCTGCCATCCACGCGACATCTTTTTCATGGACGCCCCTGCTTATTTCAGCTAGACAATGCCAAGCCACATTCAGCACGTGTTACAACAACATGGCTTCGTAAAAAAAAGAGTGCAGGTACTTTCCTGGCCCACCTGCAGTCCAGACCTGTCTCCCATCAAAAATGTATGCCGCATTATGAAGCCTAAAATACGACAGCGGAGACCCCGGACTGTTGAACGACTGAAGCTCTACATAAAACAAGAATGGGAAAGAACTCCACTTTCAAAGCTTCAACAATTAGTTTCCTCAGTTCCCAAACGTTTATTGAGTGTTGTTCAAAGAAAAGGTGATGTAACACAGTGGTTAACATGCCCTTTCCCAACTACTTTGGCATATGTTGCAGCCATGAAATTCTAATTTAATTATTATTTGCTAAAAAAAATTAAGTTTATGAGTTTGAACATCAAATATCTTGTCTTTGTAATGCATTCAATTGAATATGGGTTGAAAAAGATTTGCAAATCATTGTATTCTGTTTCTATTTACATCCAACACAATTTCCCAACTCATATGAAAACGGGGTTTGTACAACCGGTAGAAAATGGATGGATAGTTGTAGAAGTTGTAGTATGAGTTTATTTTTGGACATGTTAAAACAAATCAAAACAAAAGAAAATATATTAAAAAGAAAATCAGAACAGTACAGTAAGGTGTGGATTAAGAAACGAATACAGTAATCGTTTATCGCTGTTAATCTGTTAAAAACATGACCACGATAAATTAATTTTCGCAGAATTAATTGTAAATAAAAGATTTTTATAGCTAGAGCATTCAACATTTAAAGATGACTTTTATTCCACATATTAAAAATATTTTTTCTTTAAAATTTTCTCAACTTAAGAACATAGCAAAAGTCCACCCGTTGCTCTCTCAGGCAAACACGGAGGCGTTAATGCATGCTTTTATTTCCCGTCGTCTAGACTATTGTAATGCCCTGCTCTCTGGCCTTCCCAGAAATAATATCAGAAATCTACAATCATTACAAAACTCAGCTGCATTCGTGCTGACGAGAACCAAAGGGCAGGAGCACGTTACACCTGTTTTAAAGTCGCTGCATTGGCTCCCCGTCCGCTTCAGGGTCAATTTTAAAGTCCTATTATTAGTTTTTAAATGTCTTAATGGCCTTGCGCCTTTATCTAATTGACCTGCTTTTACCGTATCAACCCTCACGGATCCCGAGGTCCTCTGGCACTGGCCTTTTAGCTTTACCAAATACCAGTACAAAGACCTGCAGTGATCCAGCATTTAGCCACTATGGCCCCCACCCGTGGAACAGCTTGCCAGAAAGCCTCAGGACTGCAGAGAGCAAAAAATAAAAAGTTTAAAGGCACACCTTTTAAATCTGGCTTTTCACTATCCATCCATCCATCCATCCATCTTTCTTTTTCTACCGCTTATTCCCTTTCGGGGTCGCGGGGGGCGCTGGCGCCTATCTCAGCTACAATCGGGCGGGAAAGGGGTACACCCTGGACAAGTCGCCACCTCATCGCAGGGCCAACACAGATAGACAGACAACATTCACACTCACATTCACACACTAGGGCCAATTTTGGTGTTGCCAATCAACCTATCCCCAGGTGCACATCTGTATTTTATTATTGTATTGTCCTCATTTTTTATCTTAATCATTATTATTTCTCTTATTATTCTCTGAATGTTATGTTTGTATTAACTGATGAATGTAATATTTATATTATTTTATTTATTTTTATATTTTTACAAATGTTATATTATGTTATATATATATACATATATATATATATATATATATATATATATATATATATATATATATGGTAACACTTAAGTATGGGGAACACATATTCACCATTCATTAATTCACATATTGGCTCTTAATTAGTAATTATTAAATACTTATTAATGCCTTATTCTGCATGGCCTTATTATACAACCAGTAAGCCATTAACCAAGAGTCTTCCCTGAATGACCTCAGAACAGAATTATTGCTTATTAGTAACCCTAACCCTTATACCCTTATATGTTACCCTAGTGTCCAAATAACTCTAAATTAAGTCTTTGTTACTTTAATAAACAACTAATTAATGGTTAATATATGCCCCCCATACTAAAGTGGTTACCATGTATATATATATATATATATATATATATATATATATATATATATATATATATATGTATATATATATATATATATATGTTGGCCCTGTGATGAGGTGGCGACTTGTCCAGGGTGTACCCCGCCTTCCGCCCGATTGTAGCTGAGATAGGCGCCAGCGCCCCCCGCGACCCCACAAGGGAATAAGCGGTAGAAAATGGATGGATGGATGGACATATATATATATATATATATATTGTTCTTTTTTTTTCTTTTTGCCCCCAACAATGTTAATTCTAATTTTTTTCCCAGTATGGATGTCTCAAAGGTGGCGTATTACCTCAAATCCTTTGTGCCATGCCATGTTTTGTTTTTGTTTGTTGTTGTCAATAGTGTTTGTATGTATGTGTGTGTGTGTGAGTGAATGCGTGTTTTTTTTCTTCTTCTATTATTGTTTTTTTTTTACAACACTTTTGCCACTTGCCTGTGCAAGAAAAGTGCTATAAAAATATTTTAAGCCAATTAATGCTTCCTGAGGCTGAGCCAATCAGTGGCCACAATACTGAACAGAGTGCCCTGGTTGGTTTGCTCTTCTCTAATACTACTATGGTATTGATATTTTGCTTAAAAATGCCTTATTTAGGACCAAAAAATGTACAATAAGAGCTTTTTAACAAGCTGAAGTCCGATGTGGCGAGGGACAACTGTAGTTAGATATACAATATGCCTAATAATAAAAAAGTAAAACAATTTAGAACTAGGTCAAAAAATGTTGAGCTGCGTGCCACATTTTCTATTGTTCAAGGTATTTAAAATAACTCACTTTAAATTGAATTCATTAAATCTGTGCAGAACACTTTTCTTAAAAAAATATATATATTTTGCAATTAATTTACATTTTATATCGTGGGGAAGCACTGATGGGATTGAATGTGGTCCAGATCCAAACTACCGGTTTTTGAATCCTTATTCCATCCATAAGGTGCCGTTCTTGTTATTTATGTGGTGCTTACTGTATGTCCCTTTCTGTTTCTTTGTGTATGTGTGTGTATGTGTGTTTGTATTTGCAGCGCTCACGCTCAGCCTTCTCCCTCACCAGTGACGACTCTCCTGAGAAGGCTCCTCAGGACGAGGCTGTCGACAAGGGCGGCAGCTTGCAGGAGTACTCCTCTCTGAAGAGGGAGGCCAAGACCACGTCCCTGCCCACTTGGAAGAGTGTCGACCGACTGGACAATTCCAGTAATAACCCTTTATTTCATCTATCCCACTGGGTTGGGTTTGTCGCCGTTTGCTGTTTGTTAAGGTGTTTCGTGTGCGGAGCTAAGGTCACAATTCGCGATTTAGAACAGTATGCCAATAATATATACATTTTAAAATGTATTGTAAATTATAATAAATGTTTTAACTTTATCATGAATTGGAGTTTGTGCAAAAAAACATTAAGTCTCTTTGACTGCTTAGCATGCATTACTAATGCTGAATACATTAACACAGCAAGGGTCACTAGGGATGGGTACAGAATTTAGTACTTCTACAATAGGCACTAACCGAATTCACTGTGCCATTTCCCATACTTTTGTTGCTCGTGACATTGCCTCCAGATCAAACATTTGGCGGGCAAACAAGCACTCTGAGTGTACCTCTCGGTAGAGTTGAAATGTTTAAAGCCAACAAAGCCAGTATGCCTGATACAAAACGCTCAAACGTCAAATAAGGCTTTACTTTTTCAAAATGTGCTAGCTTGATGCTAATTTACATTGGATTTGCTATAAATGAAGTACTAATTAGCATTAGCAATTTTACATAGCAATTTCAAAGCCTCCAAATTTGGTAACAAAAACTGCAACTAAGATACACCTCACAATCAAAACAGTTTTGTGAGTAATAAATACAATATTTACACTACACAACAAAAAACTAGCTTATTAGCAAAGGCTGCTTCCTAGTGAGGCAATACCACGTAGTCTATACACTACTGCCATTTAATGTCTTAAAAATTGCAACTGCATGCAAAGCCCACTATACTTTATGAGATTTTCTTATTTAAACGGGGATAGCAGGTCCATTCTATGTGTCATACTTGATCATTTCGCGATATTGCCATATTTTTGCTGAAAGGATTTAGTAGAGAACATCCACGATAAAGTTTTCAACTTTTGGTCGCTAACAGAAAAGCCCTGCCTTTACCGGAAGTCGCAGACGATGACGTCACATGTTGATGGCTCCTCACATATTCACATTGTGTTTAATGGGAGCCTCCAACAAAAAGAGCTATTCTGACCGAGAGATTGACAATTTCCCCATTATTTTGAGCAAGGATGAAAGATTCGTGTTCGAAAATTTACCACAATTTTCTCACCGAAAACTGCCGGTAGACATGTAGTCGGGATCCATGTTCGCTTGACCGCTCTGATCCATAGGAAAGTTTCACCTCCGGGAATTTTAAACAAGGAATCACCGTGTGCTTGTGTGGTTAAATGCTAAAGCTCCAATATTAATTGAACAAATTGAGAAAGATTCAGCAAGACAGATCTCCAAAATACTGTGTAATTATGCGATTAAAGCGGACGACTTTTAGCTGTGTGTGTGTGTGTGCAGCGCTCATATTTCCTAACAGTCCGTGGCGTCACGCGTCGTCATTACGCGACGTTTTCAAGAAGAATTTCCAGGGAAATTTAAAATTGCAATTTAGTAAACTAAAAAGGCCGTATTGGCATGTGTTGGAATGTTAATATTTCATCATTGATATATAAACTATCAGACTGCGTGGTCGGTAGTAGTGGGTTTCAGTAGGCCTTTAAATAATACTTGCAAATGAAACTCAAAAGTGTAAGAAATCAAGACAACTAGACAGCACCGTTATCATTATCAGCTCACCATTAAAATGTTAAATAAAAATTATATTTTATGATTAAAAAAAATGAACATTTATTAACTCATTAACACACAAAATTACCAAATTTCAAGCTTCTGATAAGTGGCACCGTTTCGGTTCAGATGCCAATCCCTAGATCTGTCCAAAAGACTTGGTTAGGAAGTTGCCTTCGGCCATAGCTGTATATGCCAATGTTCTTTGACATGGTGCTAATATTGTTGTCATTTCCCAAACACACTCCACACATTATTCAACAGCTAACTAAAATATATTTAAATAGCCCTTTTTCTCTAGTGACTCAGAGCCCTTTACAGTGTGAAACTATGTAACCATCTAAGTTACGTTTCAACCAGTGTGGGTGGCACTGGGAGCAGGTGGGTAAAGTGTCTTGCCCAAGGACACAACGGCAGTGACTAGGATGGCGGAAGCGGGAATCGAACCTAGAACCCTCAAGTTGCTGGCACGGCCTCTCTACCAACCGAGCTATACCACTCCGAACGAGGAAGTCCCAAAAGATGTCTTTATGGATAAATTGTGGTCATCTATCTTGCATTTCTAACCTACAGCTTATTTGCTTTATGACGCATTTGTCTGGTTCACCCACCAGGTGCGTCCTCGGTTCTCCAGAGTCCAGACGGCAACTGGATCGCACTCCACAGCTCTCAGCTGTCTCGTCCCAGCCTGCTGACCAAGAGGAAGAGCCTGGTCTTCAGCGTCTTGGAGAAGGAGTCCGGCGTGGTCTCGGCCTACGACGGAATGGGATCGGACTCAGAAGAGGACGAAGAAAGCAGCTGGGGCGCGGCGTTGCAACAGTTCCGACGCAAGCTGTCCGACGAGACTTACTACACGGACTCGCAGCACGACCCTGAGTGGACTTACACGCAGCATCTGCCTGTCACCTCACCGTCTTCTGGCCAGTATACAAACACGGAGACCCTCAATTCCGACTCGGAGGCGTCGTCGGCGTTGTCCACGTGTCCTCGGAAAGCGCCTCAAAATTTGCTGCGGAAGAAAGGAGCATCCGAAACACACCTGCACCCCTACCACCAACCACTCTACCACCAACACCTTCACCAGAACCTCTCTCCGTACCCGCTCCTCTCAGGGGCATTGGACGTCAACTTTAACCCTAAGGTGCGTTGACTTAACATTTTCACACAAAAGTAGTAAAAGGTTGGAAATGTATGCTAACCACAATATTAGAAACACCTCTCAGTATGATGCATCACACTTCCACACCACCGCAATCATCAACACTTTATAAAATAAAAACCTATTTGATTCACAATCCGCATTTCCAGGTGATGGGGGACAGCAGTGAGGCGGAGGAAAGGCAGAACGACCCAGTTAGAAGGTCACGGCGGCGCAGGAAAAGCAAGAAGGATTCATCAAACGAGAGCCGGTCCGGGAGCCAGAACTACTCACTGTCCATTCAGGTAACACATTGCACACAGAACATGCATGAGTATTGCTGTTGTCAAGCCATAATACAAATGAAAATATAGAGCATGACAGTACTTTTTTTTTAATAGCAAGCCATAGAAAACATACAAATATACACAGGCTGTGAGCAGTGACACCATTTGATGCGCTTCTTGCTGGAAAAAAGTGTATTTCTTCTCATCAAAAGTTGTTCAAAAATAATCACTCACAAGTCCAAAATTAGCTGGAATCAAATTAAATGTATTCTCCATGAATGTTTTTTTCCAGACCCATATAAAAATGTATGTGTGTGTGTATATATATATATATGTATGTATATATATATATATATATATATATATATATATATATATATATATATGTATATATATATATATGTATATATATATATATATATATATATATATATATATATATATATATATATATATATATATATATATATATATATATATATATATATGTGGGAAAAATCACAAGTCTACTTCATCTCTACAGAAATGTTTCATGAGGGGTTCCCTCAATCATCAGGAGATCATGTGTTACACATGAGCCAATCACCACACTCTACACCTGCCTGTACCCACCCACTCTGTGCCCTATATAAATTGTATGTGAATGCTTCCATTAAAATCTCCTGATGATTGAGGGAACCCCTCATGAAACAGTTCTGGAGAGATGAAGTAGTCTTGTGATTTTTCCCACACCTACATATTGCGCTCTACCACGGTATCGAGCACTATTCTCTGGATGATCCAATCAAGAGATACATATATATATACATACATATATATACATACATATATACACATATATATACATATAGGTATATATACGTATATATATATATATATATATATATATATATATATATATATATATATATATATATATATATATATATATATAAATATATGTACATATATATATATATATGTATATCACAGATGGGAAAAAATCGATTCGAATTTGAATCGCGATTCTCACGTTGTGCGATTCAGAAACGATTCTCTCTTTTAAAAAAAAACTTTTTTTTTTTTCTTTTTTTTTTTAATCAATCCAAAAAAACAATACACAGCAATACCATAACAATGCAATCCAATTTCAAAACCAAACCTGATCCAGCAACACTCAGAACTGCAATAAACAGAGCGATTGAGAGGAGACACAAACACGACACAGAACAAACATAAAGTAGGGAAACAAAAATGAATATTATCAACAACAGTATCAATATTAGTTATAATTTCAGCATAGCAGTGATTAAAAATCCATCATTGACATTATCATTAGACATATATAAAACATTTTAAAAAAAGAACAATAGTGTCACAGTGGCTTACACCTGCATCGCATCTCATAAGCTTGACAACACACTGCATACTTGCCAACCTTCCCGGATTTTGCGGGAGACTCCCGAAATTCAGCGCCTCTCCCGAAAACCTCCGGGAAGAAATGTTCTCCCGAAAATCTCCCGAAATTCAGCCGGAGCTGGAGGCCACGGCCCTTCCAGCTCCTTGCGGACCTGAGTGGGGACAGCCTGTTTTCACGTCCGCTTTCCCACTATACAAACAGCTTGCCTGCCCAATCACGTTACAACATCTACGGAGTTGAATAAAAAACTGCACACACAAGGAGACGAAGCAGAAGAATGAGAAAGTTAACAGCCATGGCGACGCCGTCTGTAATAGAGTGATCTATGTTGTCTGTTGCCATCTCCTGGTGAATGTTGGCTATAGTGTTTTGGGGTTGCTTTTTGATTGGCCAACGATTTACGTGGTGTTGGGCACCTGACCGCAAGTGAGGGAGTCTGTTCTGAAGCCCACAGTAAAGAGACGTAACTTCATCATCTCGCCTGGTTATTGACTCCAACCCAATATATTACACCGTCGACGAGCAAAACGAAGAAATAAATGGCAGAACAAAGGTTACTCAAATAGTGAAAGGTAAGTGTTTTTGCTGTTTTTTTAGTAACCAGCAAGCACAGTACAGTTAGTAGAACAACTGTGTTTTTATTACTGTGTATTTGATAGGTGCCGTCTGAAATTCCACTATTTATTTTATTTATATACGTATATAATAAAATTAATATATATAGCTAAAATTCACTGAAAGTCATGTATTTCATATATATATACATATATATATATGAAATACTTGAGTTGGTGAATTGTAGATGTAAATCAGAATCAGAATCAGACATACTTTATTAATCCCCGAGGGGAAATTAAAATTTTCAGCACAATCCCATTCAAGATTAGACAAATATTACAGAAAATATTACATTACAAAAATATACTCCTCTCCTCTTAACCACGCCCCCCGCCCCAACCACGCCTCTGCCCCACCCACGACCACGCCCCCCACCTCCTGAAATCGGAGGTCTCAAGGTTGGCAAGTATGACACACTGTGTCCAATGTTTTCACAAAGATAAAATAAGTCATATTTTTGGTTGGTTTAATAGTTAAAACAAATTTACATTATTGCAATCAGTTGATAAAACATTGTCCTTTACAATTATAAAAACTTAAAATAAAAAAAATCTACTACTCTGCTATCATGTCAGCAGACTGGGGTAGATCCCATGTATTGAATGAATACAGATTCGTTTTGAATCAGAAAAATATTGTTTTTGAAACGAGAATCGGGTTGAATCGAAAAAATCGATTTTTAATCAAATCGCGACCCCAAGAATCGATATTGAATCTAATCGTGGGACACTCAAAGATTCGCAGCCCTAATATATATATATATATATATATATATACATATATATATATATATATATATATATATATATATACAGTATATACAGGGGTTAGGCTGTGTGCCTATATATTTATACCGTATTTTCTTGAATTTCCGCCGGGGCGCTAATTAATTTAAAACCTCTTCTCACTCCTGCGCTTACCAAAGGCATACGGTAAAAGTAAGCATGCGCTAATTATTTTAAAACCTCTTCTCAGTCCGGCACTTACTAAACACATGCAGTAAAAATTTGAGTGTGATGTAAGCTTGGACCTTAAATCCTACTGAATAGCTCTTAATCTTCTTCCCTTCATGCGATTTCAAATTACCGGTGTTGAAATCAGCCTCCTCCACGTTGAAAATGACGATAGGGGAAGTGTCATTCGTGACGTCACGAGTTTGACTAGGCGGTGAAGCGGGTTTGACCCGGCAGTAATTCAAGGCAGGCGCATACTATATGCCCTGCGGCAATTCAAGGAAATACGGTATATATGTATGTATGTATGTATGTACATATATATGTATATATATGTATACATATATATATATATATATGGATATATATGTATATATATATATATGTATGTATGTATATATGTATATATATATATATATATATATATATATATGTATATATATGTATATATATATATGTATATATATATATGTATATATACTGTATGTATATATATATATATGTATGTATATATGTATGTATATTTTTCTGTGTATATATATGTATGTATATATATATACATATATGTATGTTTGTGTACATATATATATATATATGTATATATATATATATATATATATACATATATATATATATAAATATGTACACATATGTCAATGTTGCTTTACATACAGTCGGCTTTCGCCCCTCAACCCAATTTTTTTAATCCAATGTGGCCCACAGGGCAAAAAATTTGGACACCCCTGGTAATTTCTTTATGTCCGTTCCCTTAAATAACCTAATTTTCTGCTGCATGTAGGATGTGGATCCTCAATTTTCAGACAAATCCTCCCAACATGATGCCTCGCCTTACTCTGCCTCGGATTGTTTCCGACTTGGAGACAGTTGGCGTTCAAAATTGACTAAAAAGACAGCGTCACTCTGGTTTTACTTGACTGATTTATACCATTCATAGACTCATATATGCACCGTGAAGTCTGCACTTGCATTGACGCGTTTATGAATTTGTGGACTTCTTTTTGTCAATAAATTGAATGTATTGTTAATATTTTTCTGTTCTAAGTGTAAATTATTGTCCTTTCAAGGAGAGGAGTGGTTTTCTTCTCAATGACTTACTGAAGAGGAGCTTAAGTGAGGACCAGCCAGAATCAGTTAGCACTGCAGCCCAGGACATCCTCACACCCGAGCCCCAAGATTTGGACAAAGTTGCACCGAATTCATTGTACCCGACTAGCCCTCTTTCACCGACTCCGGGGCCCAAACACACCAGCTCGGGTCTGGTGTCACTCCCTGCTAAACCCCTGGAAGAAGAACTCCAGTCCAGAATCAGCCAGATGGTCAGGAGTCGCACCAACAGCAGAGAGAGCAGCTCGTCTGAGGAAGAGAAGAAGTGGGCAGCTCACAAGCAGACGGATAAAGAAAGTGTCAGACAGAGGGCCAACCAGAAGCCCAAAGACACGGAAAGGGAAAAGTCCAAGTCCGGTGTCCGATTAAGAGCAAACGAACCCATCTTGCAAGTGAACGGACAAGAGATGACGAGGCAGGCTGTTAAGAGTCCGCCTCTGAGCGGGGAAGTGAAGGAGAGGAGATCAGAGAAGAGTCCCGAGGAAGTGGTGGATGACCGGGAGCAGAAGAGAGGAGAGCGGAGGAACAGACAAAACAAGAGGTCACACCGACGAGACACGACCAAGGAGGTGAAGGAATGGAGGAGTGGCTCCAGTGCAGCCAGCTCGCCTGCTGTCACGCCATCTTCCCAGGAGGGGGTGCTGTCTGACAACCAGGTAAATACATGTCTCTTTCTTTCACCCTTCATTCTTTACTGCTGATGTCTGTCCCCGCTCATTTGTGTCTCCTTTCCTCGCTTATTCTGCTTTCCACTGCTCGCTTGTGTGTTTCTGTGTGTGCGTGCGTGTGTCAGGAGCAACACAATGACACACAGCAACAGCAGAGGCACCAGTCGCTCCCCTCTCTCTTACAGCAGGTGAGAGAAGTCTATGCAGTGAAACCCCTCACTTGTCACGTTGCAGACTTATTTATGCACCACATCTGTTCACCTGGGCAATACAGTGGAGCAGCGGTTCGTGATCGTGCCCCTCAATAAGAAGGTCCTGGGTTACATTCCCAGGCTCGGGGTCTCTCTGTGTGGAGATAACATGTTCTACCCGTGACTGCGTGGGTTCCCTCCAAAGACATGCACCTGGGGATAGGTTGATTGGCAACACTAAATGGTCCCTAGTGTGTGAATGTGAGTGTGAATGTTGTCTGTCTATCTGTGTTGGCCCTGCGATGAGGTGGCCACTTGTCCAGGGTGTACCCCGCCTTCCGCCCAAATGCAGTTGTGATTGGCTCCAGCATCCCCTGTGACCCCCAAAGGGACAAGCCGTAGAGAATGGATAGATGAATGGCGTTTTATTGAGTAAAACTGTTAATATTTGGCCGCAACCCCACCTTCCGCCCGAATGCAGCTGGGATAGGCTCCAGCCCCCCCCCCCCCCCCCCCCCCCTGTTTAACTGATATGAATATGACCGAAATATTCCTGCACGAAAGTTCATATTCCATTGTCATTCCTGTGCGTCACTGACAGAAGGTGACTCATGTTGCACTGGCCAAACACACGTGTAATGTCCTGTATGTTTTCCTGCATGCTCACAAGAGAAGCAGGCGACATAGTCCATTTTTGGAGTTTTTGTCATTGTACTCTTTGTGATGATGTATTTTCTTCGGCATTAATATTTGATAGAACATGTTATTTGGAGTAAAACTATGGCTGTTTTTAGTCCTCTCACAAGAATATAAATTCACACAAAAAGTAATGTGCTACTCATTGAACACAATTTTGTATAGGATAATGAATATAAAATATTAAATATATTATTTTAACTATGATTATTCTGGTAAAACATTTTGTTTATTAAAACATCAAGAAATAATTTTGTGTTAATACGTAAAAATAAATTTTTAATGAATTTTTAAAACTATTAAGGAAGTACATTGTTCAAATGTTTATCTTATTCTGATTATATTTAAAAATACTTTCTTTATCATTATTAAACAATAATTATTTTATATTAGGAAAAAAATTGCATTAAACAAGGCTTACTATTGTTTCAATAATGCAAAAAGAAATTTCAACATTTTAGTTTTTAAAAACTAAGTTTATTCTGTTTTTTTGTTTGTATTTTAATTTTGGGTATACTTTGACATAATGGTTACCCTGAAACATTTTAAGATAATACACACCCTGTTTCCATATGAGTTGGGAAATTGTGTTCGATGTAAATATGAATGATTTCCAAATCCATATTCAATTGAATGCACTACAAAGACAAGATATTTGATCTTCAAACTCATAAACTTTATATATTTTTTTGCAAATAATAATTAACTTATAATTTCATGGCTGTAACACGTGCCAAAGTAGTTGGGAAAGGGCATGTTCACCACTGTGTTACATCACATTTTCTTTTAACAACACTCAATAAACCTTTGGGAACTGAGGAAACTAATTGTTGAAGCTTTGAAAGTGGAATTATTTCCCATTCTTGTTTTATGTAGAGCTTTAGTCGTTCAACAGTCCGGGGTCTCTGCTGTCGTATTTTACGCTTCATAATGCGCCACAAATTTTCGATGGGAGACATGTCTGGACTGCAGGCCGGCCAAGAAAGTACCCGCACTCTTTTACTATGAAGCCATGCTGTTGTAACACGTGGCTTGGCATTGTTTGGCTGAAATAAGCGGGGACGTCCATGATAACGTTGCTTGGATGACAACATATGTTGCTCCAAAACCTGTATGTACCATTCAGCATTAATGGTGCCTTCACAGATGTGTAAGTTACCCATCCCTTGGGCACTAATGCACCCCCATACCATCACAGATGCTGGCTTTTGAACTTTGCGCCTATAACAATCTAGATGGTTATTTTCCTCTTCGTTCCGGAGGACACCACGTCCACAGTTTCCAAATATAACTTCAAATATGGACTTGTCAGACCACAGAACACTGTACCACTTTGCATCAGTCCATCTTAGATGAGCTCGGGCCCAGCGAAGCCGGCGGCATTCCTTGGTGTTGTTGAAAAAATGGCTTTCGCTTTGCATAGCAGTGTTTTAACTTGCACTTACAGATGTAGCGACCAACTGTAGTTACTGACAGTGGTTTTCTGAAGTGTTCCTGAGCCCATGTGGTGATATCCTTTACACACTGATGTCGTTTTTTGATGCAGTACCACCTGAGGGATCAAAGGTCCATAATATAATCGCTTACGTGCAGTGATTTCTCCACATTCTCTGAACTTTTTGTGGATTTTACGGACTGTAGATGGTAAAATCCCTAAATTACTTGCAATAGCTCGTTAAGAAATGTTGTTCTATAACTGTTTGACGATTGCCTTACAAATTGGTGACCTCGACCCATCCTTGTTTGTGATTACTTAGCATTTCATGGAAGCTGTTTTTATACCCAATCATGGCACCCACCTGTTCCCAATTAGCCTGCACACCTGTGGGATGTTCCAAATAAGTGTTTGATGAGCATTCCTCAACTTTAGCAGTATTTATTGCCACCTTTCCCAACTTCTTTGTCACGTGTTGCTGGCATCAAATTCTAAAGTTAATGATTATTTGCAAAAAAAAAAATGTTAATCAGTTTTAACTTCAAATATGTTGTCATTGTAGCATATTGAACTGAATATGGGTTGAAAAGGATTTGCAATACATTGTATTCCGTTTATATTTGCATCTAACACAATTTCCCAACTCATATGGAAACGGGGTTTGTATAATTGAGTGTCATTTTAATGCATTTATGTTCAGCATGTACATTACACGAAATCCCTGTTTAGGTGTTTTTACACGTTGTTGAAAGTGATTTTCAACAATTTTTTTTTACAAAATTATAGATAGATATTTTCAATTGACAATTTTTTACCAATATTCAGTTTTACATTTCAAGTATTTTGACAATATGTGTGCAGTGGCGTTAAGGTTTAATAATGTTGTTTTAGTTACCTCTTTGAGTAAAAAGTTTGGGTGTATGTCATGTACAGACGGACGGTGAGCGGTACAAACATGGACAGGCAGGTACAAGAATATTCACCTGTGCGTACTCGTAAAGATGAGTAATACATGTCTGTCATGTGTGACATACAGTATGTTCTCATTGTCTATTTATATTCACTGTCACAAATCAGTCACAAACTAGCAGGACTGCTCTGACTGCTCTTTTGGAAAAAATGTCTCAGTTCATGCTGAATCACATTCATAAACAACCAATGAGGTCAATACATCTTTAGAAGTCCATTTTGTGGTTCTCAGATCTTTGAAGACCCCAGAACATTTCTTTCAAGGAAATTAAATAGTGCTGCCCTTCATATGCCTGCTAAAACTTCAGCCTTTTTGTGACCGTCTTCCTCCATCTTATCTTTGCTCTTTATCACATTATCCGTGTGTGCTGAGAGGGATCAATACAGTCACTGATTAAAGCTTCAGCTCATGATGATTCGCTATTGAGAAAAGATCTGTCTCCCTTACCTGCTTGGTCACTGCTTGTCTATGAACTTATTTACCCCTCACTGACACATGCAGGATGGAGCATCACTCACTCAAATACATTGAAAACCAGTCTTATGATGACATTAGTAATGATAAACCAGTGTGGAATATACTTTTCATATTGTCACATTTGGCAACATCTTCTAAATGTCTATATCCAAACTTTTATAGACACTAGGGGTGTGGGAAAAAATCAATTCGAATACGAATCGCGATTCTCACGTTGTGCGATTCAGAATCGATCCTCATTTTTTAAAATAGCGATTTTTTTTAAATTAATTTTTCTTATCAATCCAACAAACCACTACATAGCAATACCATAACAATGCAATCCAATTCCAAAACCGAACCTGACCCAGCAACATTCAAAACTGCAATAAACAGAGCAATTGATAGGAGACACAAACATGACACAGAACAAACCAAAAGTAGTGAAACAAAAATTAATATTATCAAAAACAGTATCAATATTAGTTATAATTTCAGCATAGCAGTGATTAAAAATCCCTCATTTACATTACCATTAGACATTTATGCAAATAAAAAAAAAGAACAAAAGTGTCACAGTGGCTTACACTTGCATCGCATCTCATAAGCTTGACAACACACTGTGTCCAATGTTTTCACAAAGATAAAATAAGTCATATTTTTGGTTCGTTTAATAGTTAAAACAAATTTACATTATTGCAATCAGTTGATAAAACATTGTCCTTTACAATTATAAAAGCTTTTTAAAAAAATCTACTACTCTGCTAGCATGTCAGGAGACTGGGGTCGATCCTGATGAAATCCTATGTATTGAATGAATACAGAATCCTTTTGAATCGGGAAAATATCGTTTTTGAATCGAGAATCGCGTTGAATCAAAAAAATCGATATATAATTGAATCGCGACCCCAAGAATCGATATTGAATCGAATCGTGGGACACCCAAAGATTCGCAGCCCTAATAGACACCCACTTTCAATGTTGACCCTAACAATGCATTTCAGTTTGAAATTTAGGAAAATAATGAAACTGTTAAAATGGAAAATGTATCCACAGCTATAGTCATCTGAATTGTTTACAAAAAGGAATGCGCTGCACATTGAACATCATTTTGTTTATGATGATACACAATATAATTTATTTTAAAATATGTATGCATATATGTTGTTGTTTTAAAAATAAAAAATATTATAAAATAGTGTTAACCTATTTAATTATTGCAATTTTTGATGTTCTTATTTTATTAAATTGTTTGTAGTCCTTTATTTAGTTCATGCTGTATATAGAAAAGATTGTAGTAGTATTTAAAATTTGCATAGGGTTTTGAAAATGATTTTCTTGTCGTTATATTAAAAAATATATTGTTTAAATTTTGGATGTACCTATATAGTTTTATACAAGGATAACAGGTAAATATATATATTGTTTTCATTTTTATTTTAGTAATTTGCAAAACATTTAAATTGAATAATACATTCAATACGTATTTTGGACTGATTTTAGTTTTAGTCTGATCACATTTTAAAAGCATTTTATATATTCATAATAAACAATTATTTTATTTTATACATAAAAACTCAGTTATTTGGAAATATTTTTTGTTTTAATAATACTTAGAAATATATTGATATATGTATGTCATCATTAACATTTTTTTATTTAAAAAGTTTCTGATTTTTTAAAAGTTATATTATTTATTTTATTTAAATTTTGGTTATACATATTCACTTTGACATATTCTTTAAATAATAATTAAAAAAAATGTAATCATATTCTAAATGTGCTTAGTTTTATATATATATATATATATATATATATATATATATATATATATATACATACATACATACATACATACATACAATATGCATGCATACATATATATATGTATATAATATGTGTGTGTGTGTGTGTGTGTGTGTGTGTGTGTGTGTGTGTGTGTGTGTGTGTGTGTGTGTGTGTGTGTGTGTGTGTGTGTGTGTGTGTGTGTGTGTGTGTGTGTGTGTGTGTGTGTGTGTGTGTGCGTGTGTGTGTGTGTGTGTGTTTTAATAATAAAAAAAACTCATAATAAATAATAATAAATTAATGTTTTCAATTGTATTTAGATTTTGCGATTATTAAGTTTTGGTTTAAAAAAATTACTTATTTACTTTTTGTTATGATAACCTGAAATGCTTTAAAATAATAAAAGGTCATTTTTTGCATTTTAAGTTAAGTATTACTTTTTTAATGATCTCAAAATATTTTTATTTTAATATGTACAAAAAGATATATGTATTGAAAAGTTTCCGCTTTTTAATACATGTTAAATAGATTTTTTTAAATTTCATTTTAAGTTAATTTTTGTTTTACCTTTATTGACTTTGACATATTTGTTATAATAAATGTATAAAACAATTGTAATTTTATTAATTTTGCTTAGTGTTTTGAAATGTATTTTATTTTAATAATATTGAATAACATTGTTATTAGGGCTTCACGGTGGCAGATTGTTGTTGAGATAGGCACCAGCGCCCCCCGCGATCCCAAAAGGGAATAAGCGGTAGGAAATGGATGGATGGAACATAGTTATTGGAATTCTGTTATAATTATATAGTTTTATATAAGTATAACATGTAATTGTATAAGTATAATCATTTTTTTATTTTTTATTTTAGTTACTTTAAAAAATATATTTTGTTTACATAATACCTTTTAAGAAATATATTGGACAGTTTTTTTTTGTCAGATCACATTTTAAAAGTGTTTTGTTGATTAATAAACAAGAATTATTTTATTTAAAAAAAAAAGATTTTGCACGGTTATTTAAAAAAAAAAGATTAATAAGTACATGAATATATATTGTTAAATGTATTTAATTACTTTTTAGAGCTATAACTCACGGTTATTTTAAGATTGATATTGTTATTTATTTATTTAATTATCATTATAATCATTATAATATTATTTAATGCATTTTAAGTGTACAAATAATTTTATTTCATAAAAAAAATATGTGAAAATTGTTTTGTTTTTGATACTGCATAAGTATGCATATATGTATATATGTATGTATGTATGTGTATAGATACATATGTATGTATATACATGTAAGTATATAGATATATATTTATGTATATATGTATGTGTGTATATATACAGAGAGAGAGAGAGATGGATATCTTTTGATCATTTGATCATTTTTATTGATTTTTATTTTGATTACTGTTTTGAAACTTGATATTTAGTTTAGGAAAGTAATGAAAATGTTAAACGGTAGGTTTAGTAGGTTTTCTTGTCTTTGTGTACTCTGACACCTTTACTGTGTCTCTCTGTGTGTGTTTTTTTTTTTTTACAAATTAAGCAGAAGTACTCGGCGGCCTCTCTCTGCAGCATCACTACAGAAGTTTTGAAGGTTTTGAACGCCACCGAGGAGCTGATTGGAGAGGCGGGAGGGGAAGTCTGCACGCCGTCGGAGTCGCAGAGCGCCTCTAGCAGCTCTGAGAGCAGAAGACTGGACCAAAGGCTGACCAAGATGGAGGAGAATGTAAATGCAAACGTGTTGTCCAACTTCGAAGTGACAAGTTGCACTTGAACGCATCTCCCCCGTGTTTAGGTGTACCTGGCTGCTGGGGCTGTGTATGGCCTAGAGGGGGCGCTGGGGGACTTGGAGCAGTGTGCACGCAGTATCAGCAGTGGGACCTCAGACACAGAGCTGGCTTTCCTGGAGGACCAGGTGGCCACTGCTGCTGCTCAGGTCCAACAGTCGGAACTGCAGGTACACAAATTAACATTTTATTTAGGCTTGTCCCTATCATTCGTATTAAAAACAAGATTTTGCCGTTTAGGTCATTCCAGTTTGTCGCCCAACTCTCCGTGTTCTTCTTATTGCTAAAAAAATCCCAGCTTAATGCAACGTCAACATATTGTTAACTGGTTTTGTCAACATGAAATTTGATAACCAAAATTGTCCCGTTTATGTCAACAAATATTACATTAGCATTAAACTCATCATTATCGCTTAGCAGTGTTTGCAAACGGCAGAGTTGTTTTTTCCTACAGTATGTGGTAGACTTGTCAGCCGTTTTTTCCCCACCCCATTGTTCAACAACCGCTTATGTTGACAACCGATTTCTTCGACGTGAATCAGCCAACTAAAAAAAAAATATGCGTACCAATATTTTGGTATCCGTACCAAAATTATTTAGATACTTTTCGGTACTTTTCTAAATAAAGGGGACCACAAAGAATTGCATTATTGGCTTTATTTTAACAAACAATCTTAGGGTACATTAAACATGTTTCTTATTGAAAGTTTGTCCTTAAATAAAATGGTGAACTTACATATGCATATGTCTGCAGACATATGCAGTAACATATTTTGTCATTTATACACCTATTATTTTGTCAACATTATTAAGGACAAGTGGTAGAAAAAATATTTTTAATCTACTTGTTCATTTACTGTTCATATCTGCTTATTTTCTCTTTTAAAATGTTCTATCTACACTTCTGGTAAAAAGTAATAACCACTTATTCTGTTGTTTGATACTTTTCATTAGTTTTGAATGATACCACAAATTTGGGTATCAATCTGATACCAAGTAGTTACAGGATCATACATTGGTCATATTCAAAGTCCTCATGTGTCCAGGGACATATTTCCTGAGTTTATAAACATAATATATATATTTTTTTTAAACAAAAGAAGACGTTGTGATGCCAACAAATATCGACCTAATCATAGTAGTATCGACTAAATACACTCCTGTACTTGGTATCATTACAATAGATGTTAGGTGTAGATCCACCGATGGCATTTGTTTACATTTTGACGCAGGTGAGCTACGGTGTGTAGTGAAGCATGTTTAGCTATTCCTGGTCATGCAGGGATGATACTTGAAAGAAACCGCTTATGTTGACAACCAATTTTGTCCATGTGAGGCAGCCAACTAAAAAAATGCACGGTCTGTATTAAGATATTTTAACGCACAATCTCCTCATCTTGCTGGCGAAAGTTGCAAATAAATCTTTAAGCAATGTATATATCAATAGCCGCTTATGTCGACAACCTGTTTTGTTAATGTGAAGCAGCCAATTTAAAAAATGCTCTTTGTTGATATCAATATCCTTTATCGCCCAGTCACCTTTAGTTGCTACTGAAACTCCCAAGTAATTGTCTAAGACATGGCTGTGTTGGCAAGCAGGTATGTTGACAACTGCTTTTGTCGACGTCAGTCAGCCCACTAAACAAATGCAATGTCTTAAAATCCTTCATCGCCCAGTTTCTTTATGATGCTGGTGATCCGATTATATCGACAACCGTTTTTGCCTAGATAAGCCAGCAACTAAAGAGAGTGCACCCCGTTTGTACTAAAATCCTTTACCACCCAGTCTCCTTGTGTCGCTGGCAAAAGTCAAAGTAAATGCCCAAGACATGGCTTTGTCGACAACCGCTTATGTTGATGGGAGTTAGCCAAAAAAAGCAATGCGCCCCATCTGTATTAAAATCTTTGACTGCCCAGTCTCCTTACGTTGCTGGCAAAATGCAGAAGTAAATGCGCAAGCCAAGGCAGCATTAACAACCGCTTATGTTGTCAACCGCTTTTGTTGACGTGAGTCAGCCACCTAAAAATGCACCATTTTTGAATGAAAATCCTCTCTTTCCCTGTCTCTTCATGTTGCTGATGAAAATCATAAGTAAACGGCTTTGTCGACAACCGCTTATGTTGATATGAGTCAGCCAACAAAAACAACGCACCTCATCTGTATTACAATCCTTGATTGCCCAGTCTCCTTACGTTGCTGGCAAAAGTCGATTGTAAATGCGCAAGCCAAGGCCGCGTTAACAAACGCTTATGCCGACAACCGCTTTTGTTGACGTGAGTCAGCCAACTAAAAATGCACAATGTTTGAATGAAAATCCTTTATTTCCCCGTCTCCTTATGTTGCTGCTGAAAGCCACGAGTACATTTTTCAAGCAATGGCTGTGTCGTCAACCGCTTATGTCGACAACCGTTTTTGTCTACATAAGTCAACAACTAAAGAAAGTGCACCCCGTTTGTAATAAAATCCTTTACCACCGAGTCTCCTTGTGTCGCTGGCGAAAATCCTAAGTAATTGCCCAAGTCACGGCTTGTCGACAACCGCTTATGTTGGTGGGAGTCAACCAACAAAAACAATGTCCCCCATCTGTATTATATCCTTGATTGCCCAGTCTTCTTACGTTGCTGGCAAAAGTCGGAAGTAGATGCGCAAGCCATGGCCGTGTTAACAACCGCTTATGTCGACAACCGCTTTTGTTGACGTGAGTCAGCCGACTAAAAAATGCACCATGTTTGACTGAAAATCTGAAAGTCTCGTCATGTTGCTGGTGAAATCCACGAGTAAATGTGCAAGCAATGGCTACATTGACAACCGCTAATGTCGACAACCACCTTTTGTCAACGTGAATCAGCCAACTAAAAAAATGCACACTGTTTGTCGGAAGATCCTTTATCACCCCCCGTCTCCTTATGTTGCTGGCGAATGTCACGGGTCAATGTGCAAGCCACGGTTATGTCGACAACCTCTGGTGTTGACGTGGTCAGCCAACTAGAGAAATGTACCCGGTTTAAAATGCACGCCCTGCCACACAGACACAATCCTGCCTCCAGTATGTGTGCTCGCTCTCACAGGTCCTCTGAAGGTGAGATTTTGCCAGGTTGACATTGCCCCTTATTCCATGTCGGTGCCGTTTTCACACTGGTGGGAAATTGTGGCCTGCTTGAACTGGCCGTGTGAAAGTGGGCGGGGCTGCTGGAGTTCTGATGAGTGCAGTGTCAGAAATAGGGAGTCTGTTGCAGTCCACCTGCAGTCTACGGTATAGGCTGTAAAAGTGTCATCAAGGGTAAAACCATATGATAGCAGTTACAAGCCATTGTAACGTAAAAAGCAACAACAATGTTCGTTTTCCTGTTAAATGGAGACTGAGTGGTATTTCTCCATATTTAGATATCCAATATTGAGGCCAGGATATCCGCTCTTAAAACCGCTGGCTTGAATGTGACTGTCTGCAATCACATCTCCAAATTCAATCCAAAAACAAAGGTCTGTAAACACTTGAAATTTAGCCCCCCTGTTGTTATATGTATATATAAGTAGAGTCTGATTGTTGTTTTGCTATAATTTTGCAGCCACAAACTCTGGACTCGTCACGCCATCAGAGACGGAAGTTGCCAGCCCCGCCACTGAAAGGTATATAATATTTTTTCTGTCATTTTGATTGCTACGTCTGTGCAAGCTCCAGTCCGCTGCACTGTTCCCTGAGAGAATATTTTCAACAAACATGGCAGACCAAAAAATGCTGTATCTGCCAAGCGAAGACTACATTTTACCGGATTTTCAAAGTGGTGTTTTTTTTTTATTTCTTGCTCCATTTTTGTAATTGTCCCGCTCCCCTCGACAATACACAGTCCTATCACCTTTTGTCGCCTCAACTAAACAGGAAGTAATGAGAAAAGTATATGTTTTCATTTGACCTGATTCTCCGTAATAATGGCATAAAAACAGAATGTATAATTATCATTACTATTATCTTAGAATTAGAAGACTTCATTTTGGCATGCCTCAAAAAGTACGGCAAATTTCTATATAGATCCATTCATCCATCCATTTTCTACCACTTGTCCTGTACAGGGTCGCGGGGGATGCTGGAGCATATATACATGTACATACATACATGCATATATATATATATATATATATATATATATATATATATATATATATATTAGGGGTGGGCAAATTAATGCGTTAATTATGAGTTAACTCATCAATATATTAACGCCGACAATTATTTTATCGCACATTTGCGTATGTTGTTTACATGCTTTTATTTTGTTAACGCCTTTTCTTATCAAGATGGCGTCGCCCGGCGTGGAGGGGCTCTTGGTAAAGATGGAACATTTGGCAAAAATACCGGACAATTCTGCAAATTTCATGGCTGGCTTACAGCGTGGTCACTCCGGGATCACTTACGACCGCCAGACAATTCTGGATGTGGATAGATCGGGCCGTTTTGGACTGAATGACGCGTGCTTGCTAGACCGGCTAGCTAGCATGGGAATACTTTGCCGGCTACATCCAGCGGCCTGTGAAGCAGCGGAGTATATGTGTTGTCTGTCTATTTATCAATAATGCAGACGAGGAGTGTTGGCTGAGTTCTTAATGTTTGCTTTCAGAGCGTGCATATCACAACATACAAGATGCCGTCATGGCGACACAACCTATACAGGGCTACCGCGCATGCTCGTCACTCCTGTTGCATGCTGGGTAGGGTAGTTCTTTTTTTCCCTGGCTCATAACATCACAAATAGTACCATGTATATGCGTTCAGTTTATCAAAGCACCAAGCAAACAATTCCTAGATATGGTCATAATTATCTTAAGTGCACTACGCAGAATAAACACAACATTATTAATATTGCTACTACGGATAATTTGATCAAAAATTCCCTAAAACAGCCCACTACCTATAATATAGGTTTTTTAAACATAAGACCCTGATAAAAAAAATGTTTCTGCTGTTACCTCAGAAATTGCCTGTTCAGATGTTATGATTGTGGCTCAGAGATTTGTATGTAGATTATATTTATTTTACATAACAAACAGGATAACTTAAATACCCTGGCAGTGGTAGTAATAAGCTTAAATGTTTGTATTTACATTTTTGAGTTTATTTTCATAAAATATGCTATTTAACTGCTACTGTTTAACAAGGACTGATTTAAATTGTGTTTGCACAACAAATGTTTTGGCGCTTTTGTTCATGGGGGGGAATATTCTAATAAAGGTGCACTACACACTACTTTTGAATTCATTATTGGGCTTTGCGTATACAATGCAGTTAATCGCGATTAATCAGAGAAATAGTGTGATTAACTTCGATTAAAATTTTTAATCGTTGCCCAGCCCTAACATATATATATATATATATATGTATGTATATATATATATATATATGTATATATATATGTATGTATATATATGTATGTATATATATATATATGTATATATATATATATATATATATATATATATCCATCCATTTTCTACCGCTTATTCCCTTTTGGGGTCGTGGGGGGCGCTGGCGCCTATCTCAGCTACAATCGGGCGGAAGGCGGGGTACACCCTGGACAAGTCGCCAACTCATCGCAGGGCCAAAGCAGATAGACAGACAACATTCACACTCACATTCACACACTAGGGACCATTTAGTCTCGTCAATCAACCTATCCCCAGGTGCATGTCTTTGGAGGTGGGAGGAAGCCGGAGTACCCGGAGGGAACCCACGCAGTCACGGGGAGAACATGCAAACTCCACACAGAAAGATCCCGAGCCTGGATTTGAACCCAGGACTGCAGGAACTTCGTATTGTGAGGCAGACGCACTAACCCCTCTGCCACCGTGAAGCCCTATATATATATATATATATATATATATATATATATATATATATATATATATATATATATATATATATATATATATATATATATATATATATATATATATATATATATATACATACATATATAGGATAGGTTGATTGGCAACACTAAATGGTCCCTAGTGTGTGAATGTGAGTGTAAATGTTGTCCGTCTATCTGTGTTGGCCCTGCAATGAGGTGGCGACTTGTCCAAGGTGTACCCCGCCTTACGCCCAATATATATATATATATATATATATATATATATATATATATATATATATATATATATATATATATATATATATATATATACATATACATATATATATATATATATATATACCATAAAATTGTCATCCATCCATCCTTCCATTTTCTACCACTTGTCCTGTACAGGGTCGCGGGGGATGCTGGAGCATATATACATGTACATAAATACATGCATATATATATATACATACATACATATATATGTATGTGTGTATATATATATATATATATATATATATATACATATATATATAGGATAGGTTGATTGGCAACACTAAATGGTCCCTAGTGTGTGAGTGTGAATGTTGTCTGTCTATCTGTGTTGGTCCAATATATATATATATATATATATATATTAATCGCGATTAACTGCATTGTATACGCAAAGCCCAATAATGAATTCAAAAGTAGTGTGTAGTGCACCTTTATTGGAATATTCTCCCACATGAACAAAAGCGCCAAAACATTTGTTGTGCAAACACAATTTAAATCAGTCCTTGTTAAACAGTAGCAGTTAAATAGCATATTTTATGAAAATCAACTCAAAAAATGTAAATACAAACATTTAAGCTTATTACTACCACTGCCAGGGTATTTAAGTTATCCTGTTTGTTATGTAAAATAAATATAATCTACATACAAATCTCTGAGCCACAATCATAACATCTGAACAGGCAATTTCTGAGGTAACAGCAGAAACATTTTTTTTATCGGGGATTTTATGTTTAAAAAACCTATATTATAGGTAGTGGGCTGTTTTAGGGAATTTTTGATCAAATTATCCGTAGTAGCAATATTAATAATGTTGTGTTCATTCTGCGTAGTGCACTTAAAATAATTATGACCATATCTAGGAATTGATATGATGGGAATTTTCCGATTGCTTGATGTTATGAGCCAGGGAATAAAAGAACTACCCTACCCAGCATGCAACAGGAGTGACGAGCATGCGCGTAGCCCGGTATAGGTTGTGTCGCCATGACGGCATCTTGTATGTTGTGATATGCACGCTCTGAAAGTAAACATTAAGAACTCAGCCAACACTCCTCGTCTGCATTATTCATAAATAGACAGACAACACATATACTCCGCTGCTTCACAGGCCGCTGGATGTAGCCGGCAAAGTATTCCCATGCTAGCTAGCCGGTCTAGCAAGCACGCGTCATTCAGTCCAAAACGGCCCGATCTATCCACATCCAGAATTGTCTGGCGGTCGTAAGTGATCCCAGAGTGACCACGCTGTAAGCCAGCCTTGAAATTTGCAGAATTGTCTGATATTTTTGCCGAATGTTCCATCTTTACCAAGAGCCCCTCCACGCATCCGGGCGACGCCATCTTGTTAAGAAAAGGCGTTAACAAAGTAAAAGCATGTAAACAACATACGCAAATGTGCGATAAAATAATTGTCGGCGTTAATAGATTGATGAGTTAACTCGTAATTAACGCATTAATTTGCCCACCCCTAATACATATATATATATATATATATATATATATATATATATATATATATATATATATATATATATATATATATATATAGATATATACATACCATAAAATTGTCATCTATTCATCCATCCATTTTCTTCCGCTTATTCCCTTTTGGGGTCGCGGGGGGGCGCTGGCGCCTAGCTCAGCTACAATCGGGCGGAAGGCGGCGTACACCCTGGACAAGTCGCCACCTCATCGCAGGGCCAACACAGATAGAAAGACAACATTCACACTAACATTCACACACTAGGGCCCATTTAGTGTTGCCAATCAACCTATGCCCAGGTGCATGTCTTTGGAAGTGGGAGGAAGCCGGAGTACCCGGAGGGAAACCACGCATTCACGGGGAGAACATGCAAACTCCACACAGAAAGGTCCCGAGCCTGGGATTGAACCCAGGACTGCAGGACCTTCATATTGTGAGGCAGACGCACTAACCCCTCGTCCACCGTGAAGCCCTAAAATTGTCATTATTGGCTTTATTTTGACAAAATATCTTATGGTACATTATACATTTCTTTTAATTGCAAGTTTGTCCTTAAATAAAATATTAGTTGTAAAGACAACTTGTCTTTTAGTAGTAAGTAAACAAACAAAGACTCCTAATTACTCTTCTGACATATGCAGTAACAAATGGTGTCATTTTCCATTTTATTATTTTGTCAAAATTATGAAGGACAAATGGTAGAAAATTATTTATTAATCTACTTGTTAATTTATTGTTAATATCTGCTTACTCTCTCGTTTAACATGTTCTATCTACACTTCTGTTAAAATGTAATAATCACTTATTATTCTGCTGTTTGATACTTTACGTTAGTTTTGGATGATACCACAAATTTGGGTATCAATCCGATACCAAGTAGTTACAGGATCATACATTGATCATATTAAAAGTCCTCATGTGTCCAGGGACATATTTCCTGAGTTTATATACAGTACATGATATACAATATTTTTTTAGATAAAGACGATTTTGTGATCCTAAAAAATATTGATGTAATCATAGTAGTATCAACTAGATACACTATTGTACTGTGTATCATTACGGTGGATGTTAGGTATAGATCCACCAATGGAGTTTGTTTATATTGTAACGTCCCGGAAGAGTTGGTGCTGCAGGGAATTCTGGGAATTTGTTCTGTAATGTTTATGTTGTGTTGCGATGCAAATATTCTCCCAAAATGTGTTTCTCGTTGTCGATTAGTTTCACTATATGGCACATGTTTATGACAGTGTTACTGTTGTTCATAAGCTTCCTTAGTGTGACATGTATGGCTGTTGAGTAAGAATGCGCTTCATTCACATGTGTGTGGTACGTTCAAAGTTAAGTTGATTGTCTTAATGGTTAATTTTCGCACATAGTGAAATCTTGACTTGACTTTGGCAACTATAGGCCATTTTAACACATCCAATGTTACGAGTCCGGGTTGCTGCGGTGTGTAGTGAAGCATGTGCCGCTACCACAATTGAAGTACTTGAAATAAAATATACTTTACTAGTCGCCATGGAGACAAGAACTAGATACTACATGACGACAGGTGAGGGAACGATACTATACAAATACCGGTATACTGTACGACCCTGTATTTCCTTCTGTTTATTGCCTTGAACCGGAAGTATAAGCGCTGTTCTGTCCACTAGACATGTCGTTTCTACTTGGATGGTTTCTTGATGAATCACTCCAAGCAACATTTGTAAGTTTTACAATATAACTAAAACAGTTCATACTTATTAAACGTCTAATGTGTGATGTCTGTAGGAGTGTTTCCATGCATATTTGTACGTAATGTAATCAAGCTATCATCTTTAGCATTAGCTAATATGCTAACATATTTACAAGTGTCCCTGTTTGTATTATTAACTTACAATGGCACTTTTTTTGTATCGTGTTAGTTCCACAAATTCTTCAGAAAATGTACTCAAACATCATCGTGGGGTTATTGAGTTTGTTTAGCTGATTGGAGAGCCAGCATGATGGTTTGTTTGATCAGCCGTTTTACTGCCTTGTTACAGACACCGTTTCAAAACAATCAAGGTATGTAAATATACATTAACAAAATCTGTTTGTGTATGTAACTAATTGCACATGTGTTTATGTGCAGTTAAAATATGGGAATTTATTTTTCTAGAATTTATTGGATGCGGTTTATGTATCAATGCGATCATAGTCTTTACTATAAAAACTGAAGTAAGCAATATAGAGACTATATGTATATTGGCTGCTTCAATTAATCGTTGGTACCTTTTTTTCTTCCCTGATAAATCCATTGCAATCTTGAACCGATTTAATTTTAAATGTGAAAATAATTAAACTGATACATCTTCTTTAAACGGGCGTCACGGTGGACGAGGGGTTAGTGCGTCTGCCTCACAATATGAGTAGTCCTGGGTTCAATCCCAGGCTCGGGATCTTTCTGTGTGGAGTTTGCATGTTCTCCCCGTGAATGCGTGGGTTCTCTCCGGTTACTCGGCTTCCTCCAACTTCCAAAGACATGCACCTGGGGATAGGTTGATTGGCAACACTAAATGGTCCCTAGTGTGTGAAAGTGAGTGTGAATGTTGTCTGTCTATCTGTGTTGGCCCTGCGATGAGGTGGCCACTTGTCCAGGGTGTACGCCGCCTTCCGCCCGATTGTAGCTGAGATAGGCACCAGCGCCCCCCGTGACCCCAAAGGGAATAAGCGGTAGAAAATGGATGGTTAGATGGATCTTCTTTAAACTCCCAAGGCTGTGTTTGTGAGTGTCAAGCAGAAGCAGGACACTTTGTTCACCTCTTGCTTAATAGCCCATATTTCCCTTTTTGTCCAAAGACAAGAGCTTGCTTGCTGAATGGAAGTAAAAGTGAATACATGCGCTGGCCAGCGGACTAATTACCTGAAAAGGTCCATTAGATGTAAAGCAACCAAATAGAGACGTGTACACAAGAGGCCAAGGCTGTTTTAACAACCAACAAGAAGTCGGCTTCTTTTAATACCATTGAATGGCTGTTTTTTTTTTTTTTAATGAAGGCCTTTTTTGTTTTCCTTTTTTTCCCTGTCACAGTCATCCTCGCTTACACAGCTGTTTCAGACACACGCATGAAGCCAGCAGTAACCAAGACACTGTAGTCACATCACTTTTTACATTAATTATTTCATAATCTCATAATATGTTTTAGGAGAGTCCTGATCCCCTATTGATTTGGGAACGAGATGTCGGTCTGGTATCAGCAAAAAAAAACAGACTTTGCATCGAATACCTCCAATATAAGTCCTGCAGTGTATTAACTTATGCAACCCAGTTAACATTTTAATATCCTTCAATAAAGTTAAAGTGAAAGTAGCAATGATTGTCACACACACACTAGGTGTGGCGAAATTATTCTCTGCATCACCCTTGATCACCCCCTGGGAGGTGAGGGGAACAGTGAGCAGCAGCAGTGGCCGTGCCAGGGAATCATTTTTGGTGATTTAACCCCCAATACCAACCCTTGATGCTGAGTGCCAAGCAGGGAGGTAATAGCTCCCATTTTTATAGTCTTTGGTATGCCTCAACCGGGGTTTGAACTCACAACACATAAGCACACAACGTTGGTCTTTTCTTGTATTTTAGTCAAGTCTTTACAAAAACTGAACACGGTAGGCTATAAAATACCAGGAGCTAGAAGCTACACAACAGCTAAGCACACAAGCTAGACATACGTAATATATGTCCTTAATTGAACAGTATTGCAGTCTAAAACACAACATTTGTCAATATAAACAAGCATCAAATAAATATGTTGACGTATTACTTACACATACAAAGCACATTAGAAGGTATCCAGTAGCAAACGTGTTTGCATCATTTAATTCATTAACTTCTTAACTTAATTAATTATTGTGACCACTGGTAATAATAATGATGGAATAGATTTATACAGGGCATTTTTTATCAAATAGATACTCAAAGCGCTCACAGAGAAGTGACAACCCATCATTTGTTCACTCCATATTCGGTGGTGGTAAGCTACATTTGTAGCCGCAGCTGCCCTGGGGTAGACTGACGGAAGCATGGTAGCCAATTTGCAGCTACGGTCCTGTCACGCGAAATTTCTTCCCCCCCCTACAAAAACCTTCCCTCCGGAAAAAATTTGGCGTGACAGCCCCTCTAATGCCTGAAGGACCCTAATGAGGGCGTGACAATACCAAGTTATATTACTCTTAGGGGTTACAGCTGCAAAATTGGGGAAACAAAAATAGCTTGAAAGGTTAGCATGCTGGAATGCTAATATTTTTTCCTCACCGTTATTTTTCACCAACGACAATCAGCCAATTATAATGCTTTTAAAACAGGCAGATGTGTGGGCTGCTTTAAGGTCCTTCCACCCTCATTGGGGTCCTTCAAGGATTAGAGGGGCTGTCAAGCCAAATTTCTTCCGGGGGGAAGGTTTTTGTAGGGGGTAAGAAATTTGGCGTGACAGCCCCTCTGACCACCTATCATTGAGCGGCACTGGGGCAAGGGGTGAAGTACCGGGGAGGTGGGGAACGAACCTGGAACCCTCATGTTTCTGGCACTGCCACTCTTCTGGCATGGCCGCTCTACCCACCACGCCACCCCGTCCCCTAGGTGGTGCTAAAATGAGCAATTACTACCCCACTTCAATTCAGAGACAGCATAAGTCCATTCTAGAGGGTTAATAATAAATAGGTTAGTGTTTACAACATACCATTGTTGTCTGAGTAATTTCAATGTATAATTTGGCCTCCATTACGAACCAATACTTCTATAATGTAAAATGTTTTCTCGAATGCATACTTGCCAACCTTGAGACCTCCGATTTCGGGAAGTGGGGGTTGGGGGGCGTGGTCGGGGTGGGGCGGAAGTGTGGTTGGGGGCGTGGTTGGGGCGGGGGGCGTGGTTAAGAGGGGAGCATAATTCCCCAACTCGAGTATTACATATATTTTTCATATATATATATATATATATATATATATATGTCCCGCGACCCCGAAAGGGAATAAGCGGTAGAAAATGGATGGATGGAATGGATATATATATGTATGTGTGTGTGTATGAACTTTCAGTGAATTCTAGCTATATATTTATTTTATTATATATATAAATAAAAGTTCTATTTCAGACGGCTCCTATCCAATACACAGTAATAAAAACACAGTTGTTCTACTAACTTGCCGTCAGGTGCCCAACACCACATAAATCGTTGGCCAATCAAAAAGCAACCCCAAAACGCTATAGCCAACATTCACCAGGAGATGGCGACAGACAACATAGACTCACTCTATTACAGACGGCGTCGCCATGGCTGTAACTTCCTCATTCTTCTGCTTCGTCTCCTTGTGTGTGCAGTTTTTTATTCAAATCCGTAGATGTTGTAACGTGATTGGGCAGGCAAGCTGTTTGTATAGTGGGAAAGCGGACGTGAAAACAGGCTGTCCCCACTCAGGTCCGCATGGAGCTCGAGGGGGCGTGGCCTCCAGCTCCGCTGAATTTCGGGAGATTTTCGGGAGAATATTTTTTCCGGGAGGTTTTCAGGAGAGGCGCTGAATTTCGGGAGTGAGGGTTGGCAAGTATGCTCGAATGTACTGTCAAAGTGACTTGAAATTGGTTCATAGTGAAGGCCAAAATATAAGATCGGGGTCGGAAACCATAAAATGTTGATCAAAATTGATTGATTGATTGATTGATTGAAACAATTATTAGTAGATTGCAAAGGAAGAGAATACATTATATTTAACTTAAAGTAGCAATGATTGTTACACACTAAGTGTGGCAAACTTATTCTCTGCATTTAATCCATCCCCTTGATCACCCCCTGGGAGGTGAGAGGAGCAGTGAGCAGCAGCGGTGGCTGCGCCCGGGGAATAATTTTGGTGATTTAACCCCCAATTCCAACCCTTGATGCTGAGTGCCAAGCAGGGAGGTAATGGCTCCCATTTTTATAGTCTTTGGTATGACTCGGCCGGGGTTTGAACTCACAACCTACCGATCTTAAAACAGTACAGTGTACACAGTACAGTACATATTCCGCACAATTGACCACTAAATGGTAACACCTCAATAAGTTTTTCAGCTTGTGTAAGTCAGGGTCCACGTTACTCAATTCACAGATGTCTCTAGAATTTATAGAATATGCAAAAAAGCCCCAAAATGGATCAACAATGGTCCAAACCTATCATCCTTTGTGGACCAGGAAGACGCTTTCTCACATTTACATAATAACTTTCTTATGACAATATGTTACTCTGTATTTTAACACGTGTAGCAAAGCCTGCTTTCTTTTTTTTCTCCATGATACTCAACTAGCACTCTTACCTTTCAGATAAGATGGAGCCAGAGCAGCCCGTGGAAGTCTTTCGGCCATAGGGAGCACCAGGAGCAGCAGCACAAAGTCCCTCAGGCCCACCACACCACGGCCCTACGGACAGCTCTCTCATCCAGTGCCTTGACCCAGCGTCCGCCTCCAACTCCACACCAAACAGGAGCCTCCATCTGCCCTGTTGCGGCCCACGAAGCACTCAGCCCCTTCACGCCCAGCATCCGCCCGGCTCCTCGACCTACGACCCCCTCATCCACTGACATCACACGTACAGCAAAGATGAGTGGACAGTCTGCCTTAAAACATCAATTTCTACTGTGATTAATGAAGGCGTGGACTCTACTTCACCATGCTCGTGTACTGTTAAGCCAACATCCTCTCATGAATGATTGTCCATTTGCACAGCCAGTACTAGTCCCATTCAGAGAGATGATTGTCATTTTCAGCACCCTTTTTTTTTCTACCCATGCACTTTTGGTTTATTACAGACGAGTGGGCACTTAGACAGTTGCCAGTAATAGGGGGGTGACATAAAACATGCTTAAGAACATCATAAAACGAGTCCAACCTATTGGAAAAAGGTTTACCGTATTTCCTTGAATAACCGCCGGGCATGTAATGTGCGCCTGCCTTGAATTACTGCCGGGTCAAACTCGCTCCCCAAATTTATTAGCGCATGCTTACTTTTGCCGCCGGGTCAAAGTCATGACATCACGAGTGACGCTTCCCCTGTCCTCATTTCCAAAATGGCGGAGGAGTTTTTTTTTTCCTTTAACTATGTGTAAACCAGGGGTCTTGTTCCACAGTCATACAGATCACACTGATGGTTGTGATATAAAACAACTTGTCTTTAACACGCTTACTAATATGCGCCACACTCTGTGAACCCACACCAAACACATTTCTGGAGAACATTGGCTCTGTAACACATTATAAACGCAAAATGAGAATTACCCAGAATTCCAATGCATCCATGACTCTTGGCTATATTATACACCCCGCTAGCACCAAACCCCGCCCTTCCCCTCTCCGTGCGCCGGTTGAGGTGGGCGGGGTTAGGGGCGCATGTATTATATAGCCAAGAGTCATGGATGCATCGGAATTCTTATGTTGCGTTTATAATGTGTTACAGATGTTCTCCAGAAATGTGTTTGGTGTGGGTTCACAGAGTGTGGCGCATATTAGTAAGAGTGTTAAAGTTGTTTATATCACAACCATCAGTGTAAAAGGTATGGCTGCTGACCAAGTATGCATTGCAATCTCGTATGAGAAGCAGCGATATGCATGCGTCCAACCGGCATGTAGATAGCATGGTGTAAAGGTGGGCGCGATGACATGTTGTTGAGCAGTGGTCCCCAACCACCGGGCCGCGGCCGCAGAATAATTTTTTATTCTTTTTTTTTATATCACACTTAATTTTTTACTGCATGCAATTGGTAAGCGCAGGGGTGAGAAGAGGTTTTAAAATTACTAGCGCCTGCTTACTTTTACCGCATGCCTTGAATAAGTGCAGGAGTGAGAAGAGGTTTTAAATTAATTAGCGCCCCGGCGGCTATTCAAGGAAATACGGTAGTCATTTTTGTGGGAACCTTTTTGCACTGTTGTTGGACTTTAATTGGCACAGCAGCTGGTTAGCTTAGCATTAAACAAGCAAAATGATCATTCTAGATTCCTAACAACAGCCAGTGATCATACAAAAGCTGAATATTTAACCATCCCTGCATTAATCTTTTTGTTGCTGAGAGCAAGTTCACCATATTATGGTTACATGTAATAAGTGAATATGTCTCAGAAGTAATATATTGGAAGTGTGTTGGCCAAAATCTAGCTTTGATATTGGAATTTAGACCATTCAAAAGTACTTTTTAGTTGCTAATGAGCCGTGTTTGTCTACACCTGTCTCCAAGACATAGTAACTCGGGGTGTCCCAATCCAATGTTAATATCAAATATCGGTCCGATATCAGCAAAAAAACTAGTATCGGGTGATATCAGCTTAAATTTCAGATACAAACTCTGATACAAGTAGTCCTGCAGTGTGTTTACTTGTGCATATCTAAATGTCCTCTAATAGGCACAGCACACGTTTGGTATTTTTTGGGGGGTTTTAGTCATTTACAAAAGACAAACGTGTTAAGCAATAGGCTACTATAGAGTTAGCAGCTATACCGCAGCTATGCCCACACAAGCTGGACATACGGAATAAGTGTCCTTAAACAGTCTAAAACAGCACATTGGTCAATGTAAGCAAGTATCAAAAAATCCCAGTTGCATATTAGAAAGTATCCAGTCACAAATGTGTCCACATCATTCAATTTGCTGGTTCAGGAGCTTTACATTATGAATTTCTGTGGCCACCGGGTGTCACCAAAAAACAATAACCACTCCAATTCAACTTAAAGACAGCCGAAGTCTGGCATAAGTAGGTAATGGTACATCGAATTCTGCACTTTTATAGGCACGGACTGATTTGCGTCCGTACTACCAGGTATTGAATCATGCAAAATCCAATGGTGCCATATTACAATACCAATGTTGCGTGTAACGTTACATCCGCTTTCAGACTAAAGGTGTAAACAATCACTCAAGCAGCACGAAGGGCAGACTCAGCCAAACTCCCTCTAAATAATTTTGCCATTTTTAACACCAACAAAGCGAGTATGCTTGGTAGAAAATGCTCTAATGTAAAGTAAGGCAATAGCTTGATGCTCATTTACATTGGATTTGCTTTAGAGAGGCTACTATTAGCAATTTTACATGGCGATTTCAACAGCTTCAAAAATGGTAAAGTAAACTACAACTAAGATATTGTTGCAATGAAACAGCTGGTGTGTAAGAAGCGCCGTACAGTATAAACACTTTGTTGGGTGCAACATAACACATGAAGCACCCTTTTCCTGGAAAAAGTTATTTCCTCGTTAGACAATATACCATACATAACCTATACAGTACTGCCGTCTAAACTCTTGGATATGTAACTGCATTGCAAGTGAGACTAAAATTTAAAAGGCCTACTGAAACCCACTACTACCCACCACGCAGTCTGATAGTTTATATATCAATGATGAAATATTAACATTGCAACACATGCCAATACGGCCTTTTTAGTTTACTAAATTACAATTTTAAATTTCCAGGAGTTTCGTCTTGGAAACGTTGCGTAATGATGACGTGTACGTAAGACGTCACAGGTTTTTAGGAAGTATGAGCGCTGCGCACACACACAGCTAAAAGTCGTCTGCTTTAACGGCATAATTACATAGTATTTTGGAGGTCTGTGTTGCTGAATCTTTTGCAATTTATTCAATTAATATTGGAGAAGTCACAGTAGAAAGATGGAGTTGGGAAGCTTTAGCCTTTAGCCACACAAACACACGGTGATTCCTTGTTTAAAATTCCTGGAGGTGAAACTTCACCTTGGATCAGAGCGCGGTCAAGCGAACATGGATCCTACCGAATGTCAACCAGCAGGTTTTGGTGAGAAAATTGTGGTTAAAAAGTCGCCTCTTACCGGATATCAGCTGAGCTTGTGCTGCCGTCGACTTCCCTGAGACACTGGCGTCAAGACACCCGTGGACACACACCTCAGACTATCAGGTACTATTTAATTCACTAAAACACTAGCAACACAATAGAAAGATATGGGATTTCCCAGAATTATCCTAGTAAATGTGTCTAAAAACATCGGAATCCGTCCCAATGCAATCGCGCTTTTTTTTTTTAACTTTTTTTTTTTTTACTTTTTTTTTTTTTACTTTTTTTTTTTACCTTTTTTTTTTAATATATTTTTTTCTAGTCGGTCGCTATCAATACCCTCAAACGCGAATCTTTCATCCTCGCTCAAATTAATGGGGAAATTGTCGTTTTCTTGGTCCGAATAGCACTTTTTGTTGGAGGCTCCCATTAAAAACAATGTGAATATGTGAGGAGCACCCACACATGTGACGTCATCGTCTGCGACTTCCGGTAGAGGCAGGGCATTTCTCTTAGCACCTAAAGTAGCAAACTTTATCGTGGATGTTCTCTACTAACTCCTTTCAGCAAAAATATGGCAATATCGCGAAATGATCAAGTATGACACATAGAATGGACCTGCTATCCCCGTTTGAATGAGAAAATCTCATTTCAGTAGGCCTTTAATAATTGAATAAGTTATAACAACTGGACAACACAGTTATCATAATAGCTCATTTTTTAATGTTACATTAAAAAAATAAAATTGTATTACAAAACAACTAACGCTCATTAACACGCACAAAATTACTGGATATCGGTACCATCAAATACCGATATCAGATGGTATTCTGTACTAATTGAATTAAAGTACAGTTCAATTAGTTTAACACATCCACGTCCTATCCTAGTTTATTGTTAAATAAGCTTAAAGGAACATGCACAGAGAGCCTAAGTGCAGCACAAGGGAGGTGAGGCATACACAACATTATGTATTATATATATATATATATATATATATACATATATACATATATATATATGTGTGTGTGGGAAAAATCACAAGACTACTTCATCTCTACAGAACTGTTTCATGAGGGGTTCCCTCAATCTCCTGACGATTGAGGGAACCCCTCATGAAACAGTTCTGTAGAGATGAAGTAGTCTTGTGATTTTTCCCACACATACATACTGCGCTCTACCACGGTATCGAGCACTATTCTCTGGATAATCCAATTAAGATATATATATATATATATATATATATATATATATATATATATCAGGAATTGGTACTGTATCGGTTCAAACGTTAACGGTACCAATCCGTAGTCATAAAGTTAGTGTTTTTTCATACCCGCCCTTGTTTTCTGAATAATTTCACTTGATCAAGCCTTTTGTAACATTCCACACTGCAAAATGATACAAGTATGTACTATGATTCGTGCTATCAAGATCAATTCTCAAGGCTCCAATATCGGACAATATTGAAAAAGTTGTATCAAGACACCCCGAAAAAGACACACCTAGCTGTTGAGCAAACACGTGAGGGAGATGATAGATTGTTTTGGTGCTGTTAAACAGGAACACTACTAAGAAGTTAATTCTGCCTAATAGGGGACTTTTAACGCACAAACATGAGACTTCTCTCAGCCAACTTTCTTCCAGAATGCAAATAGGGAATAAAGTCCCAAATGATTTCAGATGAATCACATAGTATAGAATAATTAAGCTACACAAGGTGTAAGCATTCAGGTTTGGTCTTTAAAAAATTCAGCAATATTTCTCTTTTACTTTTAAACTTGGTGGCCTTTTATTTGAGCGAAACACCTTTTCCCTGCATTCCTTGTGTGACACGTTCGAAGAGATGTTCCATGCAGTCGGAGTAACAGGCTGCTTTGCCTATCATTTTGCTTTTCTTTTATTACAAGCAATTTATTTTTTTACTTACACAGCCTTTTTAAAACATATTCAGAGGTTTTTTTTTCTCCTCGATGGCCTCCAGGTATTTTCAGTCTGCGTTCAAGATCAATGTGGCAAGTTTTTAATTTTTTGCAAAATTTGACATGAATATTACCTCTTTCATATAGCATCCATTTATAACCACATGAGTGCAGCAGGGTTGATTTCCAAACTGGACCTCTGTGCGCTTGCTCCGCCACCTTTTATATTACAGATACTTCCATTCCATGTGTTTTTTGCACATTGATTACCGGCGTGTTGATGTTTTAAAAAACGAATAGAAAATAAGCATGCTTTTGGTTTTACTTTGAACGATGTACAGTATAGACGCCAAGCACAGCTACAAGGGTCCAATCATCAGTGTCCTGTATTTTTGTATCGTCATCTGAGAATTTGTGCGTGGAAAAAGTTGGATATGATATAGAATAACGTGTATTGCCCAATCAAAGTCTTTCAGTGTAGTATAACACTCATACGGCTGGTTTGTCACTGTTGGAATCCAGCCAGGTTGCACAGTGTTCACTTTATGTGCAGTTGTTTGTTGACATCATGTGACATGTTGGGGAAAGTATTAACATGCAAAAAAAAAAATTATCCGTGTGCCTCTGTGCACCTGGAGAAAGATGTATCATGAACTAAATAAAATTTGCAACTTTAACACTCTTTGTTGTTGCCAAAAGTAGTGTCACGCTCAGTAGGTTCATGTTTATTCAAGAATATACATTTAATTTAAATTAAGGGAGAGAAACATGGTAGGAGAGTGTCATCATCATGGAACAAAAGTTTGTTGGGTGTTTCAGACATGGCTGTTGTCATGGTAACCAGTCTCCATCTTCCCCACGCAGCACCGTGTCCAGGTTGTCCTTGCTCCGCAGACTGTTGAGGATCAGCTCCAGCGTCCTGACGACGGGCCGCACCGCCACGTCGCTGTGCCGCTTCCCGAAGCGACCGATTGGTCTCACGCCGCGGCCCACGTACCAGAAGGGGTCTATCTCCGGACCTGGACCACACGTATGGTATGTTTAGAATCTGATCATTATTGTTCAACTTATTTCGCTAATTCCTTGCCGATTTCAAGTAGCTCATTATCAATATGTTGCAAAAAAAAATACTGTTTCGTCAGCTGGAGTAGGCTCCAACAACGCCCAAGACCCTGAGCTCAATACATTTTCAAGTTTTGAATTAAAGTACAGTTCAATTAGTTTAACACGTCCACGTCCTATCCTAGTTTATTGTTAAATAAGCTTAAAGGAACATGCACAGAGAGCCTAAGTGCAGCACAAGGGAGGTGAGGCATACACAACATTATGTATTATATATATATATATATATATATATATATATATATATATATGTGTGTTGGCCCTGCGATGAGGTGGCGATTTGTCCAGGGTGTACCCCGCCTTCCGCCCGATTGTAGCTGAGATAGGCGCCAGCGCCCCCCGCGACCCCGAAAGGGAATAAGCGGTAGAAAATGGATGGATGGATGGATGGATATATATATATATATATATAATAAATGCATAAAAATTGTCATTGAACAGCAAGGAAACTTAAAATGAGTGCATCCATTAACCATAACGTTAGGTGCATCAGCAGTAAGTAAAACAAATATTTTAATAAATTCACCATGTTTATTATTGTAGAACTGCCCTGTATCACATTGCAGTTTGCCTTCAATATTTGATATTATAATTGTACTCATATTAAAATGTTATTAAAATAAGGTATTCATTCTTATTTGTTTACTTTTTTTTAAACGCAATACTGACTTATTTAAAAAAAATTACAAAATGAAAATGTTTTAATCAGGAACATTTTTGGATAATATTTAAAAAATATTCTAAATAAACTGTATTTTATTTTTTTTTTAAATTGCAGTACAATTCAAAGAAACGCTACAGAAACCAATGCTTTATTGTGTTTTTTTTTAATGCTTTTTTTTTTTTTGTAAAGTGCCTTGGAACATCTATCCATCCATCCATTTGTTACCGCTTGTCCCTTTTGGAGTTGCGGGGGTGCTGGAGCCTATCCCAGCCTCATTCGGGTGGAAGGGAGCATACACCCTGGACAAGTCGCTATCTCATCGCAATTCAAGACTATTATATTTATGGTCAAATGTTTTAGTTACTCTAAACATTAATCAAAAACAACATAAAGAATCAAGTTGTAAATAGTACTTGTATTGTTACACATGACAGTCAAATTACAGGGCAAAACTTATTTATGTATGTTTTACTACACAATAATAAGAGGATTCCTAATTGTGGTGAATGTAATTTTTCCAATGATTCCAACTTTAGATATTGAGATTAATAAACACATTTTATGTTAGATGTTGAATAAACAACTAAACGTACTTCTGTTGTCGACATTGTGAACAATGTGGAAGTCGTGCTCCACTGTGGTGCTGTGTGCGTCGCTGAGGCTGCAGGAGGAGAAGAGGAGCAGCAGGAGGAAGAGGAGGAGAGCCAAGGAAGCGGGCGGGCCGCCTTTTGCCTGGGCATCAGCAGCCTCTCTCCTGGGGAACATGCTGAGGAGTAGCTCAAAGGCACTGCAAGGAGGCACCAAGATGCTCGGGTAAATCAGGTATACTGTGCACATGTGGAACCTTTCACTCAACTTCATTAGATGTGTAATGTTGCACTCACCCAAAATACCATTTCGTATGTACTATGTAATATTTGCTAGTGTCTTATTGTTTTATTCAGGGTCTAAAATGAATGAAACAACCTGATTTGCGAAATTTGAATTTATATCAATTTGCATCAAATCTTTTTACCATGCATGTGTAAGGCCTTAATAATAATAAACAACAATACGAACAATGAATGCACTTCATTAAACACATTTTAGTTAATACATATCAAAAATATAAATAAAAATATGAATAGGATAATATTAAATCATTTTACAAATTAATGTTCTATAAATACTGTATAAGCTTTTTAAATAGACCTTTACTAAAGAAAATAGAAACACGGTGCAAAAATAAAAATCACAATATATTTTCCAATAAATACATTTGTAATATTCTTGGGATAATACTTGGTCATTAAAAAAATTGCGGATAACGTGGGAAAAATATTTCCAATTCAAATGTATTTTATAATCTATTTTTTTATACAGTTTAATTTAAAAAAATGCTAAACAGGTGCCAATGAAAAGACTAGTTATAAAATGTTTTTTTTCTTGCTACATTAATGAATAAACTTTTTCATGGAAATGTGGAAAAAAAAACTAAATCAAATGAAAGCAAACTACACAAGTCAGAATAATTAATCATTATATGGCATGAAAAAATTTAAAATGAAAAAAAATTGTATAATAATTTAAAAAATGCTACACAAACTACTGCCTGTGAAAAAATAATCCGCCTTACAAAAAAATCATGCTGCCTTAATTAGAAAACGTAACATTTTAATTTCAACAATAATTAATCAAACCAAATAAAGTTATGCAAATCAGAACCATTTTATACGCTATAATTAAAAGAAAACTGCTACACAAACGAACCAGTGTCTGTGAATAAATCATCTAGCTAACAAAAGCCTCATGCTGCATTAATTATATTTAAAAAAATACAAAACATTTTTTCAGATTATAAAAAAATCTTAATCAAATAAAACTAAATTACCAAATCAGAATAATTTATCAATATGTTGCATGAAATAAAAAAAATACATTACAAAAGCAATCCACTAAATAATATATAAAATAAAATATTGGGAATGAAAAGTGTAACAATGATAGTAATAGTTAATAATGGATAATGATAATGTTGGTTATTGATGATACAATAATAACATGCAAATATGATTGAAAAAATGAATCCAAAAACTTACCCTGAACTTTGGTTAGAGGCTGAGGTCAGCTGGCCGAGGTTCGTAGTTGTTATCGCTGAGCAGGTGTGCTGCACCTTATATACAGCTGTGACGCTCATCTGCTTGTGAGATGATGAATCAACACACACACACACATATCACCGCCCTCCCCCATCTCTTCCCACTCCTGCAACCCCTTTTTGCAAAAGGACATGTGCTTTGAGACGTGTGGTGCTGTCCGTCACGCAGCAGAGGCGTCCATCAGCAAGTTCACGACATGAAGACGACTTGAAATTAGTCAACACGGGGACACCCGGCGTCTCAAGTAGTATACATGCACCTCGGTCAGACGTTGACCCGGAACTGTGGTGGGCGTTTTTTTAATGGAGCTCTTCATCAATCTTTCTGACTGCCAAGGGTAATGCAGGACACGAGCAGCTTTCTAGGTTTAAAGACTGCATTGGTTTGGTTGAAATGTATTTCCAACATGCATGCAATCACAAGTGATGCATCAAATAGTTTGCATTTTTACATTTCTCTTTACAACATGTTGGAAAAGTACACTTTGAAAATAAAGGAAACATTCAGTCTTTTACACGAGTTGATATCTCCGTAAGATCAGCGTATTGATTATTTTAAGAATACATATGCATTGACTGGACAAACATACATATACACATACTGTCCATATACAATACACTCATGCACATAATCACGTTTCATCAAACATATATTTACGTTGTTGCCCTAGGGCAGGGGTCGGCAACCTTTTTGGCTGAGAGAGCCATGAAAGCCAAATATTTCAAAATGTATTTCCGTAGAGCCATGTAATATTTTTTCAACACTGAATACAACTAAATGCTTGCATTTTTAAGTAAGACCAACATTTTTAGAGTATAGTATGTCCCTTATTCTTTGTAATAACATTGTTATTCTAAAGCTAACCATTAATAAATAAAATACTTCTTACCATTATTGCGACATCTTAGTCGGGTGCGATAGAAAACGGATGGTTGGATTAAAATGCATGAGAATGTTTTATATTTTGAACGATATTTTTAACACAGTGATTACCAGCGGAATTATTAATTACTTATCGTGTTAAGCAATGTCAGCTAAGATTTATCTGAGAGCCAAATGCAGTCATCAAAAGAGCCACATCTGGCTCTAGAGCCATAGGTTCCCTACCCCTGCCCTAGGGTAAACTGGGTAACACATGGCACACTGGCAAAGCTTAACCCATTGTTACTATAACAATCTATAAGGTTAATATAGGTTGCTTCTCTTTCTTTCCCTCCATTTTTCTGCATTCTTTTGTATCTCTATTCATCATTACTTAATTGTATTGTTGCATTTGAACAACTATATTGTTGATAATAGAGGTCAATTATTAGTATTATTCATTATCAATAGCACTATCTCTATTGGTATTTGTATTGCTCCAGTTGTAGTGTTAAAATGCTCATTGTCATTTATGTAATATTATTTATTTTGATAACTGCTTCTTTGCTATCACTTTTACCATCATATTTGTAAATATTCTATTTGCTGATGTTGTTCTATTGTTGTTGTTATTGTTGGGTTTGCTGCTGTTGTTTTTGTCTCTCTGTCTTATTCCCCTCTTATCCCCACAATTACCCCCTCTGTCTTCCTTTTTTTTCTCTTTTTATCCCCTCCTGCTCTGGCCCGACTGAACCAAATAATAATATAAATACATTTAATAAAGTCAAATACAAATAAGGCAACAAGAGAAGTATCGTACACTTATCTTTTGTAAAGTAAATCTGAATAGCCCATGTGGGCATCAACATCAACTATATGATTTGTCTGAGAAGCTGGACAGGACAAAAAAAAAAGATTATTTTAAGGCAGGGGTGTCAAAAGTGCGGCCCGGGGACCATTTCCGGACTACAGCTTGTTCTTATTTGCACTCAGCATATTAATAAGACATTATTTGATGTTGTAGCAGCTTTAATGTACAAAATGTATCATCCTTTAATTTATCTGTGAGTAAAGCAACCTATTGGCCTATAAAATGTGTGCATGTGTGGCAAAATATAATGTGGATGCAGTAGTTTTTACATTTTTGAATGAGTAGTTCAATTCAGACGCCCTCTTAAAAACACTTGTTTCATTTAAAGAGGGTCAATTAGAAAATGCTATTAAGGCTTTATTGGAGGTACAGAACACAAGAACAAATATAACATTTAGGATTGTACGGTATGCCGGTATTTGTATAGTGCCGCGATACTAATTAATCATTTTCGGTACTATACTGCCTCTGAAAAGTACTGGTATCGAGTACAGGAGCGTATCTAGTCAACACTACTATGATTATGTTGTTTGTTTTTTTAATGTTTATTATGTTTATAAACTCAGGAAATATGTCCCTAGACACATGAGGACTTTGAATATGATCCTGTAACGACTTGGTATCAGATTTATACCCGAATGTGTGGCATTATCCAAAACTAATGTAAAATATTCAAACAACAGAAGAATAAATGGTTATTACATTTTAACAGAAGTGTAGATAGAACATGTTAAAATAGAAAGTAAGCAGATATAACAGTAAATGAACAAGTAAAAATTAATAATTGTCTACCACATGTCCTCAATAGTTTTGACAAAATAATAGGTAGATAAATGGCATATTATGTTACTGCATATGTCAGCAGACTAAATTAGAAGCCTTTGTTTGCTTACTTACTACTAAAAGACAAGTTGTCTTATATGTTCACTATTTTATTTAAGGACAAACTTGCAATAAGAAACAGATGTTTAATGTACCCTAAGATAATGCAACTTTTTGTGGTCCCCTTTATTTAGAAATGTATCGAATTTATGTTGGTACCGGTACCAAAATATTGGTATCGGGACAATATTAATTATATTGTTTATTTTCCTTCAGATGCATTTTTTTTATATAGATTTGCAAAAATACAGTTTATCACTTGGTTTAAATCACATCCAAGGGTGCCATACTGACAAGCATGCAGGGGTCATTTTCTTATTTTGTAAAATGAAATGCTAAAAATAGACATATATATTTAAAGATAGACAGAATGTGTATTAAAGCCACAGAATGTAAAAAAGAACCAAAGAAAAATAAAACCTGCAGCTAAAATAAAATTAATACATAAAAACATGGAATAAAAAGAAAGGAAAAATTAATAAATAAATGGAATTAATAACAAAAACTGGCTTTTTGACGATATCCGATATTCCCATATTGTCCAACTCTTAATTACCGACACCGATATCAACTAATACCGATATATAAAGTCGTGGTATTAACACATTATTACTCCTAATTTTGTTGTGATGCCCCGCTGGATGCATCAAACAATGTAACAAGGTTTTCCAAAATAATACAACTCAAGTTATGGAAAAAAATGCCAACATTGCACTGCCATATTTATTATTGAAGTCACAAAGTCCATTATTTTTTTTACCATGCCTCAAAACAGCAGCTTGGAATTTGGGTCATGCTCTCCCTGAGAGAGCTTGAGGAGGTTGAGGTTGGCGGGGTACGGGGGCGGGGTTTGGTGGTAGTGGGGGTGTATATTGTCGCTTCCCGGAAGAGTTACTGCTGCAAGGAACTCTGGGTAATTGTTCTGTTGTGTTTATGTTGTGTTACGGCTCAGATGTTCTCCCGAAATGTGTTAGTCATTCCTGTTTGGTGTAGGTTCACAGTGTGGCGCGAATTTGTAACAGTGTTAAAGTTGTTTATATGGCCACCCTTAGTGTCACCTGTATGACTGTTGACCAAGTAGGCCTTGCATTCATTTGTGTCTAGGAAAAGCTGTAGACATCATGTGTCTTAAAAGCACCGAAAGGAAGTGCATGTAAGGTTTACTGTCGCTTTGAACCTCTCCCTACATTTGTGTACACAGCGGCGTTTTAAAAACCAAAACCGAAATTATGAAACCAATACCGATAATTTCCGATATAACATTTCAAAGCTTTTATCGGCAGTTTGATATTATTGGACATCCCTAACAAAAACTAAGCTAAAACCAAATCAAATACTATACGAGTAAGGATTAAAATGACAACTTAAAGTAAAAAGGCCGGACAAAAGGGATGTGTTTTAAAATATTTAAAATAACAGACAGTGAAGCTTTGCGTTACAGGTGACCAAGCATATTATTATGTATTAGTATCAAAATGTCATTGTCTTTTTGCTCTTTTTTTTTTTTTTACATTTTTACTTTTTTTGTTTGATTTAATTTTGACAATATCCTGCAATTATTGATATCATGTGACATCATGATTAAATATACAAAATCAATACAGCAAAATTGATCCATCCATCCATTTCCTACCGCTTATTCCCTTTGTGGTCGCGGGGGGCGCTGGTGCCTATCTCAGCTACAAGGCGGTGTATACCCTAGACAAGTCATCAGCCAAATAGATATTTCAAAAATATTTTACTTTTTTTTTTTTTTTTTACATATTGTTTCACTGATATCTATAACATCCCATTAATTCCAACAGCTATGGTTCCATGCAGTTGTACTGCATTACTGTATATCTATAACATAAACTCGTTGTAGTCTATAGCTGTCTTTGCTTCCTGTGTGATTCCTCCTCTTGACAAACAATACAGTCCGTCTCAAAAGCTGATTGAATGACTTCCTGTCACCTCTATGAATAGCAGCCCAGATTAGGCCTGGACAAGTCGCTACATGGGATCGCATCATCTACTGGACCAGCGTGGGACACATGTCACCGGTCTTCCTTTGTTAACCCTCCCAAAAAAGAAGCTAATGTGCGGGGAGGAGAGAGGAGAGCGCTTCAAGCCATTGAGAAATGTGCTATTGATTGGGAAAGAGCAGTTACAGCTGGTGATTCACGGCTTGACTTGGCCAAGCCTGCGTGCGCCAACTCATTCCCTGTCCTCGCTACAGTATATTTTCTTAATTGCATCATAAATTGTGGACTGAACATTGCGTGGGATTTGTTAACCGTGTTTGGATCATCCTCTCACCAATAGGGGAAAACAAGGGGTCAAAAGGTGCCATCAAACCAATTAATTAGGGTTTATAATTGGGGGGGATGAATAACAAGGGGGCACGGGGACAATTATGACTTTATTATTATAAAACATACATTTTGTATCATACTTTATCATTCTATTACCTGTTTACTTTGTTTGTTCTGCTATTGCCACTGTTCTGTGTTCCTGTACAATAAATGCTGTTGCTGGCACTAGAACCTGTCAATTATTGACTGAGACGTTTATTAAGGTTGACAAATTGGCTAAAAAAATATATTTTGAATGAATGAAACCACATGTCCCAAAAAGTACAGCACATGCACTAAAAGCAACAATGCTACCCCCTTGTGGTATTTTTCAAGCACAGCCTATGTTTGAACAGTACGGAGCCCCTAAAGGGACATGGGGATTTTTTTTTTTTTAGACATGTATCTCGTGCGCACGAAAAACTATCTCGTGGCCACGAGATAATTTCTCGTGCGCACGAGATACATGTCTAAAAAAAAAAATCCCCATGTCCCTTTAGGGGCTCCGTAGAACAGAGCCTTTCTACTGCTTTTTTAAAAAGACTGACATATGTTTGGTGAAGGCAAAGGTGAAAAATAATACAACGATTAAACTGCACCCAATTTAAATTATTATTGTTTTATTCAACATATGGTCAAATTGAAGTAACGTACACAGTAGTGTAATACATGTTCATAACATGGTCACTATGCATAGTTTCTCTTGTTATATTCTTATTTTTACTTTTTTGTTTGTATTCTTATTGTTGCTTTTTATTTTTATTGTTATTGTTATATTTTCTTTTTCATTTCTATTCATACCCCCATTATTTACTTTTTAAATTCGATCTCAATTCTTTACACTGCTGCTTGAATTTTAATTTTCCTGAGAGAACTCTCCTGAAGCAATCAATAAAGTACTATCTATCCATCCATCTATCTATCTATCTATCTATCTATCTATCTATCTATCTATCTATCTATCTATCTGTCTATCTATCTATCTGTCTATCTATCTATATATCTATCTATCTATCTATCTATCTTAGGCTGACCATATTCTGAAATCCCAAAAAGAGGACACACATGCATCTGAGGATGTCTTACAATCATTTAAATAAAGCCTTTTTTCTCCTCTGTTGACAGCAGTGTTGGCGCTAGAAATTTTCAAATCGGGGTCCCATGGACCCCATCAAGTCATAAAAATGGGGTCCCACCTTTTTGTAAGAGTTTTGAAAACAAATGATAAACGTATGCATTGTCCTGTTATATCTCACATTCTATGTTGTGTTTTGGAAAAAGGTTGTCATACACGTTACTTAATTCATTTTAAAAAATATATATAAAAAAAGACATTTGTACGCATATGTAAATATATTCAGTTACAAACATTCATTCAGTTTCTTCTTTCCTTCATGGATCTAAACTTTACCGCTGCTGGTAGTTTGTTCTATCAATCAATCAATGTTTACTTATATAGCCCTAAATCACTAGTGTCTCAAAGGGCTGCACAAACCACTACGACATCCTCAGTAGGCCCACATAAGGGCAAGGAAAAATGCACACCCAGTGGGACGTCGGTGACAATGATGACTATGAGAACCTTGGAGAGGAGGAAAGCAATGGATGTCGAGCGGGTCTAACATGATACTGTGAAAGTTCAATCCATAATGGATCCAACACAGTCGCAAGAGTCCAGTCCAAAGCAGATCCAACACAGCAGCGAGAGTCCCGTTCACAGCGGAGCCAGCAGGAAAACATCCCAAGCGGAGGCGGATCAGCAGCGCAGAGATGTCCCCAGCCGATACACAGGCGAGCAGTACATGGCCACCGGATCGGACCGGACCCCCTCCACAAGGGAGAGTGGGACATAGGAGAAAAAGTAAAGAAACGGCAGATCAACTGGTCTAAAAGGGAGTCTATTTAAAGGCTAGAGTATACAAATGAGTTTTAAGGTGAGACTTAAATGCTTCTACTGAGTTGGCATCTCAAACTTTTACCGGGAGGGCATTCCAGAGTACTGGAGCCCGAAATGAAAACGCTCTATAGCCCGCAGACTTTTTTGGGGCTTTGGGAATCACTAATAAGCCGGAGCCCTTTGAACGCAGATTTCTTGCCGGGACATATGGTACAATACAATCGGCAAGATAGGATGGAGCTAGACCGTGTAGTATTTTATACGTAAGTAGTAAAACCTTAAAGTCACATCTTAAGTGCACAGGAAGCCAGTGCAGGTGAGCCAGTACAGGCGTAATGTGATCAAACTTTCTTGTTCTTGTCAAAAGTCCAGCAGCCGCATTTTGTACCAACTGTAATCTTTTAATGCTAGACATGGGGAGACCCGAAAATAATACGTTACAGTAATCGAGACGAGACGTAACAAACGCATGGATAATGATCTCAGCGTCTTTAGTGGACAGAATGGAGCGAATTTTAGCGATATTACGGAGATGAAAGAAGGCCGTTTTAGTAACGCTTTTAATGTGTGACTCAAAGGAGAGAGTTGGGTCGAAGATAACACCCAGATTCTTTACCGTGTCGCCTTGTTTAATTGTTTGGTTGTCAAATGTTAGAGTTGTATCATTAAATAGAGGTCGGTGTCTAGCAGGACCGATAATCAGCATTTCCGTTTTTTTGGCGTTGAGTTGCAAAAAGTTAGCGGACATCCATTGTTTAATTTCATTAAGACACGCCTCCAGCTGACTACAATCCGGCGTGTTGGTCAGTTTTAGGGGCATGTAGAGTTGGGTGTCATCAGTGAACAGTGAAAGCTAATACCGTATTTGCGTATGATGTCACCTAGCGGCAGCATGTAGATGCTGAAGAGTGCAGGGCCAAGGACCGAACCCCAAGGAACCTTAACGTAGTCCGAGGTCACATTGTTATGGGAGACGCACTGCATCCTATCAGTAAGATAAGAGTTAAACCAAGACAGGGCTAAGTCCGACATACCAATTCGTGTTTTGCTACGTTCTAATAAAATATTATGATCAACGGTATCGAAAGCAGCGCTAAGATCGAGGAGCAGCAACATAGATGACGCATCAGAATCCATCGTTAGCAATAGATCATTAGTCATTTTTGCGAGGGCTGTCTCCGTGGAGTGATTTGCCCTGAAACCGGATTGAAAGGTTTCACATAGATTGTTAGACCCTAAGTGTTCATTTAACTGCTCCGCAACAATTTTTTCGAGGATTTTTGAAATAAAGGGAAGGTAGTTTACAATGAGGTCAGGATCGAGGTTAGGTCTTTTAAGGAGATGATGAAAAACTGCTTTTTTGAATGCTAGGGGAACAGTGCCTGAGGAAAGAGATAAGTTTATAATATTTAGCACTGATGGACCTAATAATACAAAGAGCTCCTTGATCAGTTTCCCAGGAAGTGGGTCAAGTAAACATGTTGTTTGTTTTATTCCATTTACACGTTGTAACAATTCCTCTAATGTTATTTCCTCAAAACAAGAGAAACTATTTTGGAGGGCAGTATCCGCCGTATATACAATCGTGTCAGTGTTAATAGAACCCAGTTGCAGCTGGGACGCATTGTCTTTAATCTCCTTTCTAATGACTTCAATTTTCTTACTAAGGAATTGCATAAAGTCATCAGCTGAGTGGGTGGAGCTACTGGAAGGAGTCCCTTGTTGGGTTAGCGATGCTACCGTACTAAACAAAAATTTAGGATCGTTTTTATTACGGTGGCTGAGATTTGAGTAATATTTAGTTTTAGCTAAGGTAAGCATGTGTTTAAACTATCACTCCATGCTTGATGGTGCACCTCAAGTTTAGTCGTGCGTCATTTGCGTTCCAGCTTTCTACATAATAATTTCTGAGCTCTAGTTTCTTCTGTAAACCACGGGGTGCGCTTTTTTGGAGCCTTTTTTAACTTTAGCGGTGCTATGTTATCAATGGTTTCGCGCAGGACGTCGTTAAAGTTGTTAGTGAGGTTATCAATAGAGCCCACATACTTTGGGAATGGTTGTATGTTTTTATTTAATAATTTGTAGGTGTATTTATTTCAGTATGAAAGTGTAAAAAGTGAAAAAAGTGTTTTGCTTCGGTCATGAAATGATGATAATGGTGTGCCAGGGCAGACATGCATTTTATATTTACCACTTAAATCTCTGGAGTCTTCCTCAACTTCAGATCTATTCCTCATTTCAAAATGTTTTAGTGTTTTTTATGTTGTTTTTTTGTTTGTCTGTTTTCCGCCCTTTTTTGTCAAAGAAAACTGTTTTTTTATGGCAAACACACAAAATATGCAAAATCTTCCACCAAAAGTATTTGTCAAATTTGAATATTTGATGTGACGTAATCGGGGTTGAGTTGGGGGCATGGGGTAGGGTGTAGCGGGTAACTATAACAGTGTTAAAGTTGTTTATACGGCCACCCTTAGTGTGACCTGTATGGCTGTTGACCAAGAATGCCTTGATTAACACTCAATTAACTACCTCTGTCTCTCGCTCTTTTATCTCTGCCCCTCCCTCAGGAATGTTGCAGCGTGCGCACACCTTCACAATTTATTTTGATTTTAACTCCTCTTAACCCTGTAGGTAAATTGAAAATACACGAAACCTTAACACAAAATGCCGGACATTTGAGGCATTTAAGAAACCCTGCCCGGACACCCCGGACAGTCCCGCAAAAGAGGACATGTCCGGGGAAAAGAGGACGTATGGTCAGTCTAATCTATCTATCTATCTATCTATCTATCTATCTATCTATCTATCTATCTATCTATCTATCTATCTATCTATCTATCTATCTATCTATCCATCTATCTATCCATCTGTGTATCTGTCTATCTGTCTATCTGTCTATCTATCTATCTATCTATCTATCTATCTATCTATCTATCTATCTATCTATCTATCTATGTGTAGTAGTACAGTGGTTCTCAACCTTTTTTTCAGTGATGTACCCCCTGTGAACATTTATTTTAATTCAAGTACCCCCCCAATCAGAGCAAAGCATTTTTGGTTGAAAAAAAGAGATCAAGAAGTAAAATACAGCACTATGTCATCAGTTTGTGATTTAATAAATTGTATAACAGTGCAAAATATTGCTTATTTGTAGTGGTCTTTCTTGAACTATTTGGAAAGAAAGATATACAAATAACTAAAAACTTGTTGAAAAATAAACAAGTGATTCAATTATAAATAAAGATTTCTACACATAGAAGTAATCATCAACTTAAAGTGCCCTCTTTGGGAATTGTAATAGAGATCCATTTGGATTCACGAACTTAATTCTAAACATTTCTTCACAAAAAAATAAATCTTTAACATCAATATTTATGGAACATGTCCACAAAAAATCTAGCTGTCATCACTGAATATTGCATTGTTGCATTTCTTTTCACAGTTTATGAACTTACATTCATATTTTGTTGAAGTATTATTCAATAAATATATTTATAAAGGATTTTTGAATTGTTGCTATTTTAAAAAAATATTTTTTTAAATCTCACGTACCCCTTGGCATACCTTCAAGTACTCCCAGGGGTACTCGTACCCCATTTTGAGAACCACTGTACTAGTGTGATGGCCTGAAAGTGCAAAACACTAATATTTCATAAAACAAGTGACAATTTCAAAAAACATAAAAAGAATAGACAAAACCCTAAGCAATTGTTTAAAAAAAAAATAATAATAATTTGCCATTTCATTAACCGGAAAAGGGATGTCCTAAAATACTAAAGTGACAGTTGAATTAGCCAATCGTTTTTTTCATGTCTGCAGTGCCTCGAATGAGGAAGGAAAGACCCAGCGGACATGAACAAAATGATTGGCTGACAGGCTGACTTAGTTGTCATTTTTGGATTTGGCACATTCTTTTTCTGATTTAGAAAATGTAAGTAGTTTCGGATTTTGTTTTTGTGTTTACTGAAGTTTAACAGTCTTTCGTGTTTGTTCATTTGTTTTTGCATTTCATGTCATTGTAATTTCTTTAATGGCTGGAGCTCTGTGCTCTTGTGTCATCCTTTTGTGTTCCACTCTTGTTTTCATGTCTTATTATATACCGTATGTATATTTTTTTGCCTTATGGTCCAGGACCCTTTGGGACTGTGTGACAAGGGGTGGCACTCTCGTGACCTCTGCGGTGCTTTTTTGTGGACTTCTGGATCTGCCTCCCGGGAGCCTTTTGGCCATGGAGACCAGCTTCTGGGTCTCTGCCACACTAGAGTCCTTTTGGAGAGACTGGAGGAGAAGTGGATGAAGAGACAGGGCTGCGGAGCTGGGGCTGAGCGCCGGGATGGACAAGCTTCACAGTGTCTTGCCTGAATGAGCAGGTATCAGACACCTCAGTCACCTTGGACGTATCCTCGCTCATCCATGCGGACTGGACACTGGCCGAGAGTGGAGTCGGCTCTCTTGGTTGCTTTGTTGGGTCTGCTCCTGTCTCTGGCCATGCTCTCTCCACCACAGCAGACGATGGCATGGAACACCGCAGAGGCCACCACAGTGTATATGTTTCTTTTACTTTTTATTCATAGCTGTATGTAGAAGTGGCTGGTTGCATCAGCTCCGCTACTCTAATGTCTTTCATTTCCTTTGTGTTCTTTGATGTTTGATGTTTCCCTCTTACACACATCTAAGAGGGATGTGTACTATGGCTATGAGTTGTTTTTTTCTCCCTTGGCCTCAGTCTGGACCCCCCTCTCCAGGGGCCCAGGCTTAGACCGATTTTTTTTTATTTTATTCTAATCTTTTATTTTTTTTCTCCCATTCCCCCCCCCCCCCCCCCCCCCCATTTGTTTAACTGCATCTCACCTTTTTTGTAAGGGGCGCCGGAAGTTGGCAGACCCGTCAGCGATCCTGTTCTGTCTCTCTGTAATGTTTGTCTGATTTTGAATGGGATTGTGCTGAAAATTTTAATTTCCCCTCGGGGGTTAAAGGCCTCCTGAAACCCACTACTACCCACCATGCAGTCTGATAGTTTATATATCAATGATGAAATATTAACATTGCAACACATGCCAATACGGCCTTTTTAGTTTACTAAATTGCAATTTTAAATTTCCCGGGAGTTTCTTGTTGAAAACCTCGCGGAATGATGACGCGTACGTGTGACGTCACTGACTGTCAGGAAATATTAGCAGCTGCACCACTCACGGCTAAAAGTCGTCTGCTTTAACCGCATAATTACACAGTATTTTGGACATCTGTGTTGCTGAATCTTTTGCAATTTGTTAATTTAATAATGGAGACTATAAAAAATAATGCTGTTGGTGGAAAGCGGTGTATTGCAGCTGTCTTTAGCACTGAGACACAGCCGATGTTTCTTTGTTTGTTGTGAAGCGTAGCGGTCAAACAAACATGTTTTCTCTACGTCAACCAGCATGTTTTTGGATGGGGAAATTGTGATATATATCTTACCGGAGAAATCATTGGATTAGTCGTCGTCCTGCAGCAGCGGCAGCTGTGAGCTTGGCTCCTCAGCTTCTCTCTGAGACACTTCGTGTTCACCGCAGCCATCTGACCTCGAGGTATGTCTTTACAATCTTTTACAATCTTGAAAATCTCACTAAAACACTATTAAAACAATAAGCAAATAAGGGATCTTCCAGAATTATTCTAGTAAATGTGTCTAATTACATCTGAAACGCTCACACTGCTGTCGCCCGGAGCCGTCGCTTTTTTCTTCTTTCTATTCCTTCACTATCAATATCCTAATTCACAAATCTTTCATCCTCGCTCAAATTAATGGGAAAATTGTTGCTTTCTCGGTCCGATTGATTGATTGATTGATACTTTTATTAGTAGATTGCACAGTTCAGTACATATTCTGTACAATTGACCACTTAATGGTAACACCCGAATAAGTTTTTCAACTTGTTTAAGTCGGGGTCCACGTCAATCAATTCATGGTACAAATATATACTATCAGCATAATACAGTCATCACACAGGTTAATCATCATAGTATATACATTGAATTATTTACATTATTTACAATCCGGGGGGTGGGATGAGGAGCTTTGGTTGATATCAGTACTTCAGTCATCAACAATTGTATCAACAGAGAAATGGACATCGAAACAGTGTAGGTCTTACAGTAGGATATGTAGGATATGTACAGCCAGCAGAGAACATAGTGAGTTCAGATAACAGATTTGCTCTTACTGCTGGTGGCTCCCATTAAAAACAATGGGAATATGTGTGGAGCACTGCAACCAGTGACGTCATGAGCACATACTTCCGGTACAGGCAGGGCTTTTCTATTAGTGACCAAAAGTTGCGAATTTTATCGTTGATGTTCTCTACTAAATCCTTTCAGCAAAAATATGGCAATATCGCGAAATGATCAAGTATGACACATAGAATGGACCAGCTATTCACGTTTAAATAAGAAAATCTAATTTCAGTAGGCCTTTAAAGGCCTACTGAAATCCACTACTACCCACCACGCAGTCTGATCATTTATATATCAATGATGAAATACAATACAGCCTTTTTAGTTTACCAAATTACAATTTTAAATTTCCCGGGAGTTTTGTCTTGGAAACGTTGTGTAATGATGACGTGTACGCAAGACGTCAAAGGTTTTTTAGGAAATATGAGCGCTGCACACACACACAGCTAAAAGTCGTCTGCTTTAACGGCATAATTACACAGTATTTTGGAGATCTGTGTTGCTGAATCTTTTGCAATTTGTTCAATTAATAATGGAGAAAGATGGAGTTGGGAAGCTTTAGCCTTTAGCCACACAAACACACGGTGATTCCTTGTTTAAAATTCCTGGAGGTGAAACTTTACTATGGATCACAGCGCGGTCAAGCGAACATGGATCCCGACCACATTTCAACCAGCAGGTTCATGTGAGAAAATTGTGGTTAAAAAGTCGCTTCTTACAGGAGAAAAGCTGAGCTTGTGCCGTCCATAGCTGCCGTCGACTCCCCTGAGACACTGCGCGTCAAGACACCCGTGGAGACACCCCTTCTGACTATCAGGTAATATTAAACTCACTAAAACACTAGCAACACAATAGAAAGATATGGGCTTTCCCAAAATGATCCTAGTAAATGTGTTTAAAAACATCAGAATCCGTCCCAATGCAATCGCGTTTTTTTTTAAACTTTTTTTTTTCTTGTCCGTCGCCATCAATATCCTCAAACACAAATCTTTCATCCTCGCTCAAATTAATGAGGAAATTGTCGTTTTCTCGGTCCGAATAGCTCTTTTTGTTGGAGGCTCCCATTAAAATCAATGTGAATATGTGAGGAGCCCCCACACTTGTGACGTCATCGTCTGCGACTTCCGGTAGAGGCAGGGCTTTTCTCTTAACAATGAAAGTTGTGAACTTTGTCGTGGATGTTCTCTACTAAATCCTTTCAGCAAAAATATGGCAATATTGCGAAATGATCAAGTATGACACATAGAATGGACCTGCTATCCCCGTTTGAATAAGAAAATCTCATTTCAGTAGGCCTTTAATAAAGTATGTCTGATTCTGATTCTGATTAAAGTGTTTTGCACTTCCAGGCCACCGTACACTAGGGTGTAGTTACACATACTAGCATAGGAGGCAGTGTGCCACCTTTTACTCCGTCGCGCCGGTAAACAAGGCGAAGAAGACAAAGCACTACATGACAGTCAAACCCGAAAGGTCGCTGCCACTTCTTCGGGGATAGTTTTTGTTTTGTTTTGAATCTCGACGTTGAAGGGGACAAAGTACTCCTCCGCGTTCAAAGAGTGGCGGGATATATTCGGAAGAGGCAACGCTTTGGCGGTAAATGAATTGACACTTGAGTCTGCCTACGCACTTGCTTCCTGTTATGGGGCGATATTATGTCTAAAGGTCCTACTTTGTTTCCAACATAGCGTAACGGAGGACTGAACAAGAGTTTGACGTTTTAAGTGAGGTCTCCGTTCTATCCGTGCGTCTTTTCTACATGCTTCCCGCGCCAATATGTCACTGAGCTCGGTCGGATGGACCGCCAGCCTCTCGGCAGAGCGGCGCCTGCCTCCGCCTGTCCGGAATATTGGAGCTCGGCAGCAGTCAGAACCCAACTATCAAACTGTCCTCATGTCGGTTCGGGTGTCGTTGTGCCATTCCGGTATTCGGCCTCTACGTCTTCCGGGAGCAGGTGGTAGTGAGTCGCTTCGCCTACAGCTCAGTATGGACGCGGGAAATTCAGGGGATTTCTGCCTGTTCTTTCAGGACTGCAGCAGTCCGGACGCTGGCAGTGTGGTGAGTTCGCGGGCATGCATCACAGTAGGACTTTAGTGTTTTTTTGTCGTGTTTACCAAATAATCTACAGCAGGGGTCACCAACGTGGTGCCCGCGGGCACCAGGTAGCCCGTAAGGACCAGACGAGTCGCCCGCTGGCCTGTTCTAAAAATAGCTCAAATAGCAGCACTTTCCAGTGAGCTGCCTCTATTTTTTTTATTTTATTTATTTACTAGCAAGCTGGTCTCGCTTTGCTCGACAATTTAAATTCTAAGAGAGACAAAACTCAAATAGAATTTGAAAATCCAAGAAAATATTTTAAAGACTTGGTCTTCACTTGTTTGAATAAATTCATTTATTTTTTTACTTTGCTTCTTATAACTTTCAGAAAGACAATTTTAGAGAAAAAATACGACCTTAAAAATAATTTTAGGATTTTTAAACACATACCTTTTTACATTTTATATTCCTTCCTCTTCTTTCCTGACAATTTAAATCAATGTTCAAATAAAAGTATTTTTTATTGTAAAGAATAATAAATACATTTTAATTATAATTTTCATTTTAGCTTCTGTTTTTTTGACGAAAAATATATGTGAAATATTTCTTCAAACTTATTACGATTAAAATTCCCCAAAAATTATTCTGGCAAATCTAGAAAATCTTTAGCATCAAATTTGAATCCTATTTCAAAGTCTTTTGAATTTCTTTTAAAATTTTTGTTCTGGAAAATCTAGAAGAAATAATTATTTGTCTTTGTTAGAAATATAGCTTGGTCTAATTTGTTATATATTCTAACAAAGTGCAGATTGGATTTTAACCTATTTGAAACATGTCATCAAAATTCTAAAATTAATCTTAATCAGGAAAAATTACTAATGATGTTGCATAAATTATTATTTATTTTTTTTCAAAAAGATTCGAATTAGCTAGTATTTCTCTTCTTTTTTTCAGGTAAATTATGAATTTTAGAGAGTCGAAATTGAAGATAAACTATGTTTCAAAATTAAATTTAAATTTTTTTCCTGTTTTCTCCTCTTTTAAATCATCCAATTAAATATTTTTTTCATCATTTATTCTCTAAAAAAATCTTCCGTAAAAGGAAAAAAAGGACAGAATGACAGACAGAAATACCCTGTTTTGTGTGTGTGTGTGTATACATATATATATATATATATATATATATATATATATATATATATATATATATATATATACATATACATATACATATATTTATTTATTTATTTATTTATTTATTAAAGGTAAATTGAGCAAATTGGCTATTTCTGGCAATTTATTTAAGTATCAAACTGGTATCCCTTCGCAATAGTCAGTACCAAAGAAGTAGCTCTTAGTTTCAAAAAGGTTGGTGACCCCTGATCTACAGTGTGCTTTTGTTCGTATTGTTTGTATTTCTTTATTTAAAGGACAATGTGCAGTTACACCAAGAAGTTAAAATACCATTGATTGTCACACACACTAGGTGTGGGGAAATTTGTGCTCTGCTTTTGACCCATCCCACCCCTAACGGGACAAGTGGTAGGAAATGGATGAATGGATGGATTTGACCCATCACCCTTGTTCACCCCCTGGAGGTGAGGGAAGCAGTGAGCAGCAGCGGTGGCCGCACCCGGGAATCATTTTTGGTGATTTAACCCCCAATTCCAACCCTTGATGCTGAGTGCCAAGCAGGGAGGTAATGGGTGCCATATTTTTATAGTCTTTGGTATGACCCGGCCGGGGTTTTGAACTTTCAACCTACCCATCTCAGGGCGACGAATCTAACCACTGAGACGATGGCTGTGTTGTAAGCATTTCACCAATCTCGCGCACTTTGCAAATTATACGTAATTTCCATTGTGCGCAAACAATTTGCATATCGCAAGACGAGATTTTTTGGATGGTTTAGTCAGTAACCCTACATTATTATATTTTTAAAATAGTAAACCAACACTCAGTTATATTGTCCCGACTACAAATGAATAGATTTACATAACTATTTAGTAAATTATTTTGACACCGAAAACATGTATTTGCGCCCATTGATTTGCAAAATGTGCACCACACATTATTCAAATATAAAGCTGAAAGCAATTTGCAAAAAGATTGCGAATTATACAAATTTGCAAAATGCGCAACCGCATTTTGCAAATTGCTCACATTGGTATTGTGCCTACAACAGCTGCACCAGATTTGGCACCATGCTAATTTCCATCTGTAGTTCTTTTATGGTTCATTTAACATCCACAATAAAAAAATACCCAGGATTGAAAATACACAACAATATTAAAATTACATAATGATAGACAATTTAAAATACAAGAACAATACATAGAGGGTATGTGAATTAAAAATCAATGGGCGGCCAAGTTACAGTATTTTAGCAACTTCATTTAAAGTGCAGAAAAACATGCACCTGGGGATACCGGTAGGTTAATTGGCAACACTAAATGGTCCCTAGTGTGTGAATGTGAGTGTGAATATTGTCTGTCTATCTGTGTTGGCCCTTCGATGAGGTGGTGACTTGTCCAGGGTGTATGTCGCCTTCCGCCTGAATGCAGATGAGATAAGCTCCAGCACCCCCCGCGACCCCGAAAGGGATAAGCGGTAGAAAATGGATGGATGGAAGTACATAAAGTGCAGCAGTTTTTATCAAAGTTCACATACAGTACAGTAGCCATCAGATGATATCCATAAAGGTGTCATTCAATAGCTATACACCCCATTGATATTGCATACATAAATAAAGTTTGCAATGTTACAAGATTGGAAAGGTACTCAGAGATTTTGAGTTTTTACCATTGGTTATGACATCTGGAATGCGCCATGTGGATTGAGCTCAAACTTTTTTTTTCCACAGAAGTTTATTTCAACAACAATCTTGTAGCGAAAGTGAGTAATTGTCAAGGTAGGAATCTTAGCTTGGCTGAAGGAAGACTGCTCTTTAGATAGAATAGGTAGGATGCCTTTTATTGTCACTATACACAGGTACAATGAGATTAAAAGCATCTCCAGTATCAGTGCAACAGTCTATAAATATGCAAAATATAGGAAGGAAAAAAAAAATTGTGCAAAAGGAGGTAAGGTGCACAGTCCAGTCCTGAGAATGAATGTTCAGAATGTGTTGTTTGCAGGAATAAATATACTATATACATATATATAGAAGCATTCAGATTGTGCATGGAAAGTAAAAATTGCACACAGAGAGGTGCTAAACTATAAAATTAGTGCCTATGAGAGTTCACCGTGGTTATCGGCTTTAGGGAATAAACTGTTCTTGAGTCTGTTTGTCTTAGACCTGATGACCCTGGCGCCTTTTTGAGGGCAGCAGGTCAAACAGGTCAGAGCCAGGGTGGGCACTGTCCTTGATAATGTTTGTAGTTCTGCTGAGGCAGCGGGAGGTGTAAATGTCTATCAGGGAGGGGAGAGGGCAGCCGATGATCCAGTGTGCTGCCTTTACCACTGTCTGACGCCTCTCCCTGTCTGCAGCGGTGCAGCTGCCGTACCATGCTGTGATTCAGTATGTCAGCAGGCTCTCAATGGATGAGCCGTAGAAGTGCTTTAATGCTCTTTAATGAGAGTATAGTAGAGGCTCCATCAAACCGTAAAGCAGGTCACCACACAGGACGCCACCCACAGCTAAATTGTCAGAGATGGAAGTGATAAAAAGGAAACATGTAACAAGATAAGTACACATAAAAACAAGGGAACACACCAAACTTGACATGGAAAGCCATAACAAAGCAACTTTGAAAGTAAGAAACACATCAAAGCCTGAGCTCTAAACCAGGGGTCTTCAGCGCTTTCTAGGCCAAGGATCCCCAAACTGGCAGAGAGGCGGCGCAGGGACACCTTACTAACATATCCTGTATATAATTGTATTTTAGCCTAAAACTGTCCTAAAGGCGCCTTTATGTTATTGTTCAATAATAAGACATCAGTACCACTGTAATGTTTTAAAAAATATGCTGCAAAAAATGGCTCCCATGTTTTGAACTGAACTCAGGCTGAGTAGACCTGTCTTAGGTGTTGTCGAGCAAGTATTTTTACATTCTAATGGACTGTGAAAACAAATCATACATGCCTATGTGATGTTGAGGTTTTTTGTTTTTTTAGATGATACTTGAGGTCTGACGCACACATTTTTTCATACTTAAATTAGGTGTGTGCTTGGGTGTGATCCCAATTCCCATACTAGTGAGTGATACTGCTATCAGAGAGTTACATGAAACAATATTACATCAGCCATTTTATTCTCTCTCTCTGTCCTTAGACTATCGCCCAGTACAATCTGAGGTCCGTTAAATACGTGGTGAAAACACCAACATGCCACGAGCTGAGTCTGGCAGCACCCCCACATGACCGCATCAATTTCAACTTCAGTTGCGAGCAGGAGGCCCAGCAGTGGGCCACTGTGATGATGACATCACTAAGAGAAGCACACAAAGGTCAGTCACACCTCGCCCCCTCCACTTTCTTTAGACTTGTATCAGACTTTAGACTATATCTGAAGTACATCAGATTTTTATCACGCGCTTAATTTTTTTATTTTTTTCCCCTAAGCATCTCCTGCTGAAGATATTTCAGAGGGCTCCCAGCTCCAGGATGCTTCAGCTTTGCAACACTTGGGTGTGTACCTATCACTTACCTCACATTTGATTCACCTATTAAATCTAGAAAGTAACAGATCACCTCTTTACTCATTGGTCATTCATCCATTGAATCATTGTTAGCCCCATGTCTCCGTAGTGGCTGTTTGGAGGAATGCCAACATCCTCCATACACATTTGCCTGGTTTCTCTCCTAAGTGGGCCGTTCTGTGTTTTGCTTGTGCACGTTTTGGTGTGCGTGTATCCATCTGTAGAAGACACGTGCATGGAGCTGACCCGAGCTATCGAGGCCGGCGACATGAACGCGGCCTCCGTCTTTGCTGCCACGCTTTGTCACCAACAAGCCGCTCTAAACATCCAGCCCTCTGCACGAGAATGTGGAGACACCGACATCAGGTAACTAGTTTATTTACACTCCTCTATGTAAATATTATTAGTTTAGGGGTGTTTCATAATATATATATTAGGGCTGTCAAAATAGAAATTATGCAATATGATATCGAATTAAAATATTTAATCTGGATTAATTGCATCTTGTTCATTATTAACTCAAAATGAATTGCGATTAATCGCAGATTGGTACAGTTTTTCTTCATTAATAAGTGTACCCAAGACAAATCATTTTCGGGGGCAGGGCTATCCCAGCTGTAATCTGTGATATTTCTACCTGAATAAATGCATCTGATATTTTGTACGTTACATGTTGTAAAAGTACAAGTTTTTCCAATAATTCCCTTAACGATTTTGGCGGGCTTCGCACAACTTGCGTAGTGACGTCAGACAGCAGCATGTTGCCCACGGCGGCAAAACGCTCGTCTTTTTTACAAGATATTATCACAACTCGACTTGTAATAATTACAAGACAGCTATTTCTTCAAGAGGACATGAGAGTAATATGGTGAAACATTTGAACACACAGAATGCTGTAACTATAAATCAATGTCGCATTTTTTGAACTGCGCTGACCCCATACCAAGCAGCACCAGTCATCTGCCAGAATTACAACAGGTACTAACAAAAACCTGTCTATAATGTTAACGCGTTTATTTGTAAAAATTTAACTTTAGTTGAGTCTTACAAGAGACAGATTCTGACTGGCTCTGAGGCGAGCAGTACTCCAGTTCACATCTTCCACTAGACCAGGGGTCGGCAACCCTCTTTGGCAACTCTGATGCGACTCAGCTGCATAATCGCCGACACCCCAGAATGTTACGGGGGGATTCCGGAATTCGGTGCCTCTCCCGGACATCACCCGGGATCAACGTTCTCCGATTTTCATTCTGACTACAACATTGTGGGCGTGCCGTGATGTCTTTACTTTAAACGTCCTCTACAACATGTCACCGCGCCTGCCTTTCACGCAATGCTATCTGCGTGCCGACCGTACGCATGCTTGCCAGTCCAGCAACATGTTGTATGTGGCTTCCGCAGGTCTGCGTACACGACTGCTAGGCATACTGGGTGATACAAGTTACACTGAAGGTTGTGATATAAACAACTTTAACACTCTTACTAATACGCACCACACTGTGAACCCACACCAAACAATAATGACAAACACATTTCGGGAGAACATCCTCACAGTAACACAACATATACGCAACACAACAAATACCCAGAATCCTTTGCATCCATGACTATTCCTGACTATGTTATACACACGCCCCCAACCCCGCCCACCTCAACCGACGCACGAAGGGGGGAGGGGGGGGGGTTGGTGCTAGCGGGGTGTATAATATAGTCAGGAATAGTCATGGTTGCAAAGGATTCTGGGTATTTGTTGTGTTGCGTTTATGTTGTGTTACTGTGAGGATGTTCTCCCGAAATGTGTTTGTCATTCTTGTTTGGTGTGGGTTCACAGTGTTGTGCATATTAGTAAGAGTGTTAAAATTGTTTAAATCACAACCTTCAGTGTAATCTGTAACACCCAGTATGCCTTGCAGTCGAGTACGTGTATCTGCGGAAGCCACATACAACATGATACTGGACTGGCAAGCAGTTTGTACATGTTGTAGAAGGTGTCTAAGGCAATAGCTTCAATGCACCCCCTCATTATTGTCATTTGGGTGACTACCAGCAGACATTCGCGAGAATAGTTTCGGCTCCCATTGTCTTCTTTATTTTGTGAAACGGGTCAAAATGGCTCTTTTGTGGTAAAGGTTGCCGACCCCTGCACTAGACGAATGTCACGGAGCAGCGACTAAGAACCTTTGATATTCATTACATGCTAAGTAAAATGTATGAAGACTTTATTTATGATGATTTTTGATAACCAAGGCTTAGTGTTTAAAACGCCACATTTTCTGAGATTTTTAATTCAAAGTTTTTATAAGATATGAGCCATAATCATCAAAATTATATCAAAAGAAGGCTTGTCATATCTCTCTTTGCATGTAATGAGTTAACATCACATGTTACTAAATGTTACTCTTGAATAAATTCCACTTATTTATTTTGTTAAATTCTACAGAAGAATAGATATCTATTATGTTATTTTTATTTCTTTTTTTTTTTTTAATACCTTTTTTCTTTGCTATGTATTTGCCTCTAAAGACCTCACTGTTGACTTCGTAAGGTCATTTTACCTCTAAACGACACAAAATTGATGCTAATCCATCTTTTTGCTCTCTTTTTTTCGAACAAAAAAATAAGAGAAACGATAAAGAACATAATCATTAGGCAGAATCGAAAGTGGAATCGGAACTAGAAAAATCTTATCAATTCCCATTCCTAATTCTAATACATTTCAACCTTTGAGTCTGTATCTGTAATATGCAACTATAATTATTTGATAATTATTTGATTCTTGTGTATATGGACAAATGTTGTGTTTTAGACTGCAATATTGATTGATTTAGGGACTCTTTATTACGTATATTTAGCTTGTGTATTTAGCTGTTGCGTAGCAGATAACTCCTACTGTAATAGCTTACAGCCCCATGTTTACATTTTGTAAAAGACTTGACTAAGATAGAAGAAGAGAACAACCTTGTGAGCTTATTGGGGGATATTTAGATGTTTACTGGCCTGTCCAGCTTAGCACTGGTAAACAAGCTGCATGACTGTTTGTATCTGAGTGCTTACATCTAAGTTTTTCAAATACAAGCTGATATAATCCGATATTTGTTTTTGGTGATACTGGACAAATATCAGTATCAGTCTGGGCACCTCTATTACTAGTAAAATTTGCTGCCATCTTGTGACCATATGGCTATACTACAAGTTAAAGTACCAATGATTGTCACGCACACACTATGTGTGGTAAAAATGTTCCTCTGCATTTGACCCATCCCCTTGTTCACACCCTGGGAGGTGAGGGGAGCAGTGGGCAGCAGCGGTGGCCATGCCCGGGAATCATTTTTGGTGATTTAACCCTCAACTCCAACATTACAATGACAACATCCAGCCACAAGCCGCAAATAATGTTATATTGTTGATAGTTTTTCACTTCTGCATCGTTCCGTCGTCCTCTTAGTGCATTTGTGTTTCATTTGTAAGTGTTTGTACCTCTTAAATTGGATCTCATTAAGGTTGTTGCACCATACGATTGCATTTTCTACAATGTCTTTGCTTGCCAGATTGGCTGTTATAGTTGAAGATTCTTCTTCGTCGTGTTGCGTCACCATGAAAGTTTGTCCTTCTATGACCACTGCAGCCTTAAAACAACAGGTCAGTCTCTTATCTTTGTGTTCGCGCCACTTGTTGCCACCGTTACAGTTTTGAGTGTTTATCCTCCTTAGATGTTCCTAGAGTACGGCTTTCACCCGCGGGTGCAGCGCTGGGTGATCGGCCAGTGCCTGTGCGCCAACCATCGCTCCCTGGCTTCGTATGGCGTTCGCCAGGACGGTGACACGGCATTCGTGTACATCGTCACAGCCCGACACGCTCGCCTGACCCTCCAAGACCAGGAAAGTGCTCTCCTCGCCAGCTCTCCTCATTCTTTGACTTCCCTCCCTCACGCTGCTCCAAACAGCACGTCGGCACAAGAAAAGAGACCTTACAACACTTTGCCCACACATAACCACAGTATTGGTGAGTGGCACCATTGAATTGGAATGTAGGACTTGCAGATGAAGTGTGTTTTTGTGACATGTTAAATTTATTTCTGCAAAGAATCCCAGAAAGAAATCCCCAGTGAGGTCAAACATGTCTCCAATGAGGAGTTTTGTCAACTATATGAAGCACTGAAACGAAAGTCAACCTCTTCTCAGGTACGAGCTACAACATGTATGGCCACACACTCTGAAGTAATACACTAGAAGAGCTGTGTTTGCAAATAAAACTTTTTCCATAGACTACAGTGGCTTTTTTTTAGCTATACCTGTGGCACAAAATACAGCAGTGACCAGAATATGGGACGCTAATTATATTCTAGAATAAAACGTCCCAAATAGATGTTTTATAGTTAGAGTAGGGATGGTTCCGGTCTAATGGCCACTGATCAGTGTCGGCCGATTTTCTTGAAAAAATATGTGATCACCATTATTACCTTTAAATGCCTATCACGTAAGTTGTTACCCTAATATTGTATTTATTTCTAGTACCACCGGCTGACAAGCCAGCAGCTAATTGTTAATCTCCTTACATAGTTTGTAGTCGCTGCTCGAAGTTAATGATAATCACCTACCTTACGGAAAATAAACAGCATTTCTTAATGTCTTAGGTATGATTATCATTCATTAAATAAGGTTAAACATGTTTGAGAGGGAGAAGGCATGCCAATAGCTGAGCTAACCGCTAAGATAGCTAGAAAAAAAACTGAAGAAATAAGTACAACGTTTATCATGGGTCCCCTTTAACTGTGCAGGGTGTTTATTAGAGGAGGCATTTTTTTTCCACTATGTTACCTATTGTTTACATTTCTGTGACTGTGAGAAGGCTAGTGACCCTGCAGTGTCAAAGACAGTCAATGACTGACAAGATTTCATTCCGCTATAGGTAGTTTGAAAGGTTATACTTACCATATTTTATTCAGGACTAAATTTAAAATATGTGTCAATGGTGATTCAATTTACCAAACGGTTTGGTGTCAATAGGTTATCCTTAAAGGGGAACCGCACTATTTTTCAATTTTTGCCTATCAGTCACAATCATTATGTAAAACATGACAATAGATGCATTTTTTAAATTGCATTCTAAATATTAAATAAATGATATCAAAAGTCAACTCACAATGGGGATTTTGGAGCTGCTGAATTCTGCCTATGAAGCCCTTAAAAACAGCCAAACACCTCCATTAGGGGGTTATATACATGATGTAAGTATAAATGTAATGTAGTAATAGGCGCATTTATAATAGTATTGAATATTTATGTATTTTGATCATTTTAGACATACGCAGTACAATAATTAAAAAAATGCAGCATCGCAATGTTCGCATTTATTTTTCTTCATCACTGATTATTACTCATTGCGGATTTAATGAGAGCCACCAAACATAATGAAACATCAAATACTGTATAAAGTCTGCTGTCATTAGGATGCAGACTGCTGGGATGTTCATATATTTTCTTTTTGATGCCATAATCCTCATGAAAAAACGGGGTGGGGATCAGTGCAGGGGGGACCAAGCATCTTTTTGTGTCAATGGCTGTCACATTGTACCAACTTGTCGGAATATGTCCTCAGCCATCTACTTTTCAAGTGAGAGGCATGATTTATAATCTACAATAAACTTCCAAGGAGCAGGGAAGTGAGGAAACAGCTGACCACTTAATGTAAACATATGGACACAAGGTAGTGATCACATCACCGCTTTAGTTTGTCTGCGTTAGTGCTTATGATAACAATATCACTAATACTTGGTAATATTAAAGTCACAAAATGTAAATGGAGTATTGTTGGCGGTTTTTGAATGATTATTCATTGGATTTTTCTTGCAAAATAGAAGACCTCTCATTGGCTCGGCTGTAAGCGGCCTTTTATGTACCTTTTATTAAATATTCAGAATGCGTTAAAAAAATCCAGCCATCATGTCTTTCATAATGATTATTAAGGATAAGAAAAATTCCAGAAAAAGTACAGTTCCCCTTGAAGAAGTTGTAAAATTGAGTTTTGTACAAACATTTTGTATTGCTTCTTCACTTATGGTATAGGAATCGTTAAATACAAATGTATTGTAAATTTCGTATAATTCACTAATTTGTCCATATCTCACACATATATTTACATGTATACGGGGAACCCCTAACCCCAATATTTAAACAGTTAAACTAAAAGGAACTGAGATTTATTACAAATCTATATTTAGAGCTGCAACAATGGAGAGATGCATCTCAATCAAAGGAACATACTTGACAGTGGTACAAAACAATGTAATTTTGTTTTTAAAAAATATGTAAAACCATGATGAAAACATATGATTTTGGGTAAGCTGATTTATTTGCGGATGTTTTTGGCTTAAATAGTCTACTAGGTTGTCTAGCTAATATTGTGTTTTACTTTTTTTTTCATTCATGATGTATTTTCATATTGTATCAATTATTGGATGGTACTCTCACTAGTGTTTTTAACAATCATTTGCTGCAAAAATGTGAGTCTCTCAATAGCTTTTTGAACTGAAATTCCAGTTGAATAGCCCAAATGATGAAAAAAGGAAGACCTAAAATGGAACCTTGAGGAACGCCACTAGTATAACTAATGAAGTTGACCAAATGACTACTGACTGCGTCTGAAGTCAACAAGCTAATGCAACGCTTTGTTTACATAAATCACATTATGAAAATCACATTATGAAAACCAATTGTAACTGCCAAGATGAAGAAGACTTAAAGGGGAGCCTTGAGGAACGCCTTAGTTATATAAATCACAAGTTTGGATCCCAGTTTTCTATTTTTGCTAGCAGGGTTGAAATGTCAATTCAAGAATCTGCCAATTACTTTACAGTGGTCCAAGTTCTTCCATACTACGGGAGCAGTTTGGTGTTTGTCTCCCATGTTTTGAACTGAACTGAGGCCAACAGATGAATAGCCATGATATAGATAGAAAAAACATAAAAAATAAAACTGCACTTCTCCTTTAGGGTTGGTCGTGCCCTTCTTGCACTTTTATCAACAAACCGACGCGGCCAGGCTGCGAGATATGCAGTGCGGACCGCCCTGATAATTACGTCGTTCCAGGCGGTTACCAGCCGGACGCAGTGGAACTCCGAAGGCTCCAGCAGGAAAAGGAGGCCATTCGACAGTACAAGCAAGTAGGAAAACACACTAGAGCTACCGACATCTTCCCTTCACCAACAACTTGTCTTGGAAAATAGCAGAAATGTAAAATTACATTGTTTTTAGACACAATTTGCAAGTTTAATATTTTTTCGCGCACCATATAACACTACTTTTTATGAAGTCCCAAATTGGCAGCAGTATCTGTTAAAATGTAAACGATACCATCCCCGAGCTGCGTACGTGCTCCCCCTGTACATTTAGGGGGACACACAGCCGCAGCAGGAAGTGGCGACAAAACCTCAGCGCTGATTCTCTTCTCTTCTGTCTCTGTTTTTCTAAAGGAGAATGAGAGAAGAGAGGAGCTGCTCTTTAACCCGGACCTGGACGACTAAACACAAATACACACGCGACATATTGACTATTTATTATTGTTGGATCAATCATTTTATTTATATTATTGTTATTAAGGATAATACATTTATGATATAACAACTGTTGCTGTGTCAGCATTGTCGCAGCCAGTACACTTACGTAAGAGTGCGGCGGATTGGTGGTGTTGATACCAGAGTTAGTATCACTATATAAGCAATACAAAAGTAATTACCGGTAGATCGATACTTTTATTTGCTCAATTATTTTGTTGTTGTTTTTGTGCATTTTTAAAAACTCAGGGAATAATTCCTTGAACACAGGAGGACTTTGATGGCAAAAAAAAAAAAAGATTTAAAGGGGTCATATGATTTATTTTTTACATTTAAAATCTTTCCTTGTAGTCTACATAACATATAATGGTGGTTCTTTGGTCGAAATGTTACATGGATTATGTTTTGCAAACCATCTTCAAGGTTTTTGCTGTCAATCTTTTTAGGATGCGCCGCTTTGTGTGTCTTATTTCCATGTCTTCTACCCGTCAGCCATGTTGTGATTTTTAGTGCTTCTATATGGAGTCTACTGACAGATATAATTTAGAACTATACGCTACTTTGTATTAGAAATGGCAACATCAGCGGATGCATTTGCATGTATGAGCCAGTCTGCCCCTACAGTGTCAGACTACAATGGCGGATTGGCGCAAAGCTCTTCGGATAAAACTTTACCATTTATAGAGATATCCACTGACAACACCTAAGTGGAACAACGTCACAACTTGGGCAAATTCCAAATGGAATGACGGCTAAATAGTTTTTTAAAAATATCCCTGCCATGCCTCCATGGTTTGATTTCACATTTTCGGGACTTGTGCATCTACCAAATACACAAAAACAGGTACCAGTAGGTAAGAAAAGTTGGATTTGTATAATAGGTCCCTTTAAATGAGTGGGAGATAGTAGCTTTTGCCTATGTTTAGTTATTCTGTACTATTGACTGTGTTTTGCTCAAACAATTTATATAATACAAAAGAACAAGGAACTAGTTTAAATATTGTTGATTTTGTTAAACTGTCAGTAGCACTCAACATGAATAAATGGAAAAATTCACATTTAATGTAATCGGTATTGGAATAGGCCGATGTCCCTCAGCAGTATGAAACCCTGATCAGAACATCCCTAACTATTATGTTATTTTCAATTTTTTTGTCCAGAGAATTAGGAAGAAAGGATACTTTATTGTCATTGCACAAGTACAAAATTGTTTTTATTTTCGCTACAGACCCATTCAAGAGGAGATATCTATTATGGAGTTTAAAAAAAAAAAAAAGTATGGAGGGCTCAGTATGGGGCCAGGAAAAAAACTATGGCCTCGATTAAAAAATTACAATAAAGAAACCACAACAAAAATCTTGCAATGGGGTGGGGGGTTTTGATGCTGCAGCCCTTTTGGCGTGGCTCCAGCCATCTGTCAGTTATTAATGAATGGTCTGAAATGGTCAACTGTGATAATAAATGTGTTTTGGCCTTGCTGTCAAAATGTCCTGTGTGTGTGTGTGTGTGTGTGTGTGTGTGTGTGTGTGTGTGTGTGTGTGTGTGTGTGTGTGTGTGTGTGTGTGTGTGTGTGTGTGTGTATGTGTGTATGTATGTGTGTATGTATGTGTGTGTGTATATATATGTATGTATTTTAATTTTCCTGAAGGAATTCTCCTGACGGAATAAAGTACTATCTAATCTAATGTATGTGTGTATATATGTAGATATATATATATACATACACACACACACACAAACGGGACCCAATTATTACCATTTAAATAGGTATTTCTTACTGTATTACATTTTTTGTAACATATAAGCACTTTTGAAGCCATCAATCATTTGATTGTACTGTACAGTATAAGCCCGCTGATAATGTTTGCACTGTCTCATTGTACAGAAACAAACCAAAATGATATTAAAAATATGTATGCTGTATCTTTATATCTTGGGCCCTTGTGTTTGAGTATGCCTTGTTGTGTTGATGTAATGCACTAGGCGAATGAAATCACTTTGTCTCAGGTAAGAGAAGAAGAGCGCAGGGATAATTTTGCCCAGCTGCTAAGGATGGACAACCAGGATTTGGTGCCAAATCCCGAGCCTTTGGACTGCAGGATTTGCTATGTGGAGCTAAAGCCAGGAGAGGGCGCCGTACTCAGGGACTGTCTCCACTGCTTTTGCAAGTAAGAGTTTTTGGTTCAAGGTTTTTTTTTTAGATCAAAACAAGAAGGCTTGACAAAGATAATGGTCACCTCAAAGAAATTAGACATTTAATGTGTGTATGTTTACTTAGGGAATGTTTGCGCTCAGTCATCATGTTGAGCGAGGAGCCAGAAGTGCCCTGTCCCTACAGAGATGACACATATGCCTGTGAATGCTCACTGCAAGAGAGGGAGATCAGAGCTGTGAGTACCACCAACAAGCACATCACACATACATATACATAGTTACGATATGGTGCCAATTTCACGTTTCAACATTTTCGAAAGAAATAAGAGCCAGAATTTATTTAATCCTACCCCTTTTCCATTGTATACCAATTGCTAACACATTTGTACGTTCACTTCCTGTTCTCAATCTGCAACACAAATAATCAATACATTTCTTATGAATAAATAGTTAAGTTTTGATCCAAATAATGAGCTAAATTAGATTCTCATTTTTCAGTAAGGTTCCAGATGTTTATCAGGATTATTTTTCTTTGTACTTGGTAAACACTTTTAATTTGAACAGTTTCTTCAACTACATCATATTTTTTCTCTGTTTGGTGACCCCCATTCCATCATTTAATTCCACATACTGATATGCTAAAGGTTTTAACTGTTGTGTGTTTACAAATATTTTATGTTTATTTTTCATCATTGGGTTTGTTTTTTCTCTTTTGTTGAGAATAATTGCTGTACATTCCTGGGTAGAAAGTTATAGTTTGCGTATGAATAATTTTAGCTGTTTGCAAATACTCCAAATCATTGAATTTAAGTTATTTTGATTCAATAAATAAAGGGTTTAGAAAGTTTGATACCCAACATTATGTATAAATTCAACTGACCTCTTTTACAACACAGTTAATGAAGCCTATTTTTGTAGTTATTTCCCTATATTTCTACACAATAAGTCAGATATAGTAACACTAGCAAGCAGTGAGAATATGGAGTGATTTTTGATTATTTACCTTTGTTCATTATTAAAGTATTTTTGCCACCCTATGTTTTATATCAATTTACCGGTAGATCTACATTCATATCCTCACCTATAGCCATGAGTTTTGGATTATGACCGAAAGGACAAGACCACAGGTACAAGCGGCTGAAATGAGGTTCCTCCGTTGGATGGCAGGTCTCTCCCTTAGAGATAGGGTGAGAAGCTCTTGTCATTCAGGAGGAGCTCAAAGTAAGGCTGCTGATCCTCCACATGAGAGAAGCCAGATGAGGTGGTTTGGGCATCAGGTCAGGATGCTCCCCGGACATCTCTGTTTAGAGCACATCTGGCCGGTTGAAGGCCACCGGAAAGACTAAAGACACGTTGGGGTGACCATGTCTCCCGGCTGGCATAGAAACGCTTCAAGATCCCCTTGGAAGAGCTGGATGTAGTGGCTGGGGAGAGGGAAGTCTGGGCTTTCCTGCATAGGCTGCTACCCCCGCGACCCGACCTTGGATAAGCGGAAGAAGATGGATGGATCGATGAATGTTGTATATCTTTATGAGTTTTCACAGTTCATTTTGTCATCTATTATTACACCCCAAAATTTTATTTATTTGACCCGGTCAATGTGTCTCCTGTTATGAATAGCATTATTGTAGTTTTACTGAGATTCAATGTTTTTTGTCAAACCATTTCTTTGTCATGACCTGTGGTCTTGTATTAGTTTTGTTCTATCCTCTTGTTGCTAGGAGAGCTCATTGTACCTACCTGCTTTTGTGTGGTGATTGTCCCAATTAACCGGAGCATCTTTACATGCCAGTTTAGCCGCCCAGTTGGTGCGGGATCATTGTTAGCCTTAAGCTACTGTTAACGTTTCTTGCTTGATTTATGCTACGGTTTGATTTGCTATTCCTTCTCAGCAGCACAACTCCTTGTCTTTTCATCTTGTTTATGGACTCATACTTTTCTTACCTCCTGCTTGCACACGATGGGATCACCAAGCCCCTTTCAATCCGTAACACATCTATTTATACATTTATTTTGTTACAATTTGTATTAGGTCCTGTGTGTTCTCTCTTGAACAAAATGTGGTCGTGTCATCTGCAAATAGTACTTCCTTGAAGTCCTTTGTAACTTTGCAAATGTAATTTTGTATTGAGACTAAACAAATTTGGTCCCAGGATTAATCCCTGGGGTTACGTCGCAAGGTACAGTATATTGAGAGCTTTAGACGGGGATTTGCTTAGCTTCATGTATTGCTCCCTGTTGGTTAAGTAGCTTCTTACCCAGTTCAAAACCAACTCTAAGGACCAAGACTTGTTCACTGTTGCATCTTCTCATAATTTCCTTCCTCTTCCCGCTCTTTGGAAGTTGGTTTCACTAGAAGAGTATCAGCGCTGGCTGCAAAGAAGTTTGTCTGTGGCCGAGTCGCGATGTGAGGGCAGCTACCACTGTGCCACCGCAGACTGCCCTGGCTGGTGCGAGTACGAGGACACGGTCAACGTATACCAATGTCCTGTCTGCAAGAAGAAAAACTGCCTCATTTGCAAGGTATCAATTTAACACACTTTGTGATGCGCAGTTGATTACCGTTGAATGTCGAACACAAATAATATTAAAATATTGCCTTCGCCAGGCTATTCATGAGGGGATGAACTGCAAGCAATACCAAGATGATCTCGCAGCCCGTGCTGTCAATGACTCGGCTGCACGAAGGACAACACAACTACTTCAGGTATATCAGCTACTGTATATTCATGTAATGTTTCTATAGAAGTGATATATTTTTACTATTACACCAAAAGACCCTGGTTGCGTCTGGGGAGGCAATGCACTGTCCCCAGTGTGGCATCATTGTGCAAAAGAGGGACGGGTGTGATTGGCTGCGCTGTACTGTTTGTCACACGGAAATCTGCTGGGTCACCAGAGGTCCCCGCTGGGGGCCAAAGGTAAGTTTTCCTGACACTGAGTTCTGTTTTTTTGTTTACTTAGTTGTAGACATTGGAGTGTTAGAACTTTATTAAATGAGGTATAGGGGAGCTGCAATTTTTGGGGGGGAATTTTGCCTATTGTTCACAAACCTCTTGAGAGACAAGAAGACTAAAGTTATTTTTTTTGCATTGACATAAAAATCGGCTCCTTCTAGGCAGCCAGCAATACAGCTAATAGGAGCAATCAATTAATTTAAAAATGCATTTAAAAACGATCAACAATACTTGATATTACATTCCGTAACCTGTATAATAACCAAGTTGTAGCGAAATTGGTTTTGTAACAGCGAACACTGAGGAACTCCCTTTCTACCATAGTAACACATCAAAGTCGTACGGTATCAGCCGTGAAAGCTAGCTATGGCAAGAGATAAGCTAGCTTCTACGACAACATGAAATGCGTTTGAGTTTGTAATGCACAACACAAAGCTATAAGACATCAATCTGTACTGACTGAAAAACATGAACAATCATATTACAGTATCTGTAAAGTATTATTCCACATTTCATGTTTTGTTTGTACACAGCTAGCCAGACAGCATATGCACTGTAGTTGTAATAACATGCATGACGTGCTGCGTGTATCATGATCAATATAAAATGTGACTCACTCGATGGACACTTTACCGTTTGGTTCAGCTGCCTGAGGACGTTTTTTTTTTTGGTGTATTTGGGGTAAGCACACCATTTATGTTAAAATATCTTGTCTCCACATTTGCCGCTTCTTGTCATGCCGACTTCACTCTCTCGGCTTCCGTTTTCTCCCAACTTTTCACCATCTTCTTCGTGCTCACTTCTCAAAGCAGCAGTTCATCCTCCGTATGTTCAGCTTCAAAAAGATAAGGTTTTTAATCCTCAGTTGTCCAAAAATAGTCGTTTTCGTTGTTTGTTACCCAGCCTGCTACGATTAGAACACACTCACGTGTTTGTTTCCGGAAGTAGGAACACACATGTTGCCAGATATCAGCAGTGCGCTGCTGTGGAAACGGAAATCAATGCACGGAAGAAGTCAGTCTGTGAAATGATAAAAATGGTAAACATTGAACATATTACATATTGTTATGAACGTGTAACGATTGGAGCGCCTCTGTCGCGAGGCGAAGCCCTTTTGTGCGGCTTCCGCCTTTGCTGACGAGTGCGAACAGGCTGAGAGGGGACCTCCCCTGGCCGGATGGAGTCGACCGGGACCAGAAACTCTCCAGGTCCCCAAATCATATCTTCATCCGGCGAACAGCGGAGCCTCTCTGCCTCCATCGCTCGGAGGACCATCCACGTACCTTTATCGATCTCCAGAATGCCCGCAGCGAGAGAACTTCTTCGTGCTGGCTTCGTACTGTAACGAATGGGTCGAATTGTGATGCGGGATTGTTCATTCAAGGATGCAGTCGGGCTTCGAACACAGCGTGAAGGTAAGAACACATGATTTATTTAAAAACAATTCAGAATATGAAAAAGGAAAACTTGCTCAAGGCACAAAAGACAAAACAAAAGAGCTAGCATGGGAGCTAGAAGATAACAAGGCCTAGTGCGTAAGCTAGCAAGTACAGAACTGGGGTACAAAAGTCGTTACTCGTGTGAACATAAACTACAAAGCCAGCCTGAATGGACGGAAAAAGCAGGTTTAAATAAAGACAGCAATCAGAAAACAGGTGTGCGTCTGGAACAAGCGGCAGGTGAAACTAATGCGTAACTATGGTGACAAAATAAACAAGGAAGTACAACCAGGAACAAAAGAAGTCAAACACTAACAGAACATAGTACAGCAAAACTCAAACCAAAACATAATATGATCCGGGCAGCGTATCATAACAGAACCTGTCTGTTACTACATTATATATGGACTTGTAGGGTGTATATAAAATGTTGATGGAGGGTTTTGAAGTTGTTTTAAATGACTTTGAAGACTACAACGGTGACTCCTATTAGCCACATCTTTCAACTGTTTTTTTATCATCTTTAAAATCCAAATAAAAAAGATATATGTGTGTTCTGGTCCCTGATAATGATTGTGAACAATAGGCAAAATTCCAAAAAAGTGCAGTTCCCCTTTAATGCTGACATGGGACTTAAAACAATTTCAATATGCTCATTCCTATATATATTTAAGGGTCCTGGAGACACTAGTGGAGGATGCCGCTGCAATGTGGACCATCAGAAATGTCATCAAAAGTGTCAAAACTGTCACTAGAGACTCTTGGATGGCCTTGGGACAATGACATGATTAAAAAGCATACAAAGAACAATAGCCAAAAACGGAGGTAAATGCATACAGTACATTACATTATCCTTCCTTTTGACACAATCATAATTATTTTGGTCGCATGCGGTGCCTTGGAAATTATTCCCTATGCAAATGTAGCCCATGTAGATATTTAACTTGTTATACCAGGATGCAATACTTTAAACCACAGTGGCCTTTTTCACGAAAACTGAACTTAATGTCCTTTTTTGCATAGATAAAGACTTGATTGTCGTACATATTTTTGTATGACTTTTGAATGGAAACTGGTGAACTATTATTTGCATTTGAGATAAAGGTAGTGTTACAGTATACTTTTCTCTTGTGCACTCACTGTACACATAATGTTAACCCCTTCCACATCATATTTATATTGTCATTTTAAATGGATCTTTTATTCATGTATCCACTGATAACATTTTTAATGCATGGTGTGAACTGTAATAATGTAAACATTAGGTACTGTCAAGAAATGCACTCTGGGTAAAGTTTGAATCTTTTTCCCTTAAAGATATAACTGATAAGCCATGACAAAATGCTGTCTTAATTTATATTGAAATTGCATCAATGTGAAGTGTGCTGATGTGCCTTAATGCTCATTAAATTACCTTTAAACTGGGTTACTTTCATTATTTGTCAGCATAAAGTTGCCCTATACTGTCGTTTGGCCTGGTGGTGGTTGACTTCCAAGTTGGTCTCATTTCAAAACATTTTTTGCCCCATAAGAAATACTGTAAACAAAATGATACAGTAACCATCCTCAAACCTTATTATTACAAGCAACATGTATGTAATTGTCTTACAATTAAGTCTTTGCAGATTGATGCTATCCCTTTGTGGCGTTGTGTGGGTACTACTTGAATTATTACGTGTGATACACATACAGTACTTTTTTTTTAATAAAACAATGCTCAAGTCATGTTCCCAAAGTATATGGTAATTGTTTATAAAAGTATATGTATTCACACTACTGCTATGAAAACGAGTATATTGTTTAATCCAATCACAGGGATGCCGAGGGTTACTTTCAAGTTAATATTTTACTGCGTTAATTGCGTTAAAAAATACAATCCGATTAACCCTCAGGGAACAGAGGATTACTTTTTTTTCTTTTCAGTAAATGTTTGCTGTATTTTGAAGAAAGTTTTTTATTTTGCTACTCTAAGGAGGATTTTTACCTGTTAAATAAATAAATAAGAATAAAATCTACAATACCTAGGCAGTTATTCAACAATACCCCAAAGCTAAACATGACATATTAATCATTCATTTTTCAAAGAGCATAAAAATAATTTGGTTCATGTATCCTTCCATTTTCTTCTGCTTGTCACTTTCAGGGTAACGGGGGGTGCTGGAGCCTATCTCAGCTGCATTTGGACAGTATTTTTTTTTAATTATTAAAATGCCATACACGTAATGTTTTTTTGTTATTTTCACACCTTAATGGCCTTTCGATCAAATTATGTCACAATTTTAATTAATATGAATTTGCATTAAAGAGCTATTTTAATTAATTTAAATACCTGATCAAACAGCCTTCAAAGGGGTCTAAATCAATTAAAAAACAACAACATTGATATTTGTGTTGAGGATGAAGACTTGTAGAGAAATTTGAGGGGAAAAAAAGCCATCCATCCATTTTCGACAGCTTGACCCTTCGAGTGTCGCGTGGTGCTAGAGCCCATCCTAGCTGCACTCAGACGGGAGGCAGGGTACATTCTGGACAAGTCGCTATAATATACATGAATCCAAAGTTCATGTATATTTTCTTGTTGCCCTGTTTGTATTTGACTTTATCAAATGTATTTATATTTTTATTTGGTGCAGGGGACAGAAAGAGGGGAAAAAAGGAAGACGGGGGCAAATTGCAAGCACAATAAGGGGATAAGACCGAGAGACAACAACAATAACATCAACAGAACAGCATCAATATATACAATATATACGAATATGATACCAAAAGTGATAGCAAAGAAGTAGTAAAGTAAATATTAATAACACAGAAATGACAATGAACATTATTGCATTACAAATGTGGCAATAAAAATACCAATGGAAACAGCACTATTGATAATGACTAAAAAGAACATCAACAATAACTACAGTATATGTAATTATAACTTGAACTACAAAAAAAGCAGATAAGTACGAGGGGAAGAAAGAGAAGTGAACTGTATTTATCTTGTAGATTGTTATAGTAACAATAGGTGAACCTTTGCCATTGTACTGTCTTATCCAGTTTCACCTTGGGGAACAACATTAATATATGTTTGATGAAACCTGAATGTACGTATGACCGTATGTATGCATGTGTGCTTGTATATGTATGCAGCTGAGATAGGCTCCAGCACCCCCCGCGACCCAAAAGGAATAAGCAGTACAAGATGTATGTATGTATGTATGTTGGAATTATTATTACACACGCGCACACTGTGGTCACTGTCCCAGAAGCTGGCCGATTTGCAGCACTGCAGAATACTTTGCAGCGCACGAATTTGCCCCAGACACACAATGCGGCTGCTTTAGCCTGAGGCGCCGACCCCTGCCGGACAAGTAGGTTCTGAGAGTGCTCCCTCCCGAAAAAAAATGTTTTTTATATTTATAAACATACACACACACATATACATGTACATATACATATAAACACCTACATCCATCCATGCATGCACTCATACACATATACATACTGTACATGCACATGCTTATGGCTGTCCATCGATTACGATGATGACGTTGCAGCAGTAATGGGTTATTGAGGGGGGTTTCGTGTTTGCCATTGCATGTGGCTGTGCAGACCAATGTGCGACCCGCATGGTTTACCACATGTGGGGCAGATGTAGTCCACGCTTAAGAAGGACCCCCCTGCAGCGCGCTGATGTTGCTGTATACGTTGATGTTTTCTCCTCTCAGTGGTCTGCTCCTGGAGATGAGCAATGCCTGCGTGACTGCAGTCGCGCCAGGTGTGGCAATCAGCAGCCAAGACTTCCAGTGCGGAAGGCTGGATAGCACAGCGCTTCAAGAAGGTTTTTATGTGGTCCGTGTTGCGTTTCCGCTGACCCCCAGGAGACCTACAGCCTTCCTGGAGTTGGCCGTAAAGAATCTGTCGGGGGAGCCTCTGGGCAGGCATGCGTATTATATGTCCCACCCAGCACAGATGTCTTTGCACAAGGAACACTTGGACGCTGGGTGTTTGGGTCCGGTCATAAATATCCACATGTGGGACCCTGCCCTCCCAGGTCAGACCCAGAATCTTGTTGCAGGTAGCGGATGTGGTATCGCTCCAGGATTCTGACGTGCCTTTGGTAAGGGGTCCAGGTTTCTGAGCCGTATAGCAGTGTGGAAAGACAAACTGCTTTGTAAATGGCTGCTTTGGTGAAAACTGTGAGGTTTCTGTTCACAAAGACCCTGGTTTTGAGCCTACCGAAGGCAGCAGACGCTAACCCAACACGGACCTGAATGTCATTATCGATGTTACAAATGGGGGACAGGACGCTTCCGAGGTAGGTGAAATGTGGAATGATGGTGAGCTGCTGGCCATCAATGTTGAAGACAGGCACTTCTGACTAGTGGTTGCGCAATGACCTGTGTTTTTGAAATGTTCAACTTGAGTCCTAGGGTACTGTACGTGGATGAGACCACGTTAAGTGCACGTAGAGAGTCTGGCGTGTGGGCAAGGAGAGCACAATCTTAAGTATACTGAAGTTCTAGGATCTGTTGTTCTGTAATTTTAGTGAAGGCCTGGAGGCGCCGGATGTTGAAGAGACTGCTGTCCAGCCGGAACTGTATAGGGGTGCCATCTGTGGTTCCCAGAGCTTTTTGTGAGATGAGAGTGACTGCTGAGAGGAATAGGTAGAATATGACAGGGGCTAAGACACATCCCTGCCTGACCCCGACTTTCACATTAAAAGAGGGGGATTGCTGGCCTTTAATGTGGACACAGGCTCGCATTCCATCATGTAGTTGTCTCAGGATGTTGAGGAACTTCAGCGGAATCCCAGATGAAAGTGATGTTCCCTGGTGGTGTTCCCGGCACTTTTCTTGTGCCTGCCTGGCTACAAAGATTATGTCAGTAGTACTGCGATCTCTTCTGAATCCACACTGTGATTCAGGGAGGATGTTTCAGAGATGTGAGTAAGCGAGAGAGTATTACCTGGGAAAGAACTTTCCCCGCAACCAAGAGCATTGAAATTCCTCTGCTGTTTCCACAGTCCGCTTTGTCACCTTTCCTCTTAAAGATGGTTATTATAGCAGCATCCATCCATTCCTGGGGGATGGCATCAGAGGCCCAGATGGAGTCAATCAATTGGTGAAGCCGGTGGGTGAAGAGATAGCCACCAAGCTTCAGCACCTCAGCTGGGATTCCGTCAGGGCCTGGGCTTTTGTTGTTTTTTAGGCCCTCGATGGCTTTTCCCAACTACTCCCCGCCTACCTCAGCAAAGGTAGGCAGGGAGTCCAGGTGGTCGACAGGGGCAGTGGTTTGGAAATTGATGAAAATGTCCTGGTCAAAAGGCTTTTCGGAGTTAAGAAAAGTGTTGAAATGTTCAGTCCATCTATTTAGGATCTGGGGTGTGTCCTTATAGAGCAGGGTTCTCAGACACGCAGCCCGCGGGCCAATTGCGGCCCACGAGACGTTATTTTGCGGCCCCCACCTTAATATGAAACTTTAATGTTATTGCGGCCCGCAAGTTTTATATGAATGGCGCTTGGCAGCGTTGTGTGCGGAGCAGAAGTAATTTACCAATCATGGTGTGGTATGTGGCTCTCGAAGGCCGAACATTGACGTCACTAGCGTGATGCAAGCAGAGAAACGTTTTACCGCTTTTCCACTAGACCCACACGCGCTCTTCCTCCCTCCCTCGCTTGCCTGCTCTCTCTCTTTCTCTCTCTCTCTCAAGGTCTTGAGCTTTCTCTGTCAATGTGTGTGTCTCTCTCTCGCTCCCTCCCCTGGCGTCGCTGTGAACAGTCTGGGCCGGGGAGACGAAGCACTCCGCCGAAAGACCAAGCGACAATACAAAACTGTAGTGCACTGGACCCCAGCGCTGATACTCCACCCGGGAGAGTCACTGGGCGAATCGGATGTGAACACGTTAGTCGTGATGTTAGCCCATTCGGGGCTTAATTGTGCTACCGTAACTGTAAACTCCACAGCGAGCCTTCCCCCCTCCCTTTGGCACCAGACACAGACGATTTTTGTTATTTGGGTCCAAAATGACACTTTCAACGTTCTGGGTTGCCTACCCCTGCGTTAGTGGAAAAGCGGCAAATGAGTGAAAGCAACAGAAACGTTGCCGTGGAGACGAGGGTTTTCTTACGTGCCTGGCTGCTGTCACACCGCGAAACCTGTCCATCAGTAATAACAGTCCCCGATAACCTGGACCTATTCAAACCGTTATTAGTTTTTTTTTATTGTTTAATTTGCATTGCCTCACAGGATGAACACTACATACATTTCTATGTGGCGCCGCCTAACACTCCGGGAGCTGTCACTTTTTTGCGCTCACTATCCCGGTACTTTTCCGGCTATTATCCGCCGACTGCTGTGTTGCTGTAGGGTGGAAAAGCAGAACAACACACATTGCTGAAATAACATTATTCTCCGTGCGTCGGCTAAATACAAATATATTCCACAACCCCAAACATGTCTTTTTCAAAGCCTGCTGTGAAGAGAAAGGTTAGTGATGAGCAAAGGCAATTCCAGGAAAAGTGGGAGATGCAATTTTTCTTTGTTGAGCACAGGGGCACCCCGACATGTCTTATGAGCACACAGAAAGTTACGGTGCACAATTCTCATTTTGTTCATTTATATTTTTATTTTATTTTGTGTTGAAAATAATAACAAAGACATTTAAAAAAAATGTTTCAACAAATATTTTCTTGCGGCCCAGCCTCACCCAGACTCTGCATCCAGTGGCCCCCTGGTAAATTTAGTTTGAGACCCCTGTTATAGAGGGTGACTCCGTCTGCCGATCTGACTGGGGTTATGTTTTTTCTCTGTGGACCATATATGGATTTGATGGTATCATAAAATCCATGGGAATTGTTGTTGTCAGCATAGAGTTGGATCTCCCTGGCTTTCTTGATCCATCAGTCATTTTCCATGGCTCTCAGGGTACAAATCCATACGCAGGCCAGTGGGGCTGCGATTCCACTTTCCACCGAGAACCACTTGATCACCTCCCCCCCATAGGTCCGGCCGCGTACTCCCCTGGTCCCTGGTGATAACCCATCGACAACCCCCACCCAGACGATGGCACGACACCGGGTGTGAAGGATGGCACGGGAGGCCTGGGCCGACATTCGACAAGCCAACCAACATGATATCAACCGAGAACAAAGCCCGCAAGTTCGCCAGCCCCGACAACCATCATGTGATACAAGTCGTAACATAAGCCATCCTCGCTTTCCCCGGACTCAGCAGCCACAGGCGCCCACACAACAAACAAATGGCAGCAGAAACAATGGCGGCAATACCCCAGACAACCATCACCACTCGATCAAGTCAAGGCGACCGGTAAACCACGACCGACAACCACACGCCAACAGGACCACGGAAACCAGCCAGCCTCAGCTTGCCAGTCAGGTAACATACAAACAAGAGGCATCAACACTTACCCAATCCAAACCCGCACAAACACACCACCGTCCAAACAACCGAGACACAGCACCCACACCAAACACTAGGGCTGCTCTACCACCGCACTAAGCCATCGACACAGACTCCACAGCACAAAGCCGGACCAGACAGAAAGTCATGAAAATCAGTCAGCATCCCAGTGAGAGCAGACATTGTACAGTAAGAGATGGGGTTATTATGTTTACACTTTGTATTTCTTGTTCAGCACTTGGCAATACTGCTACTTGCTGAATCTGTTTATCACTCAGCTTGTTAAACTTGGAGCTTGTCTTCCTTACATTTGGGCTCAGAAGTATAAGGACATCATCATTGTCCTAAAGAAGTCGTCAACATTGTTATGTGCACAATAGAACAATGACAGTGACTAAGGACTACAAATTCAGTTAACAGGTGTGGTGAATTATGTCCTTAAAGCAACCGCTACACATGTACCCCCCAGAATTCACCATCACAAAAGAACTAAACAGGACAGACTGGCCGACCAGACCGGGTGCGCCGGACTGGTACTAACGCCAGGGAGTCTGCAGGGAGGATCGGAGTGGTATCTGCACAGTCGAAGGTCCCGGGGTACTGCCGTGGTAACCGCCTCACTATGATCCAAGTGGGCAGCTTTAAGCCGGTCCACCGTGATTCTTTCAGACCGACCCCTGATACCAAACAGGAAATGCGATTCTCCGCTCTCCAGGACACGAAATGGCCCATCGTAAAAGGGTTAAAGGGGGCCGCGGTGAACCAAAAACAAATGTCGCTCTTCGTAAAGAAGCGGGAACATGACATGGCATAAGGCCATGTTGGGAAGTGGGGATTAGGGAAAACCCTTGGTGGCATCGAGGAGGACGGCGGACCAAGGTGCCGCAGTGCTAGGAATAAAGTCACCTGGCACTCGCAAAGGCTGGCCATACACCAACTCTGCTTCCTTGGGGGCAGTCTGAAGCCCCAGCATCACCCAAGGGAGTTTGTCTACCCAAGCGCTGTCTTTTAGGGACGCCCTGAGCGCTGCCTTCATGGATTGGTGAAACCGCTCACACATACCATTGTCCTGTGGGTGAAACGCCATCGTGTGGTGGGGTTTCACTCTCTGGTCGGATGATATGTCTGACGGGGTATTGAAATGGGCAACCCACGTCCCAATGACGCGCACGCCACGTCTGCGCAGGTGGTTGACGTCAGAGGTACTGCTCAGGCCAGCGGGTGGTCCTGGCGACCATCGTGAAGAGGTATATGCAGCTGCGTGAAGGTGGTAGAGGCCCGACCAGGTCCACGTTGACATGGTCAAAACGACGCTCTGGAACTGTATATGGTGTTAGTGGCAGTGCCCTTTTGGGCGCTGGCATGCCACACATGTGGCAGCCCAGTCCCTAACACTCTTTTCAAGTCCACGCCAGACGAATTTTGCAGCTTCCAGCCGCTGGGAAGGTTTCCTCCCAGGGTGGGAAAGGCCGTGGAGCGGGTCAAACACACGCCGCCTCCAAATGGCGGACGAAAGGGGCCTTGGCCGACCCGTAGCGACTTCACAAAGGAGCGTAACCCTTGTATCCTCAAATGGAACCTTAGACAACCATAGCCCTTTGGCTGCAGCCTTCACAACTCTGATGTCTGGGTCGTCGACTTGGTCAATTGCCATCAGTGCAAAATCGAGCCCCATATGGACAGCGCCTGTGACGGCTCGGGAGAGGCAGTCAACAACGACATTGCTCTTTCCAGCAAGGTGCTGGATGTCTGTCGTAAACTCAGAGCCTCTGTTGCCAAGCCGACCACTTTTCGGCCGTCCTGGCCATCGCGAAAGTAAGGGTTTTGTGGTCCATAAAAGCTGTGAAAGGCCGTTGTGGAGCTCTTGCCCTTTAGGGTCCCTTGGACCACCAAAGACGGAGATGACAGCCTCTGTCATATTTGCGAACAATGATTTATTTTGCAATAAATGTTCTTTTATGCTTTTCAGCCAATGTCTGTCAATCTCACCAGTGAGCACATGAATGGTGTTTCTTCTGTCTCTGTTCTCACACTCACTGCCATTAAAAACTCCCCTTCTCCTTCCCGACTGCTGCCTTTAACAGAGCGACAGGTGATCAGACAAATACTCTCAGGTGTGTCATCCACGCACCTGTCGCTAATCTCGAAGCCAGTCCTGCCACACACCACTTTGCTGCAGGTCCGCAGGCCACGCCTCCCCACAGCCGTCCTTCAACCAACGAATGGAAATGACATATGGCTAGAGATGTCCGATATTCCGATATTGTCTAACTCTTAATTACCGATTATGATATCAACCGATACTGATCTATACAGTCGTGGAATTAACACATTATTATGCCTAATGTTGTTGTGATGCCCTGCTGGATGCATTAAACAATGTAACTTTACCATGACTTGATTAACGTGGACCCCAACTTAAACATGTTGAAAAACTTATTCGGGTATTACCATTTAGTCGTCAATTGTACGAAATATGTACTGTTCTGTACAATAATGTTCTAATACAAGTTTCAATCAAAAACAAGGTTTTCCAAAATAAGAGAAAAACTTCAACCCCAGTTATGGGGAAAAAAGTGCCAACCTGGCACTGACATATTTATTATTGAAGTCACAAAGTGCATTATTTTTTTTAACATGCCTCAAAACAGCAGATTAGAACTTGGGACATGCTCTCCCTGAGATAATCCTAATACCCACTACAACTATGGGATGTACTATACTTTGACTTTCACAAAGTGCACAATTTTTTTATTTTTTTTAAACATGCCTCAAAACAACAGCTACAAAAACAATGCAGGCACACAGCTTCAGTCCAGAGTGTACTAGAGCATACTTGCCAACCTTGAGACCTCCGAATTCGGGAGATGGTGTGGTGGGTTGAGGTGGGCGGGGTTGAGGGGGTAGGTTTGGTGGTAGCGAGGGGGTGTATATTGTAGCCGGCCGGAAGAGTTGGTGCTGCAAGGGTTACTGGGTATTTGTTCTGTTGTGTTTGTGTTGTGTTACGGTGCAGATGTTCTCCCGTAATGTGTTTGTCTTTCTTATTTGGTGTGGGTTCACAGTGTGGCGCATATTTGTAACAGTGTTAAAGTTGTTTATACAGCCACCCTCACTGTGACCTGTATAGCTGCTGACCAAGTATGCATGCATTCACTTATGTGTGTGTAAAAGCCGTAGATGTTATGTGACTGGGCCGACACGCTGTTGGTATGGAGGAAAAGCGGACGAGACAAAAGGTTGTAGAGGACGCTAAACGCAGTGCCTTTAAGGCACGCCCCCTATATATTTGTCCGGGTGGAAATCGGGAGAAATTCAGGAGAATGGTTGCCCCGGGAGATTTTCGGGAGGGGCACTGAAATTTGGGAGGCGGAAACTGTTACCGATAATTTGCGGCCATCTTTACATATGGCCAGATAGAGGTTGAGGAGCTTAAGGTCAAATGTGCTATATTTCCGCTCGCAAGGGCGCAACTGCCTTCTAAAGACAGCCAAAGGTTGCCATGTGCCACCCACCCACTGCTAATGCAGTGCACCTACAGCATGGTTTGACGCGTCCATTGTGATTGCAATTGGAGCATCAGGTAATGGGTGTGCCAGCGTTACCTGGAGCAGACTTGACCCCACTAAAGCACTGTGCCGCGCGTCAGACAGACCAGTCTACCATGTGCTTGGGAGCAGCCCCTTTAAGAGCATCATACAGCGGCCGCATGAGGTCAGCTGCCCGGGGGATGCAAGCCGAGCATGTGACCCACCTCAGGACCCTTTTTCAGCGCCTTGGCCAACACGGGCTCATTGTTAACTCCAGTTCGGGTTGTCTGTAATCGACTTCCTTGGACATCACGTCGGGGTCACCAGTGTTGTGTTTGTAATGCGAAAGCAAGACAACTTGAAGTATCTTTGACACACAAAAACCTGTGCGCCGTTCATTCCATCAAAGAGGAGACTGAATGACTACTTACATCAAAGAGACTCAAAAAGGCTGTCACAACAGACACACACTGTCAGCTTTAAACACTGTTGACATCTATTAAACAAGACAAAAAGGCAAAGAATCAAACAGACAGAGTTAAATTTGGACTCATATCTGAGGAGAGACATGGCCTCTGTACACCCTGCACAGTCCCTGCACCAAGTTCTGGCGAAAAGGTTTTCGTCTCCTCTTTTATTTAGGTATTCAATGTTTACGCAACAACACATGTCAAAACAGAAATGGGGAGCCTACACACAGCCACTGTTTTCGGTTGAAGGAAGACAGCTCTCAACTACTCAATGAAATAAAAGAGATCTGTAAGTTTTTTGATAATTCACACACAATTTACACCATTTTCTAACATTTCCCTCCTGTTTATCAAATAACTTCCCCAGATTCTTCTCATCCCCAATAACTTCTTCTTGCGATTTTCAGTTAATGGTTCATTTCCCTAGGGCCAAGTTATCTTTACACTCAAGAGTTCAACATCAATTTTTTCTCTCATCGTTACTTGGGTCTGGAAACAGATCAGGAACACCATCTAGGCAGGTATCCCCATCATCAGATTCATCTTCCTTATCCTCTACCAGGAGGTGCATCTGAACAGCTTTATCATCTGCTGGGCTAATCGCTGTGGTAATCAGACGGTTAAGCAGAGAACGCAGACAGGGAATACAACATCCACACAACGTCAGTATTGCTACAAACATGGCCATAGATACTAGAATTAATGATACCAAGGACTTGTATTTGCCGAACATGTCCATCCACCCATCCCACATAGACGTATCTATGCCTGAGTGCTCTTGCATTTTACCGTTCAGGGTGCGAAGGCCTTCCAGTGCTTTGGTCAGGCTACCTTCCGCATCAGTGTTGTTTGGTATGAACGTGCAACACTGTTCACCAAATATTGCGCACACACCCCCTCTTTCCGCTAACAACATGTCCAGCGCCATACGGTTTTGAAAGGCCATAAGGGAGGTGGCGGCAAGTTGATCAGCGACGGCTTCAAGTCCGGCCTGTGTCCAATTTCCTAATCTCTGTACGTTGTAGTGGACATAGTTTATTCAGTCAACATTCTTGTTAATCGTACACCACCAGTAGACGGATGATTCAAATTCAGTTATAACCTAATTTACCAATTTATAGTCGTCAGATACACTTCTTTGGACACCTATTGCATCGATCAAGTTAGATCTACAACACTTTGCAATTTTACATCATGTCTAGTTATTTTCCAATGTTCAGATATCAAAACTATTCAGGCGTGTTAACAATCTTTGTCCAAATATTCATAGATTTACTATGTGTAAGCATTTATCTTATAAGTTTCCTAACTGTTGTACATGTCAATGCAGATATAATTAGCTTTTTCTTTTTTTTTTTTTACATATTTATCAAATATTGGTGTCTGTTTTGTCTCTTTAGCTACAAGGTCAATTTTGTTTTGCTCATTACTTCAATTAAACCTTTTTTGACTCATCTTGAGTAATTTTCTGGGCTTTTATATACAACACAATCAATTTGTGTAGCCTTTCCAACTTGCTCCATGCTAGTTAACATGTCCCTTTGATAACACAACTACAATCCCAAATACTTTTTCCCCCATTATATGACCTTTTTACAATGTGCTAAGCGTGCTCAGCTTGGTCTTTCCACTATCTTTCAAATGGTGTCTTAGTTGTTTACAAACTCTCTCCCCCCTTGGAGAATGCCAATGTTTCCTTTTCATTGATTTTTCAAAATTTTGTAAGCTGATAAGGTCTTCCAAATATTATTTGAAATGGTGTTAGTCCTGTTGTACTTGAAATGTTCATTTACTGTACATTTTTACTAACTCTTTGCATAATGCTTTTGTTTCTATTAGCGCATGTGCTTTTCCTTTAGGAAATATTTCTACCCACTTTGAAAATGCATCTACTATGACCAGACAATAATGTTTTCCTCCATTCTTATTTAGTTCAAAAAAATCCATGCATAAATGTTGTATACAATTTTTTTTTTTTTTTTTTATATGAATTAAACTATAGAAAGTATAGTACTTCTATATGAGGCTAGTCATATCCCTCCTGTTGAGCCATAAGTTCACCTATGGCTCAAAACTGCTACCCACTTATACAGATTTTTCTTTGTAAGTATGGTTTATTGTCTGGACATATATGGATGTCTCCTTTGTTCAACGTGACTCAGTTTTTTTTATTCATTTATCTTTTTTTTTGGAATACTTTGTTGCATATATTTTAGTATATCATTATTCATGTCACTAATTTGTAATTTGAAATTTGTATTTCTTTTTCTGTTACTTGTTTTGCTGCTCTGTCAGCAAACACACCTACCAGTGACACTGCGTCTGCTCCTTTGGTGTGTGCTGCACATTTGCATATTGCTATTTTAGCTAGTAGCTGTACTGCTTTTACTTATTTTTTTCTAATAGTTCTCCATGTTTTACAGGTTTCCTGTTGACGTTATCATTCCTATATTCTTCCAGTGTTATGCAAATGTGTGCACTGTTGAAAATGTGTATTGGCTATCTGTGTATATTGTGACCTTTTAGATCTTTCATTACTTTACATGCTTTTAGTAGTGTTACCAATTCTGCATCTTGCATTGCGTAATTTGATGGTCATTTGATAGCTTTCACAACTTTCGTTGCTGTAACAACAGCACATCCAATTATATTTTTATTTCACAGAATGCTGCTTCAGCTTCTGAATTCCACTCTACAGAAATTTTTTACGTTAATTTACTTCACAGAGCTACTATTTTAGCATAATTTGGTATCCAACTTCTACAGTAATGAATTAATCCTAAAAATTACTTCATTTGCTTCTTTGTTTGTGGTTTTTGTACTTGTAGTACTTTATTTTTCTACTTTCCACAATAGTGCGTCCATTTTTGTTTAGACAATGTCCTACATACTATACTTCTGTTTTACATAATTGGACTTTTATTTTGCTTACTTTGTGTTCCTCACTATGTAGATGATTTAATAACGTTAATGTTATTTTTCTCCTAATTCAAATTTTATACATATTACTTCATGTGATTTTTTTTTAGTAACATTTTAAACTCACTTAACTGTCTATACGCCACTTAATCTAAACTCACTTAACTGTCTATACGCCACTTAATCTATACTTTTACACTCAGAATTTACATTCTTCCAATCGTTTATATTTTTTTATTTTTTATTCTTATTTGCAATTATTATTCAACAATATTCAAAGCAAATAGTTGTCTATTGCTAACTGATAGTTGTTTTAATTGACATGTCTCCTTATTTATTCTATTTCATGTTCATTTTTCATCTTAGCTCAACACCCAGATATATGGTGTACTACAAATGTCTAAAACATACCGCAATTTAACCTAAGAATGTTATACTACACTTCAAAGTTAAACTTACTTTAAACTTACATGTAAAACATTCATCTTCACACCTCCCCCAATGCATCACACGCACACACACACACACACACACACAATTGTGTGTGAGTGTGTGCTTGCACTCCTGAGGGCAAAGGTCAGCAACACTTGAAGGGCGTTTTTTTTTTTTTTCTTCTTCTTTCCTCAGTGAATAAACACGTATCCCACTTTATCATGTTATACATGTGAACTCTTATTATAGTTTTTAATCTAGGTTTTTATTTGTTCCATTATTTAAAAAATATACATATATATATTTGCATATATAACAGCGCTATTTATATACACAAACATACATCAATCAATCAATCAATGTTTACTTATATAGCCCTAAATCACTAGTGTCTCAAAGGGCTGCACAAACCACTACGACATCCTCGGTAGGCCCACATAAGGGCAAGGAAAACTCACACCCAACGTCGGTGACAATGATGACTATGAGAACCTTGGAGAGGAGGAAAGCAATGGATGTCGAGCGGGTCCAACATGATACAGTGAAAGTTCAATCCATAATGGATCCAACACAGTCGCGAGAGTCCAGTCCAAAGCGGATCCAACACAGCAGCGAGAGTCCCGTTCACAGCGGAGCCAGCAGGAAACCATCCCAAGCGGAGGCGGATCAGCAGCGCAGAGATGTCCCCAGCCGATACACAGGCAAGCAGTACATGGCCACCGGATCGGACCGGACCCCCTCCACAAGGGAGAGTGGGACATAGGAGAAAAAGAAAAGAAACGGCAGATCAACTGGTCTAAAAAGGGAGTCTATTTAAAGGCTAGAGTATACAAATGAGTTTTAAGGTGAGACTTAAATGCTTCTACTGAGGTGGCATCTCGAACTGTTACCGGGAGGGCATTCCAGAGTACTGGAGCCCAAACGGAAAACGCTCTATAGCCCGCAGACTTTTATTGGGCTTTGGGAATCACTAATAAGCCGGAGTCCTTTGAACGCAGATTTCTTGCTGGGACATATGGTACAATACAATCGGCAAGATAGGATGGAGCTAGACCGTGTAGTATTTTATACGTAAGTAGTAAAACCTTAAAGTCACATCTTAAATGCACAGGAAGCCAGTGCAGGTGAGCCAGTACAGGTGTAATGTGATCAAACTTTCTTGTTCTTGTCAAAAGTCTAGCAGCCGCATTTTGTACCAACTGTAATCTTTTAATGCTAGACATGGGGAGACCCGAAAATAATACGTTACAGTAGTCGAGGCGTTTAATTGTTTGGTTGTCAAATGTTAGAGTTGTATCATTAAATAGAGTTCGGTGTCTAGCAGGACCGATAATCAGCATTTCCGTTTTTTTGGCGTTGAGTTGCAAAAAGTTAGCGGACATCCATTGTTTAATTTCATTAAGACACGCCTCCAGCTGACTTCAATCCGGCGTGTTGGTCAGCTTTAGGGGCATGTAGAGTTGGGTGTCATCAGCATAACAGTGAAAGCTAACACCGTATTTGCGTATGATGTCACCTAGCGGCAGCATGTAGATGCTGAAGAGTGCAGGGCCAAGGACCGAACCCTGGGGAACTCCACACGTTACCTTAACGTAGTCCGAGGTCACATTGTTATGGGAGACACACTGCATCCTATCAGTAAGATAAGAGTTAAACCAAGACAGGGCTAAGTCTGACATACCAATTCGTGTTTTGATACGTTCTAATAAAATATTATGATCGACGGTATCGAAAGCAGCGCTAAGATCGAGGAGCAGCAACATAGATGACGCATCAGAATCCATCGTTAGCAATAGATCATTAGTCATTTTTGCAAGGGCTGTCTCCGTGGAGTGATTTGCCCTGAAACCGGATTGAAAGGTTTCACATAGATTGTTAGACGCTACGTGTTCATTTAACTGCTCCGCAACAATTTTTTCGAGGATTTTTGAAATAAAGGGAAGGTGAGACACCGGTCGGTAGTTTACCATGAGGTCAGGATCGAGGTTAGGTCTTTTAAGAAGAGGATGAATAACCGCTTTTTTGAATGCTAGGGGAACAGTGCCCGAGGAAAGTGATAAGTTTATAATATTTAGCACTGATGGACCTAATAATACAAAGAGCTCCTTGATCAGTTTCCCAGGAAGAGGGTCAAGTAAACATGTTGTTTGTTTTATTCCATTTACACGTTGTAACAATTCCTCTAATGTTATTTCCTCAAAACGAGAGAAACTATTTTGGAGGGCAGTATCCGCCGTATATACCATCGAATCAGTGTTAATAGAACCTTGTTGTAGCTGGGACGCATTGTCTTTAATCTCCTTTCTAATGACTTAAATTTTCTTACTAAAGAATTGCATAAAGTCATCAGCTGAGTGGGTGGAGCTACTGTAGGGGGTCCCTTGTTGGGTTAGCAATGCTACCGTACTAAACAAAATTTTAGGATCGTTTTTATTACAGTGGATGAGATTTGAGTAATATTTAGCTTTAGCTAAGGTAAGCATGCGTTTATAAGTTATTAAACCATCACTCCATGCTTGATGGTGCACCTCAAGTTTAGTCGTGCGCCATTTGCGTTCCAGCTTTCTACATAATAATTTCTGAGCTCTAGTTTCTTCTGTAAACCACGGGGTACGCTTTTTTGGAGCCTTTTTTAACTTTAGCGGTGCTATGTTATCAATGGTTTCGCGCAGGGCGTCGTTAAAGTTGTTAGTGAGGTTATCAATAGAGCCCACATACTTTGGGAATGGTGCCATTACCGAGGGCAGTAGGTCAGCAAGAGTTGTCGTTGTGGCCGTATTAATGTTGCGGCTGCTATATTAGTTATTATTATTATTAGTTTGACGAACATGCGTCTGAACCTCGAATTTTATAAGGTAATGATCGGACAATACTTTAGTATACGGGAGTATCGTAACTTTGGAAACGGTGATATCCCTGACAAGCACTAGGTCTATCGTATTACCGTTGCGATGCGTGGGTTCATTTATTATTTGTGTGAGACCACAGCTATCAATTATAGTCTGGAGCGCTACGCACGGTGGCTCCGATGGGGTATTCATATGGATATTAAAGTCCCCCATTATGATTATATTATCGGCGTGTGTCACTAGATCAGCAACGAACTCTGAGAATTCATTGATAAAGTCCGAAAAGGGCCCTGGGGGGGCGGTAGATAACAGCCATGTGTAGAGGGAGCGGTGTGACAGACTTCATAGTAAGCACCTCAAACGATGTATATTTATCATTTATGTTAGGACTAAGGTTAAAGTTTTCGTTGTATATTAGTGCGACCCCCCCACCCCTTTTAAGCGGACGGGCAATATGCGCATGTGTAAAGTTAGGAGGACATGCCTCATTTAGCGCAAAAAAGTCGTTTGGTTTAAGCCAGGTTTCGCTGAGACCGATGACGTTAAGATTGTTGTCTCTGATGATATCATTAACTAACAACGTTTTGGGAGACAATGATCTTATGTTTAAAAAACCTATATTATAGGTAGTGGGCTGTTTTAGGGAATTTTTGATCAAATTATCCATAGTAGCAATATTAATAAGGTTGTTTTTATTATGCCCAGTCCATTTAGTATAATTACGACCATATCTAGGAATTGATACGACGGGGATTTTCCGATTGTTTGTTTGTTGCTTTGATAAATTGCACGCATCATAGTTAGCCACCTCAGTAACGGGGATTTTCCGATTGTTTGTTTGTTGCTTTGATAAACTGCACGCATCATAGTTAGCCACCTCGGTAAAACACATGTCCAACTCTGAAACACTCAAAGCAGAAAAAACTTGTTCTAATTTAACAGACTCCTTACCCAGACCAGTAGTCTCGCATCTTCCATTTAAATGCGGCTGCAGGATGGAGGGAAGTGGTGTTCTGTGGGGATTAGCCTTCTGCTTTGTTTTTAGCCCCACTCGACATCCGCGTTTCCGATCACACCGCTGGCGTCTGCTCCGTAGACGGCCCCCGCTGCTACTATACTCCCCTGCTTCACAGGCCGCTGGATGTAGCCGCCGAATTATTCCCATGCTAGTTAGCACGTCGAACAAGCACGCGTCTATCAGTCCAAAAAGGCCCGATATGTCCACATCCAGAAGTGTCTGGCGGTCGTACGTGATCACGGAGTGACCACGATGTGAGCCAGCCATAAAGTTTGTAGAATTGTCCGGTATTTCTGCCAAATGTTCCATCTTTAGCAGGAGCTCCGCCATGTCGCAGCCCGTCTGGGCGCCGCCATCTTGGATATCTTCTGGATATCATGTATATCTTCAGTCTACAATTTCTTCATATCTTATTTCAATACCCCCACATTATCTCTGTCGTACGCATTAGTTTATTCCATTTTGCATTAAATCTTGTTGATTTCTTCTCATTTTTTCCATCTATTTTTACTTTTATCTCACTTTAGCACTTTTGAGATTTCCTCCTATTTTTTATTTTCTTTGAACCTATTTTTATTTTTAACCTATTTTATTTTTATTTGAACTTTCGGGGTTTTTACACAATTTGTACCTGGAAAGATACACACTTAAACACACACTAACAAACAAACAAACAAGTTTGCAGCGATCTTATCACTAATGGTATACGCTGACAACATGACTAATTGGTGTCATCTTTTAACTGTCATGCTGAGTTACTTTGATTTGTTAATTTTTATTTTTATTTTTCCCAGGACAGTCTCTTGCAAAATGTCCCTCTTTGCCGCAACGCCAACACGCAGTAGGGTGTAACCGTTGTCGTTGTTGCTGTCGTTGTTGTTGTCTTCTATTTTGGTTGAAATAGATTGTAATAGACCATATCAGATCTGCGTTTCTTTGTGTCCCCCTTTCCATTTTGAGAATTTGGAGTAATCTGTCGTCCCCTACAGAGCCAAACTTATAAGGACTACATTTGTCTTTGTTGTAAGATAGTGGTTTAATTTATTTTTGTGGTACACGTAGCTTGTACTTGAGATTGTTCCACAGTGGAGGTGTCTTGAATAATTCCTCCACAATAACCCACTATTTACTTCTCACAACTTTGATATGGAGTGATAGCCTAATGGCGATTTCTCCCCCACACTCTCACATTCACACTTTTCAGTATATTGATCGGCGGAAATTTCAATTTTTTCATTGTGGACTCCGCCGCCCTCCAGATTATTGTTTTTCACGGACAAAATTTCAGTTTTCTGAAAAGAGCATTTCAGGTCTGCGTTTTGGACTCCGTCGTCTTTCAGGATATTGTGCACAGATTTTTCAATTCATTGTGGCCTTTGCTACCCTCCAGTATGTTTGTTTATGGCTACGGACGTTTCAGTTTTCGCGGTCCCGTTTACCTTCAGTATATTGGCCTCTTCAGTTTTAAAATTTTGATTTTTAGCTTATTTCCAATTTGAATACCAGGAATTTTTATAATTATTATAATAATATTTTTATTATTATTATATATATGTTTTTCCCTTTGCAAGCTCCGTCACCCGTCTTATTGGCCTTTGTACCTGTCAGTGCCTAGGATTTACAGGGTTTGTATATGCGTCGCAACCCTCAGTCACACGCTTTTTCTTTGTAATTCAAAACGTACTCACTGAACTCTGCGTTCCTTCCTTTTTGTCCTCTGTGTTCCGTCAGTCGTCCAATTCCAGCCAAAATGAAGAAAACGCTGTTCCTCAATCAGGATTTGGATGCCATGGTCTTTCTGGTTTCACTCACTCTTGCTGGAATCGTCAGACGTGTTGGAATCCGGTTCGAAGGACCAAGAAGATGTCAGGTTCAAACACTGTTGACATCTATTAAACAAGACAAAAAGGCAAGGAGTCAAACAGAGACAGACTTAAATTTGGACTCAGATCTGAGGAGAGACAAGGCCTCTGTACACCTTGCACAGTTCCTGCACCAAGTTCTGGCGAAAAGGTTTTCGTCTCCTCTTTTATTTAGGTATTCAATGTTTACGCAACAACACATGTCAAAACAGGAATGGGGAGCATACACACAGCCACTGTTTTCGGTCATATTGAAGACAAAAGAAGACGATGCCTCGGGTCCGGGCTCGTCCTGGTCTCAGCAAAATAGGAATGGGGAATATATAAACAGTCATTGTTATCGGTCACATTGAAGACAAAAGAAAGATGATGCTTCGGGCTCGGGCTCGTCCTGGTTTCAGCTTCGGCAAAAAAGGAATGGGGAGTATATAAACAGTCATTGTTATCGGTCACATTGAAGACAAAAGAAAGATAATGCTTCGGGCTTGGGCTCGTCCTGGTTTCAGCTTCGGCAAAACAGGAATGGGGAGTATATAAACAGTCATTGTTTTCGGTCACATTGAACACAAAAGAAGGACGATGCCTCGGGCCCGAGCTCCTCCTGGTCTCGGCTTCGGCAGGTCTTTGAGGACAAAAGAAAACCCCTCTCGTCGTATTCCAATGTACACAGCGGAATACCCCAAGACGTTGCTTGGTTGAAGGAAGACAGCTCTCAACTACTCAATGAAATAAGAGATCTGAAAGTTTTTTGATAATTCACACACAATTTACACAATTTTCTAACACACAACTTTGGGTAAATCTCCTGACGGTCACTTAAAGGGGTCGCACCGAATTATTCACTCTTAACTGCATACTGTATATGAATGCTAAACAAGAACAACATTGTTATGTGCACAATAGAACAATGACAGTGAATAATGATGATAAAGTCAAGTAAACAGGTGTGCTGAATTATGTCCTTAAAGCAACTGCTACACATGTCCCCCCCAGAATTATATGTAAAACATATTAACGTGCCAGTTACTACATTGCATATATAGTTACAGCATGTTTATAAAACATTTCTGTCTATCTGTGTTGGCCTTCCACTCGAATTCAGCTGAGATAGGCTCCAGCAACCCCTGCGACCATACTTGCCAACCCTACCGATTTTCCCGGGATACTCCCGAATTTCAGTGCCCCTCCCGAAAATGTCCCAGGGCAACCATTCTCCCGAATTTCTCCCGATTTCTACAACATTGGGGGCGTGCTTTTAAGGCACTGCCTTTAGCGTCCTCTACAACCTGAAAAGCAGACTATTATATATGACTATTATTTATGTCTCCGTTATCCATAGGTTTATCTACAAACCCCGTTTCCATATGAGTTGGGAAATTGTCCATCCATCCATCTTCTTCCGCTTATCCGAGGTCAGGTCGCGGGGGCAACAGCCTAAGCAGGGAAACCCAGACTTCCCTCTCCCCAGCCACTTCGTCTAGCTCTTCCCGGGGGATCTCGAGGCGTTCCCAGGCCAGCCGGGAGACATAGTCTTCCCAACGTGTCCTGGGTCTTCCCCGTGGCGTCCTACCGGTTGGACGTGCCCTAAACACCTCCTTAGGGAGGCGTTCGGGTGGCATCCTGACCAGATGCCCGAACCACCTCATCTGGTTCCTCTCGATGTGGAGGAGCAGCGACTTTACTTTGAGTTCCTCCCGGATGACAGAGCTTCTCACCCTATTTCTAAGGGAGAGCCCCGCCACACGGCGGAGGAAACTAATTTCGGCCGCTTGTACCCGTGATCTTATCCTTTCGGTCATGACCCAAAGCTCATGACCATAGGTGAGGATGGGAACGTAGATCGACTGGTAAATTGAGAGCTTTGCCTTCCGGCTCAGCTCCTTCTTCACCACAACGGATCGGTACAACGTCCGCATTACTGAAGACGCCGCGCCGATCCGCCTGTCGATCTCTCGATCCACTCTTCCCCCACTGTTGGGAAATTGTGTTAGATGTAAATATAAACGGAATACAATAATTTGCAAATCCTTTTCAAACCATATTCAGTTGAATGCACTACAAAGACAAGATATTTGATGTTCAAAGTCATAAACTTTATTTTTTTTACAAATAATAATTAACTTAAAATTTCATGGCTGCAACACGTGCCAAAGTAGTTGGAAAAGGACATGTTCACCACTGTGTTACATCACATTTTCTTTTAACAACACTCAGTAAACACTGCTTCCATGCCTTCAGTAGGTTAATGTGGTATAACTGCGTGTGTCCCCGTCGGTCCGAGTGCCGAACCTCATAATCCAAATCAGTCTCTTGCCGTGTGACCTCAAAGGGTCCTTGCCACTTTGCAAGTAATTTAGAGCTTGAAGTTGGAAGCAATACAAGCACTTTTTCTCCCGATGTGAATTTACGCAGTTGGCTTCCCCGGTTATAAGTGCGCCGCTGACGCTCTTGGGCACGGAGTAAATTCTCGCATAACAAGTGACCCACCTGGTGGAGTTTTGCTCGCATGTCAAAGACGTACTGTATTTCATTCTTGCTGGAGCTTGGACACTCCTCCCAGCTTTCTTTAATGACGTCCAAGAGTCAGCGAGGCCTCCGGCCGTACAACAACTCAAACGGTGCAAAACCGAGTGAGGTCTGGGGTACCTCCCTTATTGCAAACATGAGGGGATCCAACCATTTATCCCAATTCTGTTTGTCCTTGTGCATAAACTTAAAGATCATTGTTTTCAGCGTTTTATTTAACCTCTCCACCAGTCCATCCGTTTGTGGATGGTACACGCTGCTGCGGATCGCTTTTATCCCCAATAAGCCGTACAGTTCTTTTATGGTGCGCGACATAAAGGACGTGCCCTGGTCAGCCAGAATCTCTTCGGGATTCCATCTCGGTAGATGACCTGAAACAGTGCTTGGCCAACACTTTTGGCGGAGATAGAGCGCAGCGCCACTGCCTCGAATACCGCGTTGCGTAATCCACCAGGACTAAATTCAAGCGATATCCCCGTGTACTCGGGTGAAATGGTCCGATGAGGTCCATGCCAATTCTCTCAAATGGATCCTCTATGAGCAGCAATGGGCGTAACGGTTCTCGTGGGGTGGCCGCTGGATTCACCAGCTGGCAGTCCAGGCAGGCTGCGCACCACCGGCGCACATCCAATAGAATAGAATCGTACCATGACCCGCTTAAGTGTTTTGTCATACCCCAAATGTCCAGCCATTGGGTTAACGTGCGTCGCCTGGAAAATCATTTCCCGGTGGCGTTTTGGCACCAACAACTGGGTGCATTCCTCCCCGGTTTGCCTGTCACGGCCCACTTGGTACAGTCTATCCCTAATCACTGAAAAATGTGGGAGTACCAGCGCCTTCCCTGGGCGCACCAGCTGACCGTCAATAAAGTTGACCTGATCCCAGGCCTCGCGCAAGGTTTTATCACGGGACTGCTCGAGGGGAAAGTCCTTCGTAGGTGGCCATCGAGTAGCCGGGGGGTCTCCCGCGAAGCCCCCACCGGTTCACTCTCTGTACTCCCGGATGAAGCCGCGTCGCCGCTAAGAACAGCGCGGATACTCCACTCGCCTACTGTCCGTGAACGCACCCCCACACATTTCGTCAATAAGAGGTTAAACCCTGGCCAATTCGTCCCTAAAATTACGGGGTGCGTGAGTTGCGCGCTCACTGCAACTTTGACTGTATGCTTTTGTTTGCCATATACAATTGCTACCGGGACAATAGGGTATTCGTGCACATAAATACACCTAATTTTCACCCGTGTTGCCTGCCTCAAAACCCTGGGCCGAACCAGATTTTGGTGGATCAGGGACTGCTTACAGCCCGAATCCACCATCGCCCGGTATGTGCCCCCTTGTGCCCTTATCGGGACATAGTACGTCTCTCCCGGATCGGGGGCGGGTGCTGGAGGCCCGACAACCCGCATCACCTGCCCCACCTCCATCATGGAGCAATCCCGGCACACGTGACCGGGCTGTCCGCACCCTGACAGTTGAACTGCCCTCTGCGAGGGAATCCCCCTCTCCGCAGCGCTGGTACCCTGCAACATGTAAACTGCACTTTGGTTACACCCCTGTGTCCCCCCCTTTGTGGTGTGTGTGGGTGTGTATGTATGTGTGTATTTCTGTGTGCCCGTGTGGGGAACCAGTTCATCATAACCGGGGGACTTGGTCCTTCTCCATGGAACACGGTGGCCGAACAGATATACTCATTCATGAACAAATTATATATATATATATATATATATATATATATATATATATATATATATATATATATATATATATATATAGATAGATAGATAGATAGATATGTATATCTGTACATATATATGTGTGTGTGTGTGTGTATATATATATACAAACCCCGTTTCCGTATGAGTTGGTAAATTGTGTTAGATGTAAATATAAACGAAATACAATGATTTGCAAATCCTTTTCAACCCATATTTATTTGAATGCACTACAAAGACAAGATTTTTGATGTTCAAACTCAAACTTAATTTTTTTTTGCCAATAATAATTAACTTAGAATTTCATGGCTGCAACACTTGCCAAAGTAGTTGAGAAAGGGCATGTTCACCACTGTGTTACATCACCTTTTCTTTTAACAACACTCAATAAACGTTTGGGAACTGAGGAAACTAATTGTTGAAGCTTTTCAGGTGGAATTCTTTCCCATTCTTGTTTTATGTAGAGCTTCAGTCGTTTAACAGTCCGGGGTCTCCGCTGTCGTATTTTACGCTTCATAATGCGCCACACATTTTTGATGGGAGACAGGTCTGGGCTGCAGGCGGGCCAGGAAAGTACCCGCACTTTTTTACTACGAAACCACGCTGTTGTAACACGTGGCTTGGCATTGTCTTGCTGAAATAAGGAGGGACATCCATGATAACGTTGCTTGGATGACAACATGTGTTGCTCCAAAACCTGTATGGACCTTCCAGCATTAATGGTGCCTTCACAGATGTGTAAGTTACCCATGCCTTGGGCACTAATACACCCCCATACCATCACAGATGCTGGCTTTTGAACTTTGCGCTACTAACAATCAGAATGGTTATTTTCTTCTTTGTTCTGGAGGACACCACGTCCTCTGTTTCCAAATACACTTTAAAATGTGGAGTCGTCAGACCACAGAACACCTTTCCACTATGCCTCAGTCCATCTTAGGTGAGCTCGGGCCCAGCCAAGCCGGCGGCGTTTCAAAGTGTTGTTGATAAATGGGTTTGGCTTTACATAGTAGAGTTTTTACTTGCACTTACAGATGTAGCCACCAACTGTAGTTACTGACTGTGGTTTTATGAAGTGTTCCTGAGCCCATGTAGTGATATCCTTTACACACTGATGTCGGTTTTTGATGCAGTACCGCATGAGGATCAAAGGTCCGTAATATCATCGCTTACGTGCAGTAATTTCCCCAGATTCTCTGAACTTTTTGATGATTTTACAGACCATAGATGGTAAAATCCCTAAATTACTTGCAATAGCTCGTTGAGAAATGTTGTTCTAAAACTGTTTGACAATTTGCTTACAAATTGGTGACCCTCACCCCATCCTTGTTTGTGAATTACTTAGCATTTCATGGAAGCTGTTTTTATACTCAATCATGGCACCCACCTGTTCCCAATCAGCCTGCACACCTGTGGGATGTTCAAAAAAGTGTTTGATGAGCATTCCTCAACTTTTTCAGTGTTTATTGCCACCTTTCCCAACGTCTTTGTCACGTGTTGCTGGCATCAAATTCTAAAGTAAATGATTATTTGCAAACAAAAAAATGTTTATCAGTTTGAACATCAAATATGTTGTCTTTGTAGCATATTCATCTGAATATGGGTTAAAAATGATTTGCAAATCATTGTATTCCGTTTATATTTACATCTAACACAGTTTCCCAACTCACATGGAAACGGGGTATTTATATGTACTGTATATCTACATATATATATATATATCCATCCATCCATCCATTTATATATATATATATATATATATTTTTTTTCTGTATATATACATATATATACCGTATTTCCTTGAATTGCCGCAGGGCATATAGTATGCGCCTGCCTTGAATTACTGCCGGGTCAAACTCGCTTTCCAAAATAATTAGCCCATGCTTAGTATTACCGCCTGGTCAAACTCGTGACGTCACGAGTGACACTTCCCCTGTCATCGTTTTCAAAATGGAGGAGGCTGATTTCAATACCGGTAATTTGAAATCGCATAAAGGGAAGAAGATTAAGAGCTATTCAGTAGGATTTAAGGTCCAAGCTTACATCACACTCCAATTTTTACTGCATACCTTTGGTAAGTGCCGGAGTGAGAAGAAATTTAAAAAAATTAGCGCAAGCTTATTTTTACCGCATGCCTTTGGTAAGCGCAGGAGTGAGAAGAGGTTTTAAATTAATTAGCGCCCCTGAGGCAATTCTAGGAAATACGGTATATATATATATCCATCCATCCATTTCCTACCACTTATTCCCATATATATATATATATATATATATATATATATATATATATATATATATATATATATATATATATATATATATATATATATATATATATATATATATATATATATATATATATATATATATATATATATATATATATATATATATATATATATATATATATATATATATATATATATATATATATATATATATATATATATATATATAGGGCAGCACGGCGGATGAGTAGTCCTGGGTTCAATCCCGGGCTCGGGATCTGTTTGTGTGGAGTTTGCATGTTCTTCCCGTGACTGCCTCCCTTCAGGTACTCCGGCTTCCTCCCACCTCCAAAGACATGCACCTGGGGATAGGTTGATTGGCAACACTAAATGGTCCCTAGTGTGTGAATGTGAGTGTGAATGTTGTCTGTCTATCTGTGTTGGCCCTGTGATGAGATGGCCACTTGTCCAGGGTGTACACTGCCTGCCGCCCGATTGTAGCTGAGTTAGGCACCAGCGACCCCCGCCAGGTCTCAGGGTTGGCAAGTATGCCTGGGACCCCAAAAAGGGACAAGCGATAGAAAATGGATGGATGATGGAGGTTTTTAGATGTTTTATATGCAGAATAGAGTGACTCCCTTTGTCTCCATTCTTAGATGACTTTTGCTAACGTTTATTTACAAGTTAGAATGCATAAAAAACATGTGCTTGACTTGCATAAGGATAGTGAATGATTGTAAATTCGAAAAAAGTGTGATTCCCCTTTAAGAACACGGTCGTATAATATTTGCTATGGTGCGTTCGCGGCATTTTGGAAATCGGAGACTTCATTACCCACGTGTTTGAATATGCTTCTTTTCCCACCAAAATAAAGATGCATCTTTCAATTAATTTGATCAAGATGTTGTTGTTTTTTTTAGATCATTCAAGTACGTTTTGTTTGCTCAGAAAAGAAGCCGGCTGACTTCCTTCGAGGTTCCGCGGCTTTAGCTCTGAGGGGCGGAGCTGCCTCTTGGGGGTCTGCTTGATCCTGGAGTTCGCCAAGGAGCGGCTGACTTGAGGCTTCCGACCGAAAACGATCAACAATTACCACCGAGTAAACACGCACTGACGGGTGAGTTCAATCGCTTCCATTTTTTCACACGCGGCGCTTTATAGTACGTGAACGCACCACACCCTAACTATAGCACTACGGTCTTGAACAAGCGTTCGTGTGCACACTGTGGACGTCACGCAATTACACAATGCAATATCCATCCATCCATCCATTTCATACCGCTTGTCCCGTTCAATATCTTGATGGCTTAAATATAATTCTGCTGCATAACGTTTTGCATGTTTTAGACATGATGCAATATTTGTTTATAATTGCTCCTCCTCCTTTGTCACTAGTACGTAAGGACTATTGCGCAATAACTTAACAAAAAAAACCTTGGCAGGCTTCCCTACATGTGTTAAGACTGTTAAAGCTACTATATGTCATTGTGACTGCACCCCCTGCCCCCTGTTCCTACAGGTGTCTTCCACTCTATCATTAGACTGGAATTAAACCTAATCTACCTCTCACACCATCTCTCACTGTCCCACCCAGGTGTCCACTCACGACCCACCATGACCCACACCCAGGGGAAGTTTGACTTTGCCATCGACCGAGGAGGAACCTTCACGGACGTGTTTGCTCGGCTACCAGACGGACGGGAGAGGGTTCTGAAACTGCTGTCCCGGGACCCCCAGAACTACAAGGACGCCCCCACAGAGGGGATCCGCAGAGTCCTGGAAGAGGTATTTTGCTTGATGACCCTAATAAGATGAAGATGAAGTTATCTTCCTGATACCATTCATTTCGATGTTATGACCGTGGAATGACTTTGTTACTAGTGCAAAATTAATGACACATCAACATTTGTTACGCAATGATTATTAAAAAGTTGATGCTTTATGTAACCTTTTTCTCATTTTGTAAAATTACAATTTGTTAGGCACGTAGACCGCATTATTCCAGGTCCAGATCAAAAACTACAGTAGCAAAGACATAAGTAGCAAGAAACACGTCAATAATGAATAAAACAAAACATGTTCTAGACCAAAAATCACTTCAGATTCTTTACTGCTCACTAGTGTTACATATCTGAGTTATTGTGCAGAAATATGGGGAAAAAACTACGAATGTGCGCTTCATTCACTAACTGTGTTATAAAAAAAGATCAGTTAGAATAATACATAATGTTGGATACAGGGAACATACAAACCCTTTATTTATTAAATCATAATTATTGTAATTCAACGATTTGGTGCATTTTCAAACAGCTAAAATGATGTACAAAGCAAACTTTAACCTGCTACCCAAGAATGTACAGCAATTCTTATTAACAAATGAATAAATATAACCTAAGGGAAATTATTATTTAAAACATTTGTATGCTTGTACAACACTTAAAACCTTTAGCATATCAGTATGTGGAATTCAATTATGGAACAGATTAAGCAAAGCAATCAAACAAAGCACCATTATGATTGAGTTTAAGAGACTGTTCAAACCACAAGTGTTCACAATGTACACAGAACAAGAACTATAATGAACATCTTGAATCAATCAATCAATCAATCAATGTTTACTTATATAGCCCTAAATCACTAGTGTCTCAAAGGGCTGCACAAACCACTACGACATCCTCGGTAGGCCCACATAAGGGCAAAGAAAACTCACACCCAGTGGGACATCGGTGACAATAATGACCCAGTGGGACGTCGGTGACAATGATGACTATGAGAACCTTGGAGAGGAGGAAAGCAATGGATGTCGAGCGGGTCTAACATGATACTGTGAAAGTTCAATCCCTAATGGATCCAACACAACACCGTATTTGCGTATGATGTCACCTAGCGGCAGCATGTAGATGCTGAAGAGTGCAGGGCCAAGGACCGAACCCTGGGGAACTCCACACGTTACCTTAACGTAGTCCGAGGTCACATTGTTATGGGAGATACACTGCATCCTATCAGTAAGATAAGAGTTAAACCAAGACAGGGCTAAGTCTGACATACCAATTCGTGTTTTGATACGTTCTAATAAAATATTATGATCGACGGTATCGAAAGCAGCGCTAAGATCGAGGAGCAGCAACATAGATGACGCATCAGAATCCATCGTTAGCAATAGATCATTAGTCATTTTTGCGAGGGCTGTCTCCGTGGAGTGATTTGCCCTGAAACCGGATTGAAAGGTTTCACATAGATTGTTAGACGCTAAGTGTTCATTTAACTGCTCCGCAACAATTTTTTCGAGGATTTTTGAAATAAAGGGAAGGTGAGACACCGGTCGGTAGTTTACCATGAGGTCAGGATCGACGTTAGGTCTTTTAAGAAGAGGCTGAATAACCGCTTTTTTGAATGCTAGGAGAACAGTGCCCGAGGAGAGTGATAAGTTTATAATATTTAGCACTGATGGACCTAATAATACAAAGAGCTCCTTGATCAGTTTCCCAGGAAGAGGGTCAAGTAAACATGTTGTTTGTTTTATTCCATTTACACATCGTTTTTTTTTAATGGTTGGTAGAGTGGCCGTGCCAGCAACTTGAGGGTTGCAGGTTCGATTCCCGCCTCCACCATCCTAGTCACTTCTGTTGTGTCCTTGGGCAAGACACTTTACCCACCTGCTCCCAGTGCCACCCACACTGGTTTAAATGTAACTCAGATATTGGGTTTCACTATGTAAAGCGCTTTGAGTCACTTGAGAAAAGCGCTATATAAATATAATTCACAATTCACTTCACTATATATTTAATATTTGTTTGCTTACTATTGTATATTATTTATTTATTATTTATTTGTTCACCGTTCTGTTACAGAGAACAATGAAATGGGATAAAATTGCTATGGTTTGAAAAGGGGTAGGATTAAATAAGCTCTGCTTCTTCCTACTCCTTTTCGGACGTGCTGTAATGAAACAACTGGAAATGTTTGATGCATTACATTGTATCGTATGCATGTTCCAAATAACCTGAAACTTAACTGAACAGTATTTAAAATTGTCAAATTGGAAGTAGATTATCTCACAGACTCTGAAGATTCATAAAAATACTGTTTTTGATTTTTTAAGCCTGTATCCTATTAGTGAAAGTGCAAAAAAAAAAAAAGACACACATTTCACCCTTCTTAGGCATATACACCCCACTGGTCCAGGTTCAGATCAAAAACCACTACACTTGAACTTCTTAACTCTCAACTAGATATCCGGTAGACCTTGAAGATTCATACAAGCACTTTATTATATTTGTGAAAATGCAAAAAAGGCACATTTCACCATTGTTTAGGCATGTAGACCAGATTAGTCCAGGTTGTTGTCAAAAACTCGGTATTTAAAGTGGTCAGTTTATTTTGCTAAACATTCGTAAAAAACGGTTTTGTTTTGTTTTTTATCGGGACTTGGAATACCGTTCAGTTCAGTTCAATTTGTTTATTTGGAACATGCATACGATACAATGTAATGCATCACATATTTCCAGTTGTTTCATTACAGCACGTCCGAAAAGGAGTAGGAAGAAGCATAGCTTATTTAAAGGAGAACATTATCACAATTTCAGAAGGGTTAAAGCCAATAAAAATCAGTTCCCAGTGGCTTATTTTATTTTTCGAAGTTTTTTTTCTAAATTTTACCCATCCCGGAATATCCCTAAAATAAGCTTTAAAGTGCCTGATTTTCACTATCTGTGAAGCCATCGTCCATTTTCCTGTGACGTCATTCAGTGATGCCAATAGGGATAGCACAGCAAGATATAGCGACATTAACTCGTATTCAGACTCGGATTTCAGCGGCTTAAGCGATTCAACAGATTACGCATGTATTGAAACGGATGGTTGGAGTATGGAGGCAGATAGCGAAAACGAAATTGAAGCAGAAACTGAAGCTATTGAGCGAATAGCTATTGACGCTATTCGGCCATGTCTGCTTTAGCATCGCCGGTAAAATGTGCAGACCAAACGATCGGGACTTTCGCATTGACACTGGATCAACTTAAATCCGTCGATGGGTAAGTGATTGTTTGGCATTAAATGTGGGTGGAGGGAAACGCTGGATGAAAATATAGTTTCAAATGTACATACAGCTTGCCTAAAGAGCATGTTAGCATCGATTAGCTGCAGTCATGCCGCGACCAAATATATCTGATTAGCACATAAGTCAATAACATAAACAAAACTCACATTTGTGATTTTGTTGACTTTATCGTTGCAAATGCATCTGCAGGATATCCATACATCTCTGTGCCATGTCTGCCTTAGCACCGCTGGTAAAATGTGCAGACACTCCGGCACATTCAATGGGGGTCTGGCGGCAGATTTCTTTGACTTTATCGTTGGAAATGCATCCGCTTTGAGTGTCGCAGGATATCCACACAATCTTGCCATCTCTGTAGTAGCATAGCTTTCGTCTGTAAAGTGTGCGGAACAAACGACTGACCATTTCGTCGGCTTTCCCCACACCCTCGTGTTTTGAACAAATTTCGTCCAATTTCTTGCCACTTTCGCATCTTTGGGCCAGTGGTGCAGCTGTTACACCCTCCGACAACACACCGACGAGGCATGATGTCTCCAAGGTTCCAGAAAATAGTCGAAAAATGGAAAATAACAGAGCTGAGACGCGGTGTTTGTAATGTCTTTGAGAAAATGGCGGCATTATAACCTAGGTGATGTCACGTTCTGACGTCATCGCTCCGAGAGCGATAAATAGAAAGGCATTTAATTCGCCAAAATTCACCCATTTGGAGTTCGGAAATCGGTTAAAAAAATATATGGTCTTTTTTCTGCAACATCAAGGTATATATTGACGCTTACATAGGTCTGGTGATAATTTTCACCTTTAATCCTACCACTCTTTATACCATATCAATTTTAACCAATTTCCTTGTTCTCTGTAACAGAAGAGTGAACAAATAAATAAATAATATACCATAGTAAGTAAACAAATATTAGAGACTTAGACTTAGACTTCCTTTTATTGTCATTCAAATTTGAACTTTACAGTACGGATAGGAACAACATTTTGTTGCATTTGCTCGTTGTAGTGCAGGATAAAAGAGCAATTAAGTGCAGATATAAATAAATTTACTGTACAGATAAATTTATCGCATTTTTGCATACGCATCCACGTTTATGGATGTATGTTATATTGTATTTATATTCCAGCCAATTAATCCATTTTTGGGGCGGAATTGAGGGGATTATTATGATGCATTCAAGAATCTTGTGGCCTGAGGGAAGAAGCTGTTACAGAACCTGGAGGTTCTGCTATTAAATACCTAAATAATCTTTATGTCAAAACAAACAAACAAACAAAACCAAATGTATTTGGTATCCCAATCTCTCCCGAAGATTTAAGTGATCCACATGTCTAAAGAAAATGGATAAATGTGCCTTTATTGCTTTTTCACAAATAAAAGAAACATCTCAGAAATCAAAAACTGTGTTTTATAGATGTTTAGTTTCCATAGATGAATCCAGTCCAGATTTGAGAACTTTGAGTGTTTTTTGTTGTAGACCTGGACCAATGTGCTCCACATTCATAAAAAAATGGTAACATGTACCTTTCTGGCGTTTTCACAAATATAATAAAGGTTTCAAAAATCTCAAACTATGTTTTTATGAATTTTCAGGGTCTGTGGGATACTCTCGTCCAGATTTGAGAACGTCAGGTAGTTTTTGATCTGACCTGTCCTGCAGTAATGTGCATGGGCTACATGCTTTAAAAAGGGTTTAAAGGTGCTTGTGTTGTATTTTCACAAATAGATGAAAGGTTTCACAAACCATGACGTTATAATAATGATTTCTCACACATGTATTTTTATTTTTTCTCACATTATTTTGTACTAGTGAAACAAATATTCAATGATCATAACACGTTTCACCGCCCACCATTCGAATCGGAAGCCAACCTCTCTGACAGTCAACGAATGTGCATCGCTTTAACTTTAAAGCTGCATGATTCATGTTCGTGCGCTGCTGCATTATTTACTTAACCAGTTGTCCCCAACAGTAGAGCCTGTTTTTTTTAGAGCACACCAAAGGTTGAACGAATATTTGCTTAAACTCAGTACTTCTATAACTGAGCCATTTAGGAATATTTAATGACAAATTACAACACCACAAAACAATAACCTCACAGTTTGAGTGGATATCTGCTTCCTAAATAAAGTACAATTTAAATGTTGCCAGTCTTATAATGCCAAAACCCACTTTAATCAACTTTAATTATTTTTTTTTTCATTCAGTGCTTAGTTTTTAAGTTAATGACTACTTTTCTTGTATTTATCGATTAATATTTTTATTTAGAAACATTTAACTTTTAAGTTTTTTTTATTATTTATTATAAAGGGCTTGGAATTTTTTCAATGTGCTTCTTCTATTATAAGACAAAAAAATCATTTATTTTTGTCAAAGTAGCTGAAATAGTGATGTTGTCAGTCATATAATGCCAAAACCCACTTTACTCAACTTTAATTATTTTTTTTTCATTCAGTGCTTAGTTTTTAAGTTAATGACTAATTTTCCTGTATTTATTGATTAATATTTTTATTTAGAAACATTTAACTTTTAAGTTTTTTTATTATTTATTATAAAGGGCCTGGAATTTTTTTTTAAAAGTGCTTCTGCTATTATAAAACAAAAAATCATTTATTTTTTTAAAGTAGCTGAAATAGTGATTTAAAAAAATGTACATGCTCATTTTAATACAACATAAAAGTTGTGGAAATGCACATTTTGTTCATGCTCTTGCCAAACAAGCTGATTTCATTTGAGTTGAAATCGCTATGAAAATAAACATTATAAAAAAAATGAGTAGCTCTCTGAGAGTTTTATTTAATAAAAGTAACTCTCAGAAGAAAAAAGGTTGGAGACCCATGCACTAAACCATACCATGAGATTTGCCATTAAGCGGTTACAGAAAAAAAATGTTATCAATGTGCAACTAAAGTAATATTCCACCCCCATAAAATGTGTACTACGTTAAATATGTCACTTATGGTAAAAAGCGTTGCGATGTTTTTTCAAATGAAGAGACGAACATCTTTAACACAAGTAAAATATTAAACTTGCACTTTTGGGTAGGACTTGGAAATTATGCGTGGACTTGGTGCAGGTATTCTGAAAAGTACTCATATTGCAACAAGCATTGTATTATATATTCTCAAAGGGCAATACTATGTAGATTTAATTTGCATATACTTAAGCGTAGGGGTGTCGTGAACCAATATTGATATCGGATGTCGGTCTGATATCAGTAAAAAAAACACGTGTGCTACGAGGAGCTAGCAGCTACACACACTATTCACACAAGCTGGACATAAATATTATTTGAACAATATTGCAGTCTACAACACCACACATGTCAATAAAAAAGTATCAAATAATTACTTTAAATATTATTTACACATAGATAGTACGAGGCAGAAGCGTATTAGAAGGTGTCTAATAACTAACGTGTCCGCATTATTCGTTTTACTGTGTCATGACCTTAATTTAAGGAATTATTTCCACACTCCAAAATAATAAAATAACAACCTGTTGTTAGTTGTGCTGATATGGTATCGGCCAATAAACAAGGTTCCAGTATGGGTATCGGAAATGAAAAACTTGTATCGAGACACACTTTTGAGTAGTTTGCAGCTTTACTAATTGAGAGTTAGCCAAGAGCTGATATCTTCAGGGTGTCAGCATTTGTTGCACATAGTGAATGTTTGCCTCTATACTGACAGGAAACGGGACTCCCGTGCCCTCGCGACAAGCCCGTGGATACGGCTCTGATCGGCTGGATCCGGATGGGCACCACAGTAGCCACCAACGCTCTGTTGGAGAGGGAGGGGGAGAGGACGGCTCTGCTGGTCACCAAGGGGTTCAAAGACCTGCTCCACATTGGAACACAGGCCCGACCAAAGCTCTTTGACCTGGTACGTCATCCTTATTCCATCATCTCTCGCAGGGCACCCAATGCACAAGAACAAAGTCCTTATATCCTCTTCCTTTGAGTCTGCCCTGAGACTAGTGAGCTATTATTGGTTAAGGAGTCACGTATCTGAGATGGTTTCCCTTGAAGGCTACATGTTTGCAGGCCTCAACTTTTAACTTTTTAAGGTCAAGGCAAGTGTTGCCTTAAAGGAGGGTTCATATTTTAGGGCACCAAGGCAAACATTATTTTCATTCCAGACAGGGCCTCCAAAGCATGTATGCATACATATACAGGTTTTTAAATTCATTCATCCATCCATCCATCTTCTTCCACTTATCTGAGGTCAGCCCAGACTTCCCTTTCCCCAGCCCCTTGGTTAAGCTCCTCCTGGAGTATCCCGAGGCGTTCCCAGGCCAGCCTGGAGAGATAGTCTTCCCAACGTGTCCTGGGTCTTCCCTGTGGCCTACAACAGGTCTGACGTGCCCGAAACACCTTCCTAGGGAGGCGTTCAGGTGGCATCCTGACCAGATGCCCCAACCACCTCATCTGGCTCCTCTGGATGTGCTGCGAACCGATCCAGTGAGAGCTGAAGATCCTGGCCAGATGAAGCCATCAGAACCACATCATCTGCAAAAAGCAGATACCTAATCCTTCAGCCACCAAAGCAGATAACCTCAACTCCCTGACTGCGCCTAGAAATTCTGTCCATAAAATTTATGAACAGAATCGGATCGATACAACATCCACATTACTGAAGACGCTGCACCGATCCGCCTGTCGATCTAATGATCCAATCTTCCTTCACTCGTGAACAAGAATCCGAGGTACTTGAACTCCTCCACTTTGGGCAGGGTCTCCTCCCCAACCCGGAGATGGCACTCCACCCTTTTCCAGGCGAGAACCATGGACAAGGACTTGGAGGTGGTGATTCTCAGTCCGGTCGCTTCACACTCGTCTGCGAACCGATCCAGTGAGAGCTGAAGATCCCGGCCAGATGAAGCCATCAGGACCACATCATCTGCAAAAACCAGAGACCTAATCCCGCGGCCACCAAACTGGAAGCCCTAAACACCTTGACTGCGCCTAGAAATTCTGTCCATAAAAGTTATGAACAGAATCGGCGACAAAAGGCAGCCTTGGCGGAGTCCAACCCTCACCGGAAACGGGTCTGACTAACTGCCGGCAATGCGGACCAAGCTCTGACACTGATCGTACAGGGAGTGGACCGCCACATTTAGACAGTCCGTTACCCCATACTCTCTGATCACTCCCCACAGGACTTCCCACAGGTCGAATGCCTTCTCCAAGTCCACAAAGCACATGTAGACTGATTGAGCGAACTCCCATGCACCCTCAAGGACCACACTGAGAGTATAGAGCTGGTCCACAGTTCCACGACCAGGACGAAAACCACACTGTTCCTCCTGAATCCGAGGTTCGACTATCCGGCGTAGCCTCTTCTCCAGTAAACCTGAGTAGACCTTACCGGGAAGGCTGAGGAGTGTGATCCCACGGTAGTTGGAACACACCCTCTGGTTCCCCTTCTTAAAGAGACGAACCACCACCCTGGTCTGCCAATCCAGAGGTACCTCCCCCGAACTCCACGCGATGTTGCAGAGTCTTGTCAAGCAAGACAGCCCCACAGCATCCAGAGCCTTAATGAAATCCGGGCGGCTCTTATCCACCCCGGGGCCTTGCCAGATTTTTAACTACCTCGGCAACCTCAGCCCCAGAATTAGGAAAGCCCACCATAGATTCCCCAGGCACTGCTTCCTCAGGAAGACGTGTTGGTAGGATAAAGGAGGTCTTCGAAGTATTCCCTCCACCGATCCACAACATCCGCAGTTGAGGTCAGCAGAACACCATCCCCACCATACACGATGTTGACATTGCACTGCTTCCCCTTCCTGAGGCGGTGGATGGAGGTCCAGAATCGCTTCAAAGCCGTGTGGAAGTCGTTTTCCAAGGCTTCCCTGAACTCCTATCATGTCCAAGTTTTTGCCTATGCGACCGCTGAAGCCGCACACCGCTCGGCCTGTCTGTACCGGTCTACTGCCTCTGGAGTCCTATGAGCCAAAAGAGCCCGATAGGACTCTTTCTTCAGCTTGACTAGGATTACCGCCACGACAGGCATTAACCACCTTGCGGCCACAGCTCCAATCGGCCGCCCCGACAATAGAGGTACTGAACATCGTCCACTCGGACTCGATGTCCAGCGCCTCCCTCGTGATATGTTCAAAGTTCTTCCGGAGGCGGGAATTGAAACTCTCTCTGACAGGAGACTTTGCCAGACGTTCCCAGCAGACCCTCACAATGCGTTTGGGCCTTCCAAGTCTGTCCGGCATCCTCCCCCCACCATCGCAGCCAACTCACCACCGGGTCTAATCAGTCTAATCAGCTCTGTTATTTTCCGTTTTTTTGACTGTTTTCCGTACCTTGGAGACATCATGCCTCGTCGGTGTGTTGTCGGAGGGTGTAACAACACGATCAGGGACGGATTCAAGTTGATTTACGTGAAGTGTGCATCGATTAGCACAGCATGCTAATCGATGATAACATGCTATTTAGGGGTGATCGGTGGAAAGCTCCGCCTCTCTACACCCGGGTGTCCAAAACATGAGGCCGCAAATCCGATGACACAACTACAAAGTCGATCATGGAACTGCAGCCTAGGGTGTCCTGGTGCCAATCCAATCCAATCCAATCCAATCCACTTTATTTATATAGCACATTTAAACAACAATAACGTTTCCAAAGTGCTGCACAGCCATGTTAAAAACAATATTATGCTCCACCAATGACTGAATAAAACAAAAAATGAATAAAAATAAAACCAATAAAAACAATATAAAAACAAATATGATTAAAAACTATTTTAAAAGGGTAAAATCAATTAAAACAGTAAAATAGAAATCAAAGTGTATAAAAAACACAGAGGACAACAGAGAACAGAGGACCACACAACTCACGTAGTGTTAAAAGCCAAAGAATAAAAGTGGGTCTTAAGACGAGACTTTCCAGAGCTTAGGGCCGACCACAGAGAAGGCCCTGTCTCCCCTGGTCTTTAGTCTGGTCTTGGGCACCACGAGCTGGAGCTGGCTTTCGGACCTCAGAGCGCGCGCAGGGATGTAAATTTGGATGAGGTCCGAGATATATTGAGGTGCCAGTCCATGTAAAGATTTAAAAACAAACAGCAATGTTTTAAAATCAATTCTAAAATGAACAGGGAGCCAGTGCAAACTCTGAAGAATTGGGGTTATATGCTGGCGTTTCCTGGCCCCTGTTAAAAGTCGTGCTGCCGCGTTCTGGACTAACTGCAACCGGGAGAGAGCTTTTTGGCTAATGCCAGCATAAAGTGCATTGCAGTAGTCCAAGCGACTTGAAATAAAAGCATGCACGACTTGTTCAAAAAGGTTAAAAGATAAAAACGGTTTAACCTTTACTAAAAGACGAAGGTGATAAAAACACGATTTTAAAACGCCATTGACTTGTTTGTCTAGTTTAAAATCGCTGTCTATAGTGACACCAAGGCTGGTGACTTTGGGACGCACATAATTTTGCAATGGTCCCAAGTCAGTGAGGGCCGGACCAAAAACTAAAATTTCCATTTTTCCCTCATTCATTATTAAGAAATTCTGGGCTAACCAAGCCTTGACGTCACATAGACAGTTAAGAAGGGGTCACAGGGGGCCGTGGCTTTTTGAAATCGGCATATAAATTTGGCAGTCATCTGCATAAAAGTGATAAAACACTCCATGTTTCTTAAAAATATCTCCAAGAGGGAGGAGATAAAGAGCGAACAGGATGGGGCCTAAAATAGATCCTTGGGGGACACCACAGTAAAGCGGGGCAGAAGAGGAGGTGGCGTCCCCCAGCCTGACAGAGAAGGACCTCTCAGACAGGTAAGATCTGAACCACTCTAACGCAGTCCCCCTGACACCCACACAGTCTCTCAGGCGGTCTAAAAGAATTGTGTGGTCGGCTGTGTCAAAGGCAGCTGTAAGATCTAAAAGCACTAAAATGGCACAGCTGCCAGAATCAGACATTAAAAGCAAGTCATTAAAAACCTTTAAAAGTGCAGATTCAGTACTGTGCAAAGCTTTGTATCCAGACTGAAATGGATCTAAAGTGCTATTTTCATCTAAATAAGGCTGCAGTTGTGCCAGAACACATTTCTCCAAAATCTTTGACACAAAAGGTCATTTGGAAATGGGCCGATAATTTGACAAACTTGTCGGATCAAGACCTGGTTTTTTAATCAAAGGCTCAACAACAGCTTTTTTACAAAAGGAGGGGACACAGCCAGAAATCAAGTGCACATATGGACACCTTTATGTTTGAGTATGTTTTTTTTATGGAAAATCTGTGACAAGCACAAAAGTGCAATAACAAAACACCACTCGGGTTCAGATACAGGCGGCCATTCTTCCCAATAACGCCTCTCCAGGTTTCACTGTCGTTGCCAACATGATCGTTGAAGTCCCCCAGTAGAATGAGGGAATCACCCGGGGGAACACTTTCCAGTACTCCCCCGAGTGAATCCAAAAAGGGTGGGTACGCCGAGCTAGGATTGGGCGATATTGTCTTTTATTAGTATCTCTGTATTTTTATGCCATATCGCGATATACGATATATATATCTCGATATTTTGCCTTAACCTTGAATGAACACCTGATGCACATAATCACAGCAGTATGATGATTCTATGTGTCTACATTAAAATATTCTTCTTCATACTGCATTAATATATGCTCCTTTTAAACTTTCATGCAGAGAGGGAAATTACCAAAACTGTATTTATTAAATACTCTTCATTCTCTCGCGGGTAACTTTTTGAATGAAAGAACAGATTAGTAGTGCTGCTACCTTTTGTAGCAACACTTCTGCTGCATACTTTGCATATTGCTGTTGTCTGATGAATATCTTCCCGCTTGAAGCCAAACCACCGCCAGATGATGGACCCCCTGCTGTTTTTTTGGGGCATTAATTGTTCTTCCTCCATTTGTGATCAGTTTTGCACCTTCTCTCTCTTGTATTGTCACTCGCAACGCTCTGCTTGCACGACCTGTCTCAGCTAACGTTAGCCATGCTACTACCTTTCTGCTCGGCGAGAGGGTATGACGCTAGACGCGCGAGAGTATCTGACGTATGTAAGAAGGCGGGCTTGTTTTCCGTATCCGTCAGAATGACAGACGAGGAGGAGTGAGAAACACCTGTTGTGTAAAGGCCGCAGCTAAATGCAACTCGACATGCCTCAGCTAACGTTAGCCATGCTACTACCTTTCTGCTCGGCGAGAGGGTATGACGCTAGACGCGCGACAGTATGTGACGTATGTAAGAAGGTGGGCTTGTTTTAAGTCTCTGTGAGAAGGACAGACGAGAAGGAGTGAGAAAAGTATGCAGTGTAATTCTCGCAGCTAAAAGCAACCGCGTGAGCACGTATACTCGAATATTACGATATAGTCATTTTCTATATCGCACAGAGACAAACCCGCAATATATCGTTCAGCCCTACTCTGAGCTGCCATTTGACGCGTAAGCGCAAACATCAGTCAGGACCCGTCACCCCACCCGAAGGCAGAGGGAAGCTACCCTCTCGGCCACTGGGTTGAACTCCAACGTGCAGGCTTTGAGCCGGGGGGCAACAAGAATTGCCACCCCAGCCTGTCGCCTCTCACTGCTGGCAACCCCATAGTGGAAGAGAGTCCAGCCCCTCTTGAAAGAACTGGTTAAAGAGCCCTTGTTGTGCGTGGAAGTGAGTCGAACTATATCTAGCCGGAACTACTCTGCCTCACACACTATCTCAGGCTCCTTCCCCCCTCCAGTAAGGTGACGTTCCACGTCCCAAGAGCTATCTTATGTAGCGAGGATCAGACCAGTGCCTTTCCTTCGGCTGCCGCCCAGCTCACATTGCACCCGACCTCTTTGACCCCTCCCATAAGTGGTGAGCCCATTGGAGGGGGGACCCACGTTGTCTCTTCGGGCTGTGCCCGGCCGGGCCCCATGGGGACAGGTCGGGCCACCAGGCGCTCACCATCGGGCCCCACTTCCGGGCCCAGCTCCAGAGGGGGGCCCCGGTGACCCTGTCCGGGCGAGGGAAATCTGGGTCCTTTTGATTGTACTTTTCATAGAGGTCTTCGAGCTGCTCTTTGTCTGATCCCTCACCTAGGACCAGTTTGCCTTGGGAGACCCTACCAGGGGCCATAAAGCCCACGGACAACATAGCTCTTAGGATCATTGGGACACGCAAACTCCTCTACCACGGTAAGGTGGCAGCTCAGAGGAGCGTTTTTTAAGTCCATTATTAATATCAACTTGTCAGCTTTTTGTCATTTCATGTTGCCTTTATCTCTATGTTTACCTTTTGATAGAGGGAAGTATTTCTTTTTTATTATTCATTTTTTAAGTTATGTACATGTATATGATGTATAGGGACAGATACAAAATGCTGTTTTGTCAAAATGAAAGCAACATCATATAGTATTTCTCCTTCGCTGTATACTTTTAGTGTGGGGACAAGTGGATCCAATATTGTCCACACAGGTCTCCATGTAACAACAGTTTGCTCTTAAGGGGAACATTATCATCAGACCTATGTAAGCGTCAATATATACCTTGATGTTGCAGAAAAAGACCATATATTTTTTTAACCGATTTCCGAACTCTAAATGGGTGAATTTTGGCGAATTAAACGCCTTTCTATATTTCGTTCACAGAGCGATGATGTCACGTTGTGATGTCACCTAGGTAGTCAATCCGCCGTTTTCTCAAACACATTACAAACATCGAGTCTAATCAGCACTGTTATTTTCCGTTTTTTTGACTGTTTTCCGTACCTTGAAGACATCATGCCTCGTCGGTGTGTTGTCGGAGGGTGTAACAACACGATCAGGGACGGATTCAAGTTGATTTACGTGGAGTGTGCATCGATTAGCACGGCATGCTAATCGATGATAACATGCTATTTAGGCTAGCTGTATGTACATTTGTAGCTATATTTGCATCCAGCCTTTCCCTCTACCCACATTTAATACCAAACAAATACATACCAATCAACGGATTTAAGTTGCTCCAGTGTCACAAGATGCGAAAGTCCCGATCATTTTGAATGCACATTTTACCGGCGATGCTAAGGCAGACATGGCGCAGAGATGTATGGATATCCTGCAGATGCATTTCCAACGGTAAAGTCAACGAAATCACAAAGGTGAGTTTTGTTGATGTTATTGACTTATGTGCTAATCAGACATATTTGGTCACGGCATGACTGCCAGCTAATCGATACTAACATGCTATTTAGGCTAGCTGTATGTACATTTGCAGCCATATTTGCATCCAGCCTTTCTCTCCACCCACATTTAATTCCAAACAAACACTTACCAATCGACGGGTTTAAGTTGCTCCAGTGTCACAAGATGCGAAAGTCCCGATCGTTTGGTCTGCACATTTTACCGGCGATGCTAAGGCAGACAATCGCCAAATAGCGTCAATAGCTATTCGCTCAATAGCTTCAGTTTTTTCTTCAATTTCGTTTTCACTATTTGCCTCCATACTCCAACCATCCGTTTCTATACATGCGTAATCTGTTGAATCGCTTAAGCCGCTGAAATCCGAGTCTGAATCCGAGCTAATGTCGCTATATCTTGCTGTGCTATCCGCCATGTTGGCATCACTAAATGATGTCACAGGAAAATGGACGATGGCTTTAAAGATAGCGAAAATCAGGCACTTTAAAGCCTTTTTTCGGGATATTCCATGATGGGTAAAATTTTGAAAAAAACTTCGAAAAATAATATAAGCCACTGGGAACTGATTTTTATTGGTTTTAACCCTTCTGAAATTGTGATAATGTTCCCCTTTAAACACACGGCGGGAAGCGAGGGGAAAAAAGACTGTAGCGTCCCGGAAGAGTTGGTGCTGCAAGGAATTCTGGGAATGTATTCTGTTGTTGTTTATGTTGTGTTGCGGTGCAAATATTCTCTTGAAATGTGTTTGTCATTGTTTTTTAGTGTGGTTTCACTATATGGCACAGGTTTATGACAGTGTTGGCGTTGTCCATACCGCCACCATTAGTGTGACATGTATGGCTGTTGACTAAGTATACTCCGAGGGTGCACCACTGGAACGAGATAACCGTTGTTACTACTCCATAATTAGAAAGCTAAGCGACAAGAAGGTGCAGTCGTCTGATTTCGTGCTGTTTCAAAAGAATTAATAATGAATGGGTCATCTGTAATTTATAAAGGAGATGGTATTACTAACCGTCTGGAATGTTATCTTTATGTATCATTATGCCGTTGACCGTTGTATCCCTTGTTCATTAGCAAGGGCAGTCACGGCAATGTGTTACCACAAACGTTGGTACATTTTTTAGGGCATTACGGCAAATGAGAGGGCAGTCGCTTCAATTGCGGCAGTTGCCGTGGTTAAATTTGAGCTCTGTGTTTGTGCTTCTGTTCCGCAGAGTCCATATTGTTTACGGCTATAGAACCACACAGATCAGATTAACTCCCACTTCTTAACTACGGAATTTGTTACTGCAGCAAAACAATTTGCAAACGCGTATCTCAATCTAAGTGTGTGTCATCGGATTCACCTGTCTGTGTACTAATTCATGTGTTTCTATCTCCATTTGTGTGTGTCTAGTCAGATGTGCATGTCCATGTCCTAATTTGTGTCAGTATTTTGAGATGTGTGTAAAAAAAAAAAAAATCTGTCCGTATTTTTCAATGCGTATGTCAACAAATATTTGTGTGTATTTTGATCGGTGTGTAAAAAATATATAATTCAATCTGTGATTTGATCTGCATATGTGTGGGAAAATGTCTGTCCATATTTCTGTTCGTTTGAAAAATATAATTGTCTATCGGTATTTTGATGTGTGTAAAAAAAATCTGTCTGTCCGTATCTGTATTTGTGCGTGTTTGTGTGCTAAAAAAAAATGTCTCTCTGTATTTCAATCTGCATGTGTGTGTAAAAAGATCAGTGTGTAAAAAAAATAAACTATATTTTCAGTACCATAGGGCAGTGGTTCTCAACCTTTTTTCAGTGAACATTTTTTTAATTCAAGTACCCCCTGATCAGAGCAAAGCATTTTTGGTTAAAAAAAAGAGATAAAGGACTAAAATACAGCGCTATGTCATCAGTTTCTGATTTACTAAATTGTATAACAGAGCAAAATATTGCTCATTTGTAGTGGTCTTTCTTGAACTATTTGGAAAAAAATATATAAAAATAACTAAAAATGTGTTGAAAAATACACAAGTGATTCAATTATGAATAAAGATTTCTACACATAAAAGTAATCATCATCTTAAAGTGCCCTCTTTGGGGATTGTAATAGAGATCCATCTGGATTCATCAACTTAATTCTAAACATTTCTTCACACAAAAATAAATCTTAGTTTAACATCAATATTTATGGAACATCTCCACAAAAAAATCTAGCTGTTAACACTGAATATTGCATTGTTGCATTTCTTTTCACAGTTTATGAACTTACATTCATATTTTGTTAAAGTATTATTCAATAAATATATTTATAAAGGGTTTTTGAATTGTTTATATTTTTAGAATATTTTGTAAAAATCTCACGTACCTCTCACGTGCTCAACATTTTCTAAAACTACTTATACTGAAATCTTTTAACAAAGTTTTATTTTTAAAAAAAACACAAACAACACATTTAAAATATATATATGTACCTCGAGTAAAAAGTTGAATGTGCATATGAAAGCAACACAAGACTTATAGACAAAGTAATATGACAAAACAAAATGATACTATAAATAAGTAAAAGTAAATGTGAAAAATTCGCAAGATGGCAACTTATGGACATCAGACCAAGGTTTTTCCTGGTTCAATTTGAGGCAGAGGTGGTACATTCCTGACCATGCGCCAGAATTTAAACGCAAAAAATGGTAGTTGTTTTTTTCAATTTACAGTAATGCTGTAAAGAACACCGTAAAATGTATTGTCATTTTTGTTGATTTGATGGGTAAATTGCAGTAAAATCACAAGTCAGTAAAATCACAAGTCAAACAGATATATATATATTTTTTTTACATTTATTTAAACAAAACATGTATGGAAGTATGGTAATATACTGTAATATTTGTTGCAATAATGGATACTATTAAAGTTTAAAAGGCATGCAATTTCAAGCAGTACATATATTTTTTCTGAAAAAATGAAAAAAATCCATTGCATTTAGTGAGAAAATATGAAGTACTTTATTGACACACAACATCTCCTGGTGGTTGCGGGCCAGATAAAATGATGTCGCGGGCCAGATCTGGCCCCCGGGCCTGGAGTTTGGCACCTGTGGCCTAAGCGCTTGCATAAAAGAATGATGGACTCATAGCTTGCGTGGTGGGGCTTCTTTTGCTTGAGTTACTCAGAGGATTCTGAAGCAGCCTTCAAGCGCTCTGTGGACAAAAATTTCCACATGTTGTCACCACCATGAATTATTACATTTTAACTGCCTGGTATGTCCTTTTCTCTGCTCTGTTTCACCTGGACTTTTGACTTTCCTCCTCACAAGAGTAGCTGATTTTAACCGTCATATCTGCAACACTAAAAAACATAAATGTTACTCTGACACGGAGGAAACTTTGTTTTGCTTGTAATGCTTTCTTGGGGTAACTCCTTTTAGTTGACCTTTATTAATTTATGTAAAATGTTCATTAAATGTATTGCCTGACAAAAAGTGATTAAACCTAATATTTTGATATTTACACATTTCATATTTACACATGCACATTTTACTAGAATACCCTTATGAGCATTACATATATCAAAATCAGGTGCTTACTGTACTGTTTACTTGTTGAAATACCCTTCACAAAGCTTAAATCTACCCAAATGGCCACTTTGTTGCTGCCAAAAAAGGATTTCAAGTAATTTTTTGATATTGACACATCTCATCACTGCATATTTTACTACAATACCCTTATGTACATTACATATATCAAAATCAAGTACCTACAGTACTGTTTACTTGTTGTAATGCTCGTTTTAGAGCTAAAAACTACCCAAATGGCCACTTTGCTGCTGCCAAAAATTAATTCCAGATAATATCAATAATAATAATAGGGCAGCACGGTGGAAGAGGGATTAGTGCGTCTGCCTCACAATACGAAGGTCCTGTAATAACATGTGTACCTCACCATATTATTTATATATACTGTATATATTACTAAATACTAGGGCTGTGAATCTTTGGGTGTCCCACGATTCGATTCAATATGGATTCTTGGGGTCACGATTCGATAATATATCGATTTTTTTTTTTTTCCGAATCGATTCTCGATTCAAAAACGATATTTTTCCGATTCAAAACGATTCTGTATTCATTCAATACATAAGATTTCTGCAGGATCTACCCCAGTCTGCTAACTTGCTAGCAGAGTAGTAGATTAAAAAAAAAAAAAGCTTTTATAATTGTAAAGGACAATGTTTTATCAACTGATTTCAATAATGTAAACTTGTTTTAACCATTAAACGAACCAAAAATATGACTTATTTTATCTTTGTGAAAACATTGGACACAGTGTGTTGTCAAGCTTATGAGATGCGATGCAAGTGTAAGCCACTGTGACACTATTGTTCTTTTGTTTTTTTTTTATTATAAATGTCTAATGATAATGTCAATGAGGGATTTTTAATCACTGCAATGCCGAAATTATAACTAATATTGATACTGTTGTTGATAATATTCATTTTTGTTTCACTACTTTTGGTTTGTTCTGTGTCGTGTTTGTGTCTCCTCTCAATTGCTCTGTTTATTGCAGTTCTGAGTGTTGCTGGGTCAGGTTTGGTTTTGGAATTGGATTGCATTGTTATGGTATTGCTGTGTAGTGGTTTGTTGGATTGATTAAAAAAAAAAAAATAGATTTTTTAAAAATGAGAATCGATTCTGAATCGCACAAGGTAAACGATTCGATTCGTATTCGAATCAATTTTTTCCCACACCCCTACTAAGTACATTTTTCTTCTTCTTCTTCTTCTTCCTCTTCCTCTTCTTGTTTCTTGTGAGCTACCTCCAGTATTCAATCCCGGGTTCGGCATCTTTCTGTGTGGAGTTAGCATGTTCTCCCTGCGATTGTGTGGGTTCCCTCTGGGTTCTCCGGTTTCCTCCCACCCCCAAAGACATGCACCTGGGGATAGGTTGATTGGCAACACTAAATGGTCCCTAGTGTGTGAATGTGAGTGTGAATGTTGTCTGTCTATCTCTGTTGGCCCTGTGGTGAGGTGGCGACTTGTCCAGGGTGTATCCCGCCTTCTGCATGATTGTAGCTGAGATTGGCACCAGCGCCCCAAGTGACCCCAAAGGGAATAAGCGGTAGAAAATGGATGCATGGATGGATTAATAATAACAACAACATTTGATATATCTAATAAGGATATTCTAGTAAAATACACATGTATAAATTTCAAAATATTACGTTGAATCATTTTTTGTCAGGCAATATTACATATAATGAAACTTTTAAATAAATGAATACATCCAAACACTTTATAAATATTTATTATGTGCACGAAGAAATAACAGTTACAATAGTATGTAGCTTCCTATCAAGAGGTTTTATCACATCAACATCAGACTAACAACAGTGCTTTAAATCTCTTTAATACCACAGATAAGGCGATCTGTCCTTTTCCGGACACGATAAAGGCCGAAATAATGTCAAACACGTAGCGTACTCAACACAACGCTGTGTTGAGCGATATCAATCATTCTTGTTGGGAAGACACAACATTTTGAACGCAGGAAAAAACCTGAAGACGTAACTGCACTTTTTGTCCATATAGATAAAAAATAGTGTTCATGTTTGAGGTCTAGTCTTACACATAGCACTGCACGATTATGGGCAAAATTTTAGTTACGATTATGTTTATCAATGGCAACACTAAAAATGGTCCCTAGTGTGTGAATGTGAGTGTGAATGTTGTCTGTCTATCTGTGTTGGCCCTGCGATGAGGTGGCAACTTGTCCAGGGTGTAAAATGCCTTCTGCCCGATTGCAGCTGAAATAGGCTCCAGCACCCCCCACAAACCCGAAGGGAATAAACCGTAGCGAATGGATGGATGGAATATTGAAATCACGATTATTAATCATGATTATTCATTATGTTTGGTAAAACAGTGTTGGGGTGTGAACATGACGCCATCATGTCATTTGTAATAGCTAACAAAAATGCTTTAAATAAACGTTATCTATATATTTAAAGACAAATATTTGTGGTTTTTTTTCATTAATAGTATCAGCATGTCAGCTTTTTATCTGTTCGCATTTCGTTGTATGTGTGTAAAACAAAAATCTGTCTGTGCAATGTTGTCATTGGTGTGTGTTTGTGTGTTGTATTTCTACCCTTCTTGAGACATCAACAAGGAAAAGTATCTTCCAAAAAGGAGGTGTGAACAAGTTAGGACATAAATCATGGTCCCAATACGGAAAACCATTCCATCTAATAGAGAATGTCTCATTTGCACCCCTGCTGGTGAAATCTATCAAAATTAGGGTGGTCCCAAAAAGGAGGGATTTTTAAAATTGACTGTGTGTCGCTTTTAAAAGTGCTCCCCCTCTGGCCGACATATGTAATAACAAGTGTGTGTAAGAAATTCAAAAGCGCCCCCTTTGGCCAAAATTTATAAAAAAATAAAACAATATGTATATAGAGACATACTGTAATAACTTGAAGTAAAAATGAAGATTAAAAACCAGTTACAAACAAAAAATTCCGAAAAATTGTAATTACCTAAAAGCAGTCTTTTTCTCACAATGTGTCGACTTTTTTCTCATAAAATTGGGAACAATTTCTCATATTCTTTCTGTTTCTGTAATGTTGCAATATTTCCTCGTAAAATTATTATTTTTTTTATGTAAAATTATTAATTTTTTAAGCAAAATGGTGACATTTGTCATATAAAATTCTGAGTTTTATCACAATGTTGCCAATTTTTTTGCTGTTCTTGTAAAACCGTGAAATTTTTTTAGGAAAATTATGACTTTGGTCATTCCTTTTTGCATAGTAAAATTCCTATTCGTTATTATACTATTGCCAAAAGTGTAAAAAAAAAATGTTTGTGAAATTGCGATTTTTGTCGAGTAGAATAACGACTCTTTTCACAAAATTGCCAAAATCTTAAGCTTTTCTTGTAAAATTGCGACTGTTATTGAGTAAAATTCCAACTTTCATCATAATATTGCACAAATGTCCCGTTTTTCTTGGAAAATTTTTACTTGCGTTGAGTAAAATGACGACCTGTATAATAATACTGACAAAATTCAAAGTTTTTCTTGTGAAATTCCAACACATTTTTCACAACAGGCTTTTTTATACTTGCATATGTATAGCGACCACCTGCGACCTCAAAAGGGACAAGCGGTAAAAAATGAATGAATGGATGGATGGATATCCGCCCGATGGTAGCTGAAATCCATCCATCCATTTGTACCGCTTGTCCCTTTTGGATTGTAAATACATATCTTTATATATCTTGAAAGGGTGGGCCTAAAGAGGTAGGCATTTTTCTCAGGTCTCAAGAAGGTAAGAATTACAAGAATGTGTGTGTGTGTGTTTGTGTGAAAAAAAAAAAATCTGCGCTTCTATATCTGTGTGTTAAAAAATCTGTCTATATTTTGATCAGTGTGTGTGTGTGTGTGTGTTTGTGTGAGAAAAAAAAATTGCGCGTTTATTTCTGTGTAAAAAAATCTGTCTATATTTTGATCGGTGTGTGTGTGTGTGTGTGTGTGTGTGTGTGTGTGTGTGTGTGTGTGTGTGTGTGTGTGTGTGTGTGTGTGTGTGTGTGTGTGTGTAAAGAAAAAATGTGCGTGTATTTCTATGTGTGTAAAAAAATCTGTCTCTATTATGATCGGTGTGTGTGTGTGTAAAGAAAAAATGTGTGTGTATGTGTGTGTCTGTACGCACGGGTGTGTAAACATTTTTTTATTTGCATGACTGTATTTTGTCCTTATGATCTGTTTGTTAAAAAAAATGTTTTCCTGTATTTTGATCTGCATGTGTTTAAAAAAAAAAAAAGTCTTCACGATGGAAGATCTGTGTGTGCGTGCAGCAATTTGATAGTGTAAAAAAATCGGTCTATATTTTGATCGGTGTGTGTGTGTAAAGAAAAAATGTGCGTGCGTGCGTGTGTGTGTGTGTGTGTGTGTGTGTGTGTGTGTGTAAAAAAATGCGTATTTCTATGTGTAAAAAAATCTGTCTCTATTTTGATCAGTGTGTGTGTGTGTGTGTAAAGAAAAAATGTGTGTGTATGTGTGTGTGTCTGTACGCACGGGTGTGTAAAAAAAATTAATCTGCATGACTGTATTTTGTCCTTATGATCTGTTTGTTAAAAAAAAATGTTGTTCGTATTTTGATCTGCATGTGTTTTTTAAAAAAAATGTCTGTCTGTTCAAATTTGTGTAAAGCAGCAACTCTCGATTGACTGTCTTATTTACACAAAACTTTGTTCACACTTCTAAGATGGAAGATTTGTGTGTGCGTGCAGCAATTTTATGGTGTAAAAAATGTGTGACTTCGCCTTTCCTTTGCCTATACTCACCACTAGTGGGCGCCTCGCACCCACTTCTGACAATCACTGTTGAAGCTGACAACAATGGAATCTCCATCACTTTCTTTTCTTACATACACACACATCTAAATGCAGACCCACAAATTAGAACACGGACACGCAAATCGGATTGCACACACACACACACAGACTGAGCTATGCATTTGCAAGTTGAGTGTATTTTTGTGTATCTGGAGCTCATCATGCAATGTGTGCACACAGGAGGTATCCATGCCCGAAGTGCTGTATGAGGAGGTTATCGAGGTGGACGAGCGAGTTGTCCTCCGACAAGATGGCTGCAAACTACCCAGGAAGGATGCCAAGCGTGTTGTAACAGGTGTGTGTGTGTGTGTGTGTGTGTGTGTGTGTGTGTGTGTGTGTGTGTGTGTGTGTGTGTGTGTGTGTGTGTGTGTGTGTGTGTTGGGGGGGATTTCTGTCACTTTAAAATGTTGATGCACTTTTACACTTATTTCGTGTTCCCGCAGGAAGCACCGGGGATAGTCTGGAGGTGTGGCGGGAGCTGGATCTGGAGCATGTGGAGAAGGACCTGAAGGGAGTTCTGTCTCGGGGAATCAGCAGTCTGGCTGTGCTTCTGCTTCACGCCTACACGTTAGTTCTGCCGCCTTTTTTTCCACACTTAAACGACACACTTGACATATGTGCAATGTTGAACAGCAATGAACTGGCTAGAAAGCCATTAGGTAATTACACAAACAACATGTACAATGGAACTTCGATTTATACATTTTCGTGAATAGGAATGTTTGTGTATCAAAGCTCATTTCTCGGTAAGGAACAATGTAAACATGAATTACGGCTTCCAGCCTTGACGAAAGTAAAAGTTAGTGTGTTTTTACACAATAGAAAGCACGGTAACACTTTAGTATGGGGAACACATATTCACCATTAATAGGTTGCTTATTAACGTGCAAATTAGTAATATATTGGCTCTTTAATTTGTCATTATTAAAGGCCTACTGAAACCCACTACTACCCACCACGCAGTCTGATAGTTTATATATCAATGATGAAATATTAACATTGCAACACATGCCAATACGGCCTTTTTAGTTTACTAAATTGCAATTTTAAATTTCCCGGGAGTTTCGTCTTGAAAACATTGTGTAATGATGACGTGTACGCAAGACGTCACAGGTTTTTAGAAAGTATGAGCGCTGCGCACACACACAGCTAAAAGTCGTCTGCTTTAACGGCATAATTACACAGTATTTTGGAGATCTGTGTTGCTGAATCTTTTGCAATTTGTTCAATTAATATTGGAGAAGTCAAAGTAGAAAGATGGAGTTGGGAAGCTTTAGCCTTCAGCCACAAAACACACGGTGATTCCTTGTTTAAAATTCACGGAGGTGAAACTTTACTATGGATCACAGCGGACATGGATCCCAATCGAATGTCAACCAGCAGGTTTCGTTGAGATAATTGTGGTAAAAAGTCGCTTCTTACCGGATATCAACTTAGCTTGTGCCTCCCATACATCTGCCGTCAACTTCCCCGAGACACTGCGCGTCAACACACGGCCTGTTAAATTTACTAAAACACAAGCAACACAATAGAAGGATAAGGGATTTCCCATAATTATCCTAGTAAATGTGTCTAAAAACATCTGAATCCGTCTCAATGCAATCGCGGTTTTTTTTCTTTTCTTTTTTTTGTTTTTTTGTAGTCCGTCGCTATCAATATCCTCAAACACGAATCTTTCATCTTCGCTCAAATTAATGGGGAAATTGTCGTTTTCTTGGTCCGAATAGCTGTTTTTGTTGGAGGCTCCCATTAAAAACAATGTGAATATGTGAGGAGCCATCAACATGTGACGTCATCTTCTGCGACTTCCGGATGAGGCAGGGCTTTTCTCCAGTTGCGAACTTTATCGTGGATGATCTCTACTAAATCCTTTCAGCAAAAATATTGCAATATCGCGAAATGATCAAGTATGACACATAGAATGGACCTGCTATCCCCGTTTAAATAAGAAAATCTCATTTCAGTAGGCCTTTAAGTACTTATTAATGCCTTATTTTTCATGGCCTTATTATACAACCAGTAAGCCATTAACTAAGAATGTTACCTCAATAACCTCATAATTGCTTATTAGTAACCCTAACCCTTATACGTTCCTCTGGTGTCCAAATAACTCTAAATGAAGTGTTTCTATTTATTAACAAAGCCAAAACAACAACAACTGTCCTTATTTACAGCCACCCTGCCGACACGCACACACACACTGTCACTACCACTGTAGTGCACTCATAGTTTGAAATCACAAAACTCCTTAACTTTAACAGCCAGGTCACTACAATGATTAGGAATAAAAGATTATTGGCGTTGAGCCAAAGAAAGGGTGATGAGGGGAGGAGGCAGTGTTGACAACGCTGTGGATCTTGCTGGAATACTTTAAACAATACATTGCTTGTCCATTGCTTTCTTTGGATTTCCTATTGAGATACCAAAAATGTTTTTTAACAAAAAAAGGCTTAAAAAGCACACAAAGTAGCATTCAGCATAATAGCTAACAACGACACTGCTGTGTTAACTGATTGAGCACCGCAGATTGATTAGCCTTCCACAATGGATGTGCTGCCGGGCATAAAATGGCTGTTCTGCAGGTACAAAATGGTTGGATGAAACGTTCGTACAAGACAAGGTTCATACAACAAAGCATGTTTTTATTTTGTCTGTGCTTCGTATATCGTAAAGTTTGTATAATGAGGGATTTGTAAATTGAGGTTCCACTGTACATCCTATATGGGAGTGGCCTATTAATCGATCAGTAATGGTAGTAAATTGTGTCTGAATAATTTAATTGTGCAGAATGGATTCTTGTTTAAAAGGGACCTGCACTTTTTTTTTATCATATACTATCCCTATATTAGACCAGAACACATTTTTTAAATATATATTAGCATTCTAATTCCTAGTATACAGCAAGTACGAAATGGCTAACAATGCAGCGAATGGGAGGACACTATTGCACCCATGAAGCCCTCTAAATAAACCGCCAAAAACTGCCAACAATACTCCCTTTTACATCTTGTGACCTGAATATTAACCAAGTATTATCAATATTGTTATTAAAAGTGCTAACGCAGCCGATCTATTCTTAGCACCACCATGATGACAGAATGATAACTAGCTTATGTAGCTTTTGACATACTGAGGCAGTGAGCTGCTGCATCACTTCTGAGTTGGTAAAAGTTCATTCTAGATCAGGGTTACTCAAACTATGATACGCGGACAATGTCGTGGTATGCCAAAAAAATTACTTGATTAAAGTACAGTGTTTAATCTTCCTAAATTTTAAACACAATGTTACTGTTCAAACTGTGTGTAATGCTACAATGGCCAGAAATATTAAATATACTTGTTAAATAAAACCGCTGCCTTGTGTTTAATGAATTTGTAGCCCTACTACATTACTGTATTTTATTGTTTGTCGTTATGGTGGTTCTTGGAGAGCCAAGTGTTTTCTGAGGTGGTGCTTGGTGGAAAAAGTTTGAGAACCACTAATCCAGATTATAAATCATGGCTCTCATTTGTTTAGTCGAAGAATGTGGCCATAAACCGAGAAGTTGGTCAACTTTGACATTCAACTTAGACCAGAGGTTGGCAACCTTCAGCATACAACGAGCCATTTGAGCCCATTTCTAACCAAAGTAAACCCACCTAGAGCCGCAAATTCTGTTTGATCCCTAAAATGACAATAACACTACTTTTAGTTACAACTCAGCAAGTATTTTTGCAATGATTAGCTTTCTGCAGCAATTCCAAAAAGCAAACAGGTGAATCACACTCATCAACAGTAAACGCAAAAAAAAATGTCCATGAAGCATTTAATGTTCTATTTTCATCAGAAATGTTTCCCTTTTTTATTTGCCCATTGCTAATTTACTGGGGGTTGACCTCTAAAACAATGCAATTGCTTGGCAGCAAAATGACGACAAAATATTGCAAGATCACAAACTCTCTAAAATAAAAACGGCTACATTAAAATAGACAAACTAAAAACAATTTATTCCTCCCACCTCCAAAGACATGCACCTGGGGATAGGTTGATTGGCAACACTAAATGGTCCCTAGTGTGTGAATGTGAGTGTGAATGTTGTCTGTCTATCTGTGTTGGACCTGCGATGAGGTGGCGACTTGTCCAGGGTGTACACCGCCTTCCACCCGATTGTAGCTGAGATAGGCACCAGCGCCCCCCGCGACCCTAAAGGGAATAAGCGGTAGAAAATGGATAGATGGATGGATGGACATTAAAATTAAATAGCCAATATTTATTAACATTTTTAAAAGCCAAAGGGAGCCAGGGTGGAGGTATGAAAGAGCCGCATGCGGCTCCAGAGCCGTGGGTTGCAGACCCCTGACTTAGACCCTGGAGATAGTGAGAAAGTCACGAAAAGGCGCTTGTTTTTTTGTTTTTTGTCTGTGTGAGTATGATGATTAATTCTTCATCTAAACGGGAGGATATGAACAAATTACCATATTTTTCGGAGTATAAGTCGCTCCGGAGTATAAGTGGCACCTGCCGAAAATGCATAATAAAGAAGGAAAAAAACATACATTAATCGCAATGGAGTATAAGTTGCATTTTGGGGGAAATTTTTGATAAAATCCAACACCAAGAACAGACATTTGGAAGGCAATTTAAAATAAATAAAGAATAGTGAACAACAGGCTGAATAAGTGTACGTTATATGACACATAAATAACCAACTGAGAAGGTGCCTGGTATGTTAACGTAACATATTATGGTAAGAGTCATTCAAATAACTAGAACATATAGAACATGATATACGTTTACCAAACAATCTGTCACTCCTAATCGATAAATCCCATGAGATCTTATACGTGTGTAGTCTCTTACATGAATGAGCTAAATAATATTATTTGATATTTAACGGTAATGTGTTAATAATTTCACACATAAGTCGCTCCTGAGTATAAGTCGCACCCCTGACCAAACTATAAAAAAAACTGCGACTTATAGTCCGAAAAATACGGTAATCAGTATTAAAAAGCATTACCATAATCAAATATGGTGCTTACACCAAGTAATTACAAGACTAGTATTGCCCATACTGATACTGATATGTTTGACTAGATCAGTGGTTCTCAAATGGGGGTACTTGAAGGTATGCCAAGGGGTACGTGAGATTTTTAAAAAATATTCTAAAAAAAGCAACAATTTAAAAATCCTTTATAAATAGATTTATTGAATAATACTTCAACAAAATATGAATGTAAGTTCATAAACTGTGAAAAATAATGCAACAATGCAATATTCAGTGTTGACAGCTAGATTTTTTTTGTAGACATGTTCCATAAATATTGATGTTAAAGATTTCTTTGTTTGTGAAGAAATATTTAGATGTAAGTTCATGAATCTAGATGGATCTCTATTACAATCCCCAAAGAGGGCACTTTAAGTTGATGATTACTTCTGTGTGTAGAAATCTTTATTTATAATTGAATCACTTGTTTATATTTCAACAACTTTTTAGTTATTTTTATATCTTTTTTTCCAAATAGTTCAAGAAAGACCACTACAAATGAGCAATATTTTTGCACTGTTATACAATTTAATAAATCAGAAACTGATGACATAGTGCTGTATTTTACTTCTTTATCTCTTTTTTTCAACCAAAAATACTTTGCTCTGATTAGGGGGTACTTGAATTGAAAAAATGTTCACAGGGGGTACATTACTGAAAAAAGGTTGAGAACCACTGGACGAGATCATTGAATAATGCTGGGAATTAGTTCATTATGATAACACAGGAAAAATATGTTCAGTAAAGCTATATATTTTTTTCCAACTAAATATACAATCTAAAACAATATAATAGCATACCATATTTCGTTGAATTACCACAGGGCATATAGTATGTGCCTGCCTTGAATTACTGCCGGGTCAAACTCGCTTCCCAAAATAATTAGCGCATGCTTAGTATTACCGCCTGGTCAAACTCGTGACGTCACAAGTGACACTTCCACTGTCATCATTTTCAAAATGGAAGAGGCTGATTTCAATACCGGTAATTTGAAATCGCATGAAGGGAAGAAGATAAAGATCTATTCAGTAGGATTTAAGGTCCAAGCTTACATCACACTCAAATTTTTACTGCATACCTTTGGTAAGTGCCGGAGTGAGAAGAGGTTTTAAAATAATTAGCGCATGCTTACTTTTACCGCATGCCTTTGGTAAGCGCAGGAGTGAGAGGTTTCAAATTAAGTAGCGCCCCGTCGGCAATTCAAGGAAATACGGTATAAGTAAACAAATTTAAAAATCATGTTTTACTACACACAATTATTTGAGAAATAAGTCCATCCATCCATCCATCCATTTTCTACCGCTTGTCCCTTTTGGGCTCGTGGGGGATCGCTGGAACCTATCTCAGCTGCATTTGGGCGGAAGGCGGTGTACACCCTTGGACAAGTTGCAATCTCATCACAGGGCCAACACAGATAGAAAGACAACATTCACACTCACATTCACACACTAGGGACCATTTAGTGTTGCCAATCAACCTATCCCCAGGTGCATGTCTTTGGAGGTGGGAGGAAGCCGGAGTACCCGGAGGGAACCCATGCAGTCACGGGGAGAACATGCAAACTCCACACAGAAAGATCCCGAGCCTGGGGTTGAACTCAGGACTACTCAGGACCTATGTATTGTGAGGCAGATGCACTAACCCCTCCTCCACCGTGCTGCCCGAGAAATAAGTCACTTTTGCAAAATTGCAAAATAACAAAAAGTAATAACAATGTTACAACTATTTTTTTATTTGTAAGGGGTCTAGAGTAAATACAAAAAATACAATTTTGCAAAGTCAGTCTTATATTTTAAGAAACACGTTTTTTTCCCTTTGATTTTTTTACATAAAAACATATTTTTAAAACAATTAGGGTACTATAGTCGAATGCACATCTCCAAACAATATGTTATTTATTGCAGACATGAGTGATGTCACTCACACACACCACCAACCTGTGCAGTTGCAGCAACACACTAGCTCAAAATAAAAGTTCTCTCGTTCAAATGAATTGGTCGTAAAACGGAGGACTCGTCTTATATTTGTGTTGATGCAGTATTTTCTTTATTTGCTCACATCTTTTGTGTAGAGAACTTTAGAAAGAAATGCGGCCCAATCCTTTTTGTTTTTCCCTCTTTATTGCCCCCTCAGATGGTCGGAGCATGAGAAAGCCGTGGGTGCCCTGGCCCGTCAACTGGGCTTCACTCAGGTGTCGCTGTCCTCCGAGGTCATGCCCATGGTTAGGGCGGTCCCTCGAGGTTACACCGTGTGCGCCGACGCCTACCTCACACCCAAAATTCGGGAGTATCTAAAAGGTTTTACCTCTGGGTTCAAAGGAGGTTTGAAGGTATGTACTTCGAAGTCAGCAGTGTCCAAACCTTTTCCACCGACAAGCCAAAACATGTGGGGGCTATTTAAAAAAATGAAATGAAATTATTTTATTAAAAAAATAAAAAGCTAGAAACAAACGTTAAATACTGTATATTTATCTACAAAACTTTGTGTCAGCTTTAAAGGGGAATTGCACTTTTTTTTTAATGTTGCCTATCTTTCACAATCGTTATGAGAGACAAGTACACGCACACGTCTTTTTTTTTTAGGATTTTAAAGATTGTAAAAAACACTTGAAAGATGCAGCTAATGAGAGTAACCTCTAAAACAACTTCAAAACCTCCAACATTTTATATACAGTACACACTGCAAGTTTATATATAATGTAGTAACAGACATCTTCATAACAATAAGTAATATGAACAATATTTACCATATTTGACATTTTTAATCATTTCCAAGACCAATTTCTTCTGCGCATTGATTTAGTTTTCATAGACATAAAGTTCCGACTTTTGGCAACAAATTTTTTGTTCCTACAGCCGGAATGATACCTAACTCAAGGCAACTAAGGTAGCAAGAAGAGGTGAAAGGTCAGGTACTGTAATTTAAAGTTAAGATCAACTATTTATTGGCCAGGCCGATTATCGGCACCAATATTGATATAGGAATTATTTTTTTTATATATATATATATATATATATATATGTATATATATATGTATATATACATATATATATATATATATATATGTATATATATATATATATATATATATATATATATGTATATATATATATGTATATATATATATATATATATATATATATGTATATATATATATATGTGTATATATATATATATATATATATATGTATATATATATATATATATGTATATATATATATATATATATATATATATATATATATATATGTATATATATATACATATACATATATATATGTAAATATATATATACACACACATTGGTATGTACATTACAACTACAACAGAAATTCATCAGCAGATACAATATATACACATATGATATCAGTACTTAGAAAATAACAAATTGTGATAAGTACGAAGTAAGTTAGTAGTAATAATCAGTGCTTTGTTCAGTTTTCAGAAATGCAAATGTTGATGCTCCTCTTAGACGTATGTAATAAAGGCTTTTGTGAAGTCCCCCCGATATTTTTTGTTGTGCTCAGTTAACCACAACATTAGTGCCGCATAAAAACTTGTCGCTCCTGGTCTGTTTCCTAAAAAATTATGTTAAAAAACACCAAATTAAAACCTTGTCCAGCTGTTTACTGACATGTACTAATCGTGTTTATCTAAATTTTACTGCAAATAAATATCGGCTCCAAATATAGGTTATCGGCCTCTGTGATTACTAATAATTGGTATCGGTAAAACCATACCATATAAAACACATCGTTTTTGTATCAAGTGGGGTTTGCCATTCAAACTAAATTTCTGCACATTTTACTTCAGTAGTAAACAAAATACCTTTTTAAATGTGCTCGATTTAGCAAGCCTTGTGACACTTTAACAAGTACAAAGTATGCACCATTTGCTTTATATTATACTGAACTTTGAAATTTTAGTTCATAATAATAATCCTTTTGCTTCCTTCCTATTTACTTCCTCTTTTGGGTTCTATATTTTTTTTGGCGTCTAACTTGTTGAATAAATTGCAGTTTGGGATAATATATTTTGTAGGATGTGGACGTCCTGTTTATGCAGTCAGACGGTGGTCTGACTCCCATGCAGCAGTTCTGCGGTTCGCGTGCCGTCCTGTCTGGCCCCGCGGGCGGAGTGGTGGGCTACGCCATCACCTCCTACAGCCAAATGGAGAATAGACCTGTGATTGGCTTCGACATGGGCGGTGAGTCCACGTGCGCAACTGTAACATAATTGTGCACCGTATTCCTTCCGTGTTTTGTGATTCTGCAGGGACGTCCACTGACGTGAGTCGTTACGCGGGCCAGTATGAGCACGTGTTTGAAGCCACCACGGCCGGCGTCACCCTGCAGGCCCCTCAGCTGGACATCAACACTGTAGCAGCAGGCGGAGGCTCGAGACTCTTCTTCAGGTTTGTCACTAAATAATTTTCTCCTGTTGATTGTTCATACAACACAATGCAAGCAGAATTGTTAACAATAACGATGTCAATGTAGCCTATTTATAGTCAATATTCTGTATACTCATTTCCTTGTCAGGTCAGGGATGTTTGTGGTTGGACCAGAGTCTGCTGGTGCGCATCCAGGACCGGCCTGCTATAGGAAAGGTAGCTCATTTCAAATGCGCCTGACTCCGATTAATACTTACATCATACTTCACATTCCATGCCTGTCTCCCAGGTGGTCCTCTGACTGTGACGGATGCTAACTTAGCTTTGGGCCGCCTCCTGCCGTCCTTCTTCCCCAAGATCTTTGGGCCTGGAGAGAATGAGCCTCTGTCCCAGGAGGAGACCATGACGCATTTCCGTCAGCTGACCCATGAGATCAACCACTTCTTGGCCTCTAACCAATCGCAAGTATGAGGATTAGGAATGTGCAAATCCATCAACACAATTGCATGAATAAGTATCCCCTGTGGGCTTCATGGTGGCAGAGGGGTTAGTGCGTCTGCCTCACAATACAAAGGTCCTGAGTAGTCAGGGTTCAATCCCGGGCTCAGGATCCTTCTGTGTGGAGTTTGCATGTCCTCCCCGTGAATGCGTGGGTTCCCTCCGGGTACTCCGGCTTCCTCCCACCTCCAAAGACATGCACCTGGGGATAGGTTGATTGGCAACACTAAATGGGAGTGTGAATGTTGTCCGTCTATCTGTCTTGGCTCTGCGATGAGCTGGCGACTTGTCCAGGGTGTACACTGCCTTCCGTCCGATTGTAGCTGAGATAGGCACCAGCGCCCCCCGCAACCCCAAAGCGAATAAGCGGCAGAAAATGGATGGATGGAGTATCCCCTGTGATTGACTCTGTACTTACTTTTTGTCCCCCGTAGGGTTGTGCGATGTCAACAATATACATTATAAATGATATAAATTTGGCTGACGGTAGAGGTGTTGATCGTTGTAGCGGGATAATGTCTGTTGATGACACATTCTTGCTTTGTCACGCAAGTTTGACAGCAAAAAGCTAACAAACCCGTCCTCAACACAATGCAGCATTTTTGTTAGCGGCTAATGTCCCTCCACAGTGCAATGCCACTTCTAAGTCAGTAATCCTCACCTCCCTGGCGGCAAATAAACTAAGTTTTTTTTTTAAAGTAGCGTTATCACTGGAGGACGAGGAATAGTAAAACATGCTACACTACACACCATGAGAGGATATACTAACCGCAAGCTTGAGCTCCTGGTTGTAAACAAAGGTGGGCTGATCAATACAAATATTGACAGTAATGATACCAATTAGTGTAGTATCAGTTTGACACAGCAGTGGTTACATTTTTTTTCTTACTGTCAAAATTAATGTTGTCGTTTTTATTATTGTTAACAAACTCAGGAAATACTGTATGTTCCTTGATACGGAAGGACTTCAAGAGAAAAAAACAAGAGATTTAAATCAGAGCCAGTAGTAGAAAATAAAAATAAAAATATATATTCTGTATATACAGTGGGGCAAAAAAGTATTTATTCTGCCACCGATTGTGCAAGTTCTCCCACTTAAAATGATGACAGAGGTATGTTATTTTCATCATAGGTACACTTCAACTGTGAGAGACAGAATGTGAAAAAGAATCCAGGAATTCACATTGTAGGAATTTCAAAGAATTTATTTGTAAATGATGGTAGTAAATAAGTATTTGGTCAACCATTCAAAGCTCTCACTGATGGAAGGAGGTTTTGGCTCAAAATTTCACGATACATGGCCGCATTCATTCTTTCCTTAACACGGATCAATCGTCCTGTCCCCTTAGCAGAAAAACAGCCCCAAAGCATGATGTTTCCACCCCCATGCTTCACAGTAGGTCTGGTGTTCTTGGGATGCAACTCAGTATTTCTTCTTCCTCCAAACACAACGAGTTGAGTTTATACCAAAAAGTTCTATTTTGGTTTCATCTGACCACATGACATTCGCCCAATCCTCTGCTGTATCATCCATGTATCCATTTTGGTATAAACTCAACTCGTGGTGTTTGGAGGCAGAAGAATACTGAGTTGCATCCCAAGAACACCATACCTACTGTGAAGCATGGGGGTGGAAACATCATGCTTTGGGGCTGTTTTCCTGCTAAGGGGACAGGACGATTGATCCATGGTAAGGAAAGAATGAATGGGGCCATGTATCGTGAAATTTTGAGCCAAAACCTCCTTCCATCAGTGAGAGCTTTGAATGGTTGACCAAATACTTATTTTCCACCATAATTTACAAATAAATTCTTTAAAATTCCTACAATGTGAATTCCTGGATTTTTTTTTCACGTTCTGTCTCTCACAGTTGAAGTGTACCTATGATAACAATTACAGACCTCTGTCATCATTTTAAGTGGGAGAACTTGCACAATCGGTGGCTGACTAAATACTTTTTTGCCCCACTGTATATATTGTTACAGCACCATTTTGTGTTTTTCTCTGATTATATGTGTCATCAAACATTGAAATCTTGAACATTTTCAGTATCCGCATTTGCATGACCCATACTGACCCTGTAACTACTATTAGATCGATACCCCAATTTGTAGTATCGCCCAAAACCTTTGTAGTCTCCAAACAACAGAAAAATTAGTGCTTATTCGTTTTAATAAAAGTGTATATAGAGCATGTTACAACAGAAAGTAACAAATAGTAAAAAGTATCAAATAGATAATTAGGTTACCGCATATGTCAGCAGCTCAATTAGGAGCCTTTGTAATCCATTTTGAAATTGTTCTATTATCATTTACATAGTAAATATAATATGATGATATGTATCGTTATCGCAGGTGGCTGCAGTATAGATTTTAGGAGGTACAGCCTATCCCTCGACCCACGGCTGACAAGTCGCTGGCTGTTAATATGTCTCCATACACCGTGCGCAGAAGCTCCAGTAAGTTATTAATAATCACCTCCATTGCGGCAAATAAACGGCATTTCTTAGTGTCTTCGGTATTCCCAAGTATTATTATCACTGGAGGGTGAGTCTAAACATGTTACACAACAAGAGCAAGCCAGCAGTAGTGATTCTAATAGCTGAGCTAACAGATAAAATAGCTTTATACAACACTAATACATAAGTGCTTGAAATTTTAAGAAGTGTGTAGAACCAGGTTACATAGAAAGTAAGCACTTATTAATAGGAAATTTAGATTAGATTAGTAGATTAATAAAATCCTGGAAAGAGAAGATACTATAACAACTGTTGGTGTGTCGGCATTGTCACAGAGGAAGGGACATCCATAAATGAGTGGTGTCGATACCAAAGGTAGTATCAGTACATGATTAGTACTAGATGGATTAGATCAATATTTTAATTTTCTCCATTTTTTTTGTTTATGTTCACAAACTTGGGGAATAATTCCCTGGACACAAAAGGATCCTAAATTATTTAAATGAGTAGTACCGTATTTTTCGGACTATAAGTCACATATACTGCGGAGCAACTTATGTGTGTAATTATTAACACATTACCGTAAAATATCAAATAATATTATTTATCTCATTCGCGGAAGAGACGAAGAAAATGTCAGCAATCGTCACACACACGTCAACCAATAAGAATTCGGCGGGGGAGGGTCATGGCAGAAGTGCATTGTGGGTCATGGAATGCTAACTGCTATATGCTACTGCCGTAGCTATTCAAATGGATCCTTTCATCATTGGCGGTAATTTATAAAAACTGAGAAGGGCTGAACAAAAATGGCACCGAAAAGGAAATCATGTACTGCAGATTACAAGCTGGACGTAGTGAAATATGCAGCAGAAAACGACAAGAGGAAGCGGCGCATCCCTTTGGAGTTGGCAGAGTTGTTTAGAAGCGACATCGAGGAAGAAGATTTCATGGGATTTATCGATTAGGAGTGACAGATTGTTTGGTAGACGTATAGCATCTTCTATATGTTATAGTTATTTGAATGACTCTTACCATAATATGTTACTTTAACATACCAGGCACCTTCTCCGTTGGTTATTTATGTGTCATATAACGTACACTTATTCAGCCAGTTGTTCACTATTCTTTATTTAATTTAAATTGCCTTTCAAATGTCTATTCTTGGTGTTGGATTTTATCAAATAAATTTCCCCCCAAAATGCGACTTATACTCCAGTGCGACGTATATATTTTTTATTCCTTCTTTATTATGCATTTTTGGCCGGTGCGATGTATACTCCAGAGCGATTTATTATCTGAAAAATACGGTAGATAGTATTTTTTTCTTTTTTTTTTGTAATTGTTTACTATTGACTTTGTTTCAATCTAACAATTGTATGTAACAAAGGAGAATAAGAAACTTGGTTAAATATTGTATTGATAATGTAAAACACTACAAATACATTTTAAAATGTACAGTTAATACATGTGATCGGTATAGGCCAGGGGTCGGCAACCTTTATCACTCAAAGAGCCATTTTGACCCGTTTCACACATTAAAGAAAACCATGGGAGCCACAAAACTTCCCCCTCTTATCCCCACAATTTTCCCCGCTGTCTTTCTTTTTTTCTCCATCCCCTCCTGCCCAGCTGCATCAAATGATAATATAAATACATTTAATAAAGTCAAATACAAATAAGGCAAAAAGAGAAGAATCCTACACTTCTCTTTTGTAAAGTAAATCGGAACGGCCGATTTGCCTGAGAAGCTGGACAGGACAAAAAAAATAAAATTAAAAAAGAAATAACACTGCATATAAAGTTTAATTTTTTTGCTTTGTACTATATATAAACTATTATGGGTTACATTTATGAAATCAATGAACGACAGCAGAGAAAATTAAATTCCTGCATGCAACAAAACGTTTTTAACTCCGAAAAAGACGTCGGGTTGAAGGTTAAGTAAAATACTTCATGTCTGTTTAAGTCCTCCTTGTAGTAATGAAAAAACAAAACGCCGAACTTAAATTATCCACTGGCAGAGAACCAAAAATGCCGTCCTCTGTCTCTGTTCTGTCATCCTTTTACATCAGCTGCCAACCAAAATAATAAAACGTCTATTTCACTGAACAATTAAAAAATGTGAATATATGCAAAATTATAGGAAATTAAAATATTTATCATTCTTGGTCAATGTGATTTCTGCTCTTGAACCGCAGCGGACAGCGTCTCTACATCAGGGCTGTATGACGTCACCTTTATCTTCTCACAGGATTGTAAACTCTCATCTGAGGCGTGTGCGATGTTTGTTTTTAATAAAGTTCATGTTGGAGAACACCTGTTCACATATGTGGATCCAAAGATCGACAGGACTCCAAGTGCATACTTTTTCATGTTCACATAAAAGTCAGGGATAGCGTTCCAAGTTTCAAACATAAGTTTGTCTGGCTTTGGGAGGTTTTCAATATCACACCATTTGTGATTCTGAACAACAATGGCTTTCTAGCGTGAAACATCTTCAAAGTCCGCTGTCAGGCGCTTTAACCCACATGTCTTTGTCGGCGTCTCCGTCCTGCAGCAGCTGGCGGCTGTTGCAGGACGGAGACGCGCGCGGCACATCCCTAGATGTGCGCGGCCGTGGGCGTGTCCCGAGGTTTGACAAGCACCCTGGCCGTGACAAGCTGACCCGCATCAGAGTGATCGAAGAGCCGCGGTTTGCCGACCCCATGTATAGGCGATCTCACGAATGGATGATCAGTATCGGAATGAGCAGAGGATGTTTGTGTTCATCATGTTGTGATTATGCATAATTACAATATAGTCCACTACAATGATTTGTTTGTGTCGTACTTGAATATTAGATACTAATATCCGTGGGATTTTTTTCAGGCTGGTGCAAATAGCGCCAAAAACTCCCACAACAGCCAATCAGAGATGACTTTGGAAGACGTGGCCATCGGATTCATCCGTGTGGCGAACGAGGCGATGTGTCGACCAATCAGAGCCCTGACGCAGGTCGCCAAGTTGCGACTTTTGTATCACCGCCTGTGAAGTTTGTGGAGTGTTACCGTTTGTGTGTTTGCTCTCTCCAGGCTAAGGGCCATGACACATCTCAGCACGTGTTGGCGTGTTTCGGGGGCGCCGGGGGCCAGCATGCGTGTGCCATCGCTCGAGCGCTCGGGATGAAGACAGTCTTCATACATAAGTAGGAATGACACCCGGTGGGGTTTACAGTCAATTTATTAGGTACACTGCTAATATGCAAGAGCTTTGGATAGTATTGTGTGTGTGGGCTTTTCCACTGTATCAAATATAAGTTTTCTGAATAAAACCATTTTTTTACAGTTAATTTTATTCAGTGGTATGGCCCTTGTAATAAACTATATTGCTTAAAGTATTTGGCCACCTGCCTTGACTCACATATGAACTTGAAGTGCCATCCCATTCCTAACCCATAGGGTTCAATATGACCTTTTGCAGCTATTACAGCTTCAACTCTTCTGGGAAGGCTGTCCACAAGGTTGCAGAGTGTGTTTATAGGAATTTTTGACCATTTTTCCAAAAAGGCATTATCACACACTGATGTTGGTCAAGAAGGCCTGCCTCAGTCTCCCTTCTAATTCATCCCAAAAGTGTTCTATCAGGTTCAAGTCAGGACTCTGTGCAAGCCAGTCAAGTTCATCCACACCAGACTCTGTCATCCATGTCTTTATAGACCTTGATTTGTGCACTGTTAGAAGAGGAAGGGGCCCGCTTCAAACTGTTCCCACAAGGTTGGAGCATGGAATTGTCCAAAATGTTTTGGTATCCTGAAGCATTCTAAGTTCATTTCACTGGAACTAAGAGGCCAAGCCCAACTCCTGAAGTACAACCCCACTCCATAATTCCTCCTCCACCACATTTCACACTCGGCACAATGCAGTTCGAAATGTAGCATTCTCCTGGCAACCTCCGAACCCAGACTGGTCCATTAGATTGCTAGATTGAAAAGCGTGATTCATCACTCCAGAGAAGGCGTCTCCACTGCTCTAGAGTCCAGTGGTGACGTGCTTTACACCACTGCATCCCACGCTTTGCATTGGACTTGGTGATGTATGGCTTAGATACAGCTGCTCGGCTATGGAAGCCCATTCCATGAAGCTTTCTGCGTACTGTACGTGGGCTAATTGAGAGGTCACATGAAGTTTGGAGCTCTGTAGCAACTAAATGTGCAGAAAGTTGGCGACCTCTTTACACTATGCGCTTCAGCATCCGCTGACCCCTCTCTGTCAGTTTACATGGCCTACCACTTTGTGACTGAGTTGCTGTTGTTCCCAAACGCTTCAATTTTTGGGGAAATACAGTGTATTTTGGTATTTTGATTAGCTACATTTTATGCAGCTGTACACCTGCTAGTGTACCTAATGAAGTCACACATACACCAATCCAATTGTTTACTTTTGTCTTTGTGCAAATATGTGTGTTTCTGCTCACATCATTAGGTACAGTGGCGTGCTGTCGGCCTACGGTCTGGCTCTAGCGGACGTGGTGGAGGAGGTGCAGGAGCCGTGCTCGCTGCAGTATGAGAAGAACTCATTTGGCGAGTTGGACCGCAGAGTGGATCTCCTGTCCAAACGCTGCCAGGACACACTGCTAGCCCGCGGATTCAATAGGTTGGACGCGATTAAAACACTCTTGTACTACTGCAGTTAGGATGCCTTACAGTATTTTTGCCTTTTGTTCCTCATCCTCACAGTGGCCAAATAACCACTGAAGTCTTTCTCCATCTGCGCTACGAGGGCACAGACTGCGCTCTCATGGTGACGGCTGACGGTTACCCCGGAAACCAGCGCACCTGTCGAGCGGGCGATTTCCGCAGCGCTTTCACTAAAAGGTTTGTGCACTTAAATAGTACCAAATGTTGACTTGGAGCTGAGTCACTGTTCTTTTTAAGGTACCTGAAGGAGTTTGGGTTCACCATCTCAGACAGGCCCATCATGGTGGATGACATCAGAGTGCGGGGCTGTGGGAAGTCTGGGATCAAATCGGTGTACAAACCAAAGAAGGGACACGGTCAAGCCAAACCCGTCACGGTAACTGGATAGCCTTACTAATAACCACATTTTTGACATACTGTAAATCCACTATTTATAATCGGGGCCTTTGTTGACCTAAACCGCACAGTTGTACAAACCCCGTTTCCATGTGAGTTGGAAAATTGTGTTAGATGTAAATATAAATGGAATACAATGATTTGCAAATCCTTTTCAACCCATATTCAGTTGAATGCACTACAAAGACAACATATTTGATGTTCAAACTCATAAACTTTATTTTTTTTTTTTCAAATAATATGGCTGCAACACGTGCCAAAATAGTTGGGAAAGGGCATGTTCATCACTATGTGTAACATCACTTTTTCTTTAAACAACACTCAATAAACGTTTGGGAAATGAGGAAACTAATTTTTGAAGCTTTGAAAGTGGAATTCTTTCCCATTCTTGTTTTATGTAGCGCTTCAGTCGTTCAACAGTCCGGGGTCTCCGCTGTCGTATTTTACGCTTCATATTGCGCCACACATTTTCGATGGGAGACAGGTCTGGAATGTAGGCGGGCCAAGAAAGTACCCACACTCTTTTTTTTACGAAGCCACGCTGTTGTAACATGTGGCTTGGCATTGTCTTGCTGAAATAAGCAGGGGCGTCCATGATAACATTGCTTAGATGACAGCATATGTTGCTCCAAAACCTGTGTGGACCATTCAGTATTAATGGTGCCTTCACAGATGTGTAAGTTAACCATGCCTTGGGCACTAATACACCCCCATACCATCACAGATTCTGGCTTTTGAACTTTGTGCGTATAACAATCCGGATGGTTATTTTCATCTTTGTTCCGAGGACACCACGTCCACAGTTTCCAAATATAATTTGAAATGTGGACTCGTCAGACCACAAACCACTATTACACTTTGCATCAGTCCATCTTAGATGAGCTCGGGCCCAGCAAAGCTGGCGGCGTTTCTGGGTGTTGTTGGAAAATGGGCTTTGCTTGGGAGAGTAGAGTTTTAACTTGCACTTACAGATGTGGCGATAAACTGTAGTTACTGACAGTGGTTTTCTGAAGTGTTCCTGAGCCCATGTGGTGATATCCTTTACACACCGATGTCGGTTTTTGATGCAGTACCGCCTGAGGGATCAAAAGTCCATAATATCATCGCTTATGTGTAGTGATTTCTCCATATTCTCTGAACCTTTTGATGACTTTACGGACCGTAGATGGTAAAATCCCTAAATTCCTTGCAATAGCTCGTTGAGAAATGTTGTTCTAAAACTGTTCGACAATTTGATAACAAATTGGTGACCCTCACCCCATCATTGTTTGTGAATTACTTAGCATTTCATGGAAGCTGCTTTTATACCCAATCATGGCACCCAACTGTTCCCAATTAGCCTGCACACCCGTGGGATGTTCCAAATAAGTGTTTGATGAGCATTCCTCAACTTTTTCAGTATTTATTGCCACCTTTCCCAACTTCTTTGTCACGTGTTGCTGGCATCAAATTCTAAAGTTAATGATTATTTGCACAAAAAAAATGTTTATCAGTTTGAACATTAAATATGTTGTCTTTGTAGCATATTCAACTGAAAATGGGTTGAAAAGGATTTGCAAATCATTGTACTCCGTTTATATTTACATCTAACACAATTTCCCAACTCATATGGAAACGGGGTTTGTATATATTGAATTTGATATCTAAATCGGTGTTTCGAAACTTAAGGTATCATTATTTTGATGTGGCAGACAACACTAATAGCTTTTTTCGATAAAGCAGCTAAAATTAATTTATTCCGCGGTCATTTCCGGAACCAATTAACAGCGATAAATGCGTGATTACTGTATGTGTTCATTTTAAACAGCGTTGTAACACAAATGAGTTTATCACCATCAACATTTTGAAGCGCATGCAGAAGTAGATCAACCTGATTCATGCTGACCACTCGGGATACCTCAATGCAGCTAGTGCCATCCAGTGTCGACAGCCACAACTGTTTTTTTTCGGGGGGTTTTGTTGTTTTTTTGTCCTGTCCAGCTTCTCAGGCGAATCATATAGTTGATGTAGATGCCCATATCGCCTATTCAGATTAACTTTACAAAAGAGAAATGTAGGATACTTCTCTTGTTGCTTTATTTGTATTTGACTTTATTAAATGCCCATCCATCCATTTCTACCCTTTATTCCCTTTTGGGGTCTCGGGGGGCGCCGGCGCCTATCTCAGCTACAATCGGGCGGAAGGCGGGATACACCCTGGACAAGTCGCCACCTCATCGCATGACTTTATTAAATGGATTTATATTTTTATTTGGTGCAGTCGGGCCGGATCAGGAGGGGATAGAAAGAGGGGAAAAAAGGAAGACAGAGGGGGAAATTGTGGGGACAAGAGGGACATAAGACAAAGAGACAACAACAACAGCAAACACAACAACAACAACAACAGAACAACATCAGCAAATAAGATATGTACAAATCTGATGGTAAAAGTGATAGCACAGAAGCAGTTAGCGAAATAAATAATACAGAAATGACAATGAACATTTTTTCACTACAAATTGAGCAATACAAATACCAATAGCAATAGCACTTTTGATAATGAATAATAATAATAATAATAACCTCTATTATCAACATTACAATTGTTCAAATGCAACAATGCATACGTGTAATGATAATTTGAAATACAAAAGAAAGCAAAAAATGGAGGGGAAGAAAGAGAAACCAACTATATTAACCTTGTAGATTGCTGTAGTAACTAGAGGTGAAGCTTTGTCAGTGTGCCATGTGTTACCCACAACTGTTCATGCCAGTCTTTTTTGACCTAGCGCTGATTAGAGACTAAGAGAGAAATTTTAATTTGTTTTATTTAAATTTTTTATGATTACACTAAAATAATATTTTGGAAATAACTGAGTGAGTTTGCATGTTCTCCCCGTGAATGCGTGGGTTCCTTCCGGGTACGCCAGCTTCCTCCCACTTCCAAAGACATGCACCTGGGGATAGGTTGAGTGGCAACACTAAATGGTCCCTAGTGTGTGAATGTGAGTGTGGATGTTGTTTGTCTCTCTGTGTTGGCCCTGTGATGAGATGGCGACTTGTCCAGGGTGTACACCGCCTTCCGCCTGATTGTAGCTGAGATAGGCGCCAGCGCCCACCGCAACCCCAAAAGGGAATAAGCGGTAGAAAAATGGATGGATGGATGGATGGGTGGAGCATTCAAATTTATTTAGAGCAAAACAACAAAGTTAGATAACATGTGTTTTGTCATAGATGACAAAATGCTACTTTGAGGATGGTTACCATGACACCGCCGTGTATCTGTGGGAGGAGCTTCTTTGTGGTCATAGCATCCAGGGACCAGCCATCATCATTGACAAGAACAGGTGCAGGCTAATGCTTTTGATTTAGAGTACCATTTACAAAGAGATGTTTATAATAATTTGCTATGATACGGTAGAACCGATATAATAAAAAGTTCCAATTGTTTTGTGCCACCTCATCAGCACCATTCTGGTGGAGCCCTGCTGTGAGGCTTCCCTGACAGAAGGGGGTGACGTGTCCATGATGGTGAGCGCGGACCCTCACTGTGCAGTGGGCACAGAGCTCAACACCGTGCAGCTTTCCATTTTTTCCCACCGTTTCATGAGCATAGCAGGTTGGCAAAAATAAAAAGTACATCTGCAAAGAGTCAAATCCTCACCATTTGTGGTCCAACTTTGTGCTTCTTTAGAACAGATGGGCAGAGTTCTCCAAAGAACTTCCATCTCCACCAACATTAAGGAGCGTCTGGACTTCTCCTGCGCTGTGTTCGGACCAGATGGCGGTCTGGTGTCGAACGCGCCCCACATTCCAGTGCACCTGGGGGCCATGCAGGAAACTGTCCAGTTCCAGGTGTGGATCCGTAAAAGTCATACCAAAGACGATAAAAATGGGACCCAATACCTCCATGCTTGGCACTCAGAATCAAGGATCGGAATTGGGGGTTAAATCACCAAAATCATTCCAGAGCGCGGCCACCGCTGCTGCTCACTGCTCCCCTCGCTCCCACGGGGTGGAACAAAGGGATGGATCAAACGCAGATAGTAATTTCACCACACCTAGTGTGTGTGTGACTATCAGTGGTACTTTAACTTTAACTTTAACTAATGGAATCCAAGCAGTGAACCGAAAATATCAACTCCTTTTTTTCTGTTTAGATCAGATCAATGGAGGGGAATCTGAAAGAAGGGGACGTGATCCTGAGCAACCACCCATGTGCCGGCGGCAGCCACCTTCCCGACCTCACAGTCATCACACCAGTCAGTCAGCGTTCTTGGAATCTCTTTCTTCGCTTCTTTAAAAGCATAGCTAACACTCTTTTGATTCCCAGGTGTTTAGAGAAGGTGTCAGCGGACCGGTGTTCTTTGTAGCCAGCAGAGGGCACCATGCAGACATTGGAGGCATCACTCCTGGATCTATGCCGCCGCACTCCACCTCCCTGCAGCAGGAGGGCGCTGTCTTCATTTCCTTCAAACTGGTCACTGGTGGTGTCTTTCAAGAAGAAGGTATGATGTGTGGCGGGCCAAATGAGACCAAATGTAATCAATTAATTAATCTTTAAAGAATTTCTTAAATGTGTCATTAATTATAATTGGAATTAAATGCATAAATGTGTCATTCATTTATTTAATGTAACATTTAATGTTATCCTTGAATATATTGATGTCAATCCATGATTTTATTATTTATTTATTAATGTATTCATTAATGACACATGTAAGTAATTATTTAACAATTTAGTTTGTTTAATTGTGTCTCATTTGGCCCTTGTCAGTGCTTACCGAATTATTTTGTTTGCAAACTCACCAATCAAAGTCAGTGGGCGATGCAAACACAAATCGAGTTCAATCATTGGAAGTTCAACTGCCATGTAACCAATCAAGTTAGGATCCGCTTACTGACTTTGATGGGTGAGTTTGGTCGGGACAAAATCAAATATGTCTTTATTTTATATGTGTGCATATATATATATATATATATATATATATATAAGGGGTGTGGGAAAAAATCGATTTGAATACATTGTGCGATTCAGAATCGATTATAATTTTTAAAAAATCGAATTTTTTTTTTTTTTTCCATCAATCCAACAAACCACGACACAGCAATACCATAACAATGCAATCCAATTCCAAAACCAAACCTGACCCAGCAACACTCAGAACTGCAATAAACAGAGCAATTGAAAGGAGACACAAACACGACACAGAACAAACCAAAAGTAGTGAAACAAAAATGAATATTATCAACAAAAGTATCAATATTAGTTAAAATTTCAGCATAGCAGTGATTAAAAATCCCTCATTGACATTATCATTAGACATTTATAAAAATTTAAAAAAAGAACAATAGTGTCATAGTGGCTTACACTTGCATCGCATCTCATAGCTTGGCAACACACTGTGTCCAATATTTTCACAAAGATAAAACAAGTCATATTTTTGGTTCGTTTAATAGTTAAAAATAATTTACATCATTGCAATCAATTGATTAAACATTGTTTTTTTACAATTATAAAAGCTTTTTTTTTTTTGAAATCTACTACTCTGCTTGCATGTCAGCAGACTGGGGTAGATCCTGCTGAAGTCCTATGTATTGAATGAATACAGAATCGTTTTAGAATCGAGAATCGAATCGAATCGAAAAATCAATATATATTATCGAATCGTGACCCCAAGAATCGATATTGAATCGAATTGTGGGTTTTCCAAAGATTCGCAGCCCTAATATATATATATGTATATATATATATATATATATATATATAATAAATAAATAAATTAAATAAAAATTATATATATATATATATATATATATATATATATATATACATACATATCATATACATGTATGTTTGTATATGTATGTATGTATATATATATATATATATATTACATACATGTAGATGTATGTATGTATGTAGATATATGTTTTTATACTGTATATGTATGTTTATTTATAAATATTTATTTATACATACATATTCATTTATATAAACAGTATATATACACTGTATGTGTGTGTGTGTATATATATATATAATATATATACTGTATATATGTACAGTATATATACTGTGTATATACACACAGTATATATCTATATTCTATATATATTATATAAAGTATGTATATATAGAGAGAGTATAATATATACACATGTATACATATATGTGTGTGTACTCGTTATCTGTATAAAAGACACCTGTCCACAGCCTCAAACAGTCAGACTCCAAACTCCACTATGGCCAAGACCAAAGAGCTGGCGACGAACACCAGGAAAAGAATTGTAGACCTGGACCAGACTGGGAAGAGTGAATCTACAATAGGCAAGCAGCTTGGTGTGAAAAAATCAACTGTGTGAGCAATTAACAGGAAATGGAAGACATACAAGACCACGGATAATCTCCCTCGATCTGGGGCTCCACGCAAGATCTCATCCCGTGGGGTCAAAATGATCATGAGAACGGTGAGCAAAAATCCCAGAAACACACGGGGGGACCTGGTGAATGACCTGCAGAGAGCTGGGACCAAAGTAACAAAGGTTACCATCAGTAACACACTACACCGACAGGGAATCAAATCCTGCAGTGCCAGACGTGTCCCCCTGCTTAAACCAGTGCATGTCCAGGCCCGTCTGAAGTTTGCCAGAGAGCACATGGATGATACAACAGAGGATTGGGAGAATGTCATGTGGTCAGACGAAACCAAAATATAACTTTTTGGTATACACTCAACTCGTCGTGTTTGCCGGAAGAAGAATACTGAGTTGTATCCCAAGAACACCATACCTACTGTGAAGCATGGGGGTGGAAACATCATGCTTTGGGGCTGTTTTTCTGCTAAGGGGACATGACAACTGATCCGTGTTAAGGAAAGAATGAATGGGGCCATGTATCATGAGATTTTGAGCCAAAACCTCCTTCCATCAGTGAGAGCTTTGAAAATGAAACGTAGCTGGGTCTTCCAGCATGACAATGATCCCAAACACACCACCTGGGCAACGAAGGAGTGGCTTGGTAAGAAGCTTTTGAAAGTCCTGGAGTGGCCTAGCCAGTCTCCAGACCTCAAGCCCATAGAAAATCTGTGGAGGGAGTTGAAAGTCCGTGTTGCTTGGCGACAGCCCCAAAAACATCACTGCCCTCGAGAAGATCTGCATAGAGGAATGGGCCAAAATACCAGCTACCGTGTGTGCAAACCTGTTAAAGACCTATAGTAATCGTTTGACATCTGTTATTGCCAACAAAGGTTATATTACAAAGTATCGAGTTGAATTTTTGTTATTGGCCAAATACTTATTTTCCGCCATAATTTACAAATAAATGATTTAAAATCCCTACAATGTGAATTCCTGGATTTTTTTTTCTCATTCTGTCTCCCACGGTTGAAGTGTACATATGATGAAAATTGCAGACCTCTGTACAGACCTCATCTTTTTAAATACACAAATGGTGCAACTGGACACATCCTCAGTGATGTAACCTAGGATCACAGGGGGTTTCGGGTCTTTCAACAATCAGACCCCTCCCTTAGGCGACCTAGCCAAGGTTGATCAGGCCCCAGCCTGTGTCCAGGTAGCGCTACTGCCCTACATGCCACACCTCTCCCCTCCTGATCCACAGCCACCTTGATGCCACTTCTGCTGCATCTGTGGCTAACTTCATGGCCCTTTGCTGGCTGGCCCCTGTGATGCCAAGCATTCAGTCGGCCCTGCAGAGAGATTTTCCCACAAACCCTCGCCATCCCACTTCAACGGGCCGGCACATCGCTCGCCACTATTCCACAAGCTGAGAGTACTTTGTGCTCGTCCTCTCATTGGCCTCCTCCATACGGTCCTCCCAAGGCACTGTGAGCTCCAGGAGGATTACCTACTTGGAGGCCACTGAGGTGAGTACAATATCTGGCCTTAGTGTTGTTTTGACAACCACGTCAGGGAACTGCTTTCCCAGATCAACTGACAGCTCCCAGTTGCGTGCTGTTGCCAACAGACCAGAAGAGGTGTTCCGGGCAGCAGGTGTTGACTTCTCCCCAGCTCTGATGAAAGCGGTGCTTTTCACTGGGCGGAGCCTCTTGCTATGACTGACTCCCCTGCAGATGGTATCAGCTATGGCTTTCAGGACCTGGTCATGTCGCCAGCGAAACCGCCTTTCACCCAGGGCTTTTGGACAACAGTTTAGGATGTGCTCCAAGGTTCCTCTCCTCTGACAGAGGGGGCAACCTGGTTTATCCACCTTTCCCCAGGTGAAGAGGTTGGATGGACTTGGCAGCTCGTCGTAGACCGCTTGGATCAAGAACTTCATTCGATGGGGTTCGGCTTTCAAGAGCTCGGTCCATGTGACTTTATGCTCTGCTGCTTGTTCCCATCTCGTCCAGGCGTCCTGTTGCCGCATTCCCGCCATCTGGCAGGCCCGCCTTTCCTCAACTCCTGCTTGCACCTCCTCGAGGATCAGTGACCTCTTCTTTTTCTTCTGCGCCTTATCATAGCGAGGTGTTCTTCTGCTACCTAAGCCAGATTTCCCCTGCGCCACTGTTCACATCAACACCTTTTGCCGTAGCCTTGCCTCTGCGACATCCACAGCCTCGACAGCTCTCCACTTCCGCCCCGTCCTGACTTCAATCCCAGCCAGTGCAACCTTTGGGTCACTGGACTCCCGCTATTTTTTAGCTCCCTGGACTGTGTCACCATGAACTCCTCGCTCAGGCTACTGATGGAGAGCTTCAGCTTGTTATTGTGCCCGTATAGAGCAATGCTGCTCAGGCTTCGCGGCAGTCTTAGCCACCTGCGCAGGAACCTACTGACCCTCATCTCAAAGCCTTCCACCATTGAAATGGGGACTTCGTACACCATGAGGGGCCAGAGGATCCGAGGGAGAATCCCGTGCTCGTAAATCCCGGCCTTGAACTTGCCAAGAAGACCAGACTTATCCACCACGGTCAGCCAGGTCTCCAGGTCTTGGTTGGTCGATTTTGTGGAGGCTGCGTCTCTCAGGCTGCAATTAAACACCTTACCCAAGCTCTTCACAGGTTCCTCGGTGAGTGATGGTATTTTGGTGGTGCCAAGTGAGAAGCAGAAATTGCCAGTGACCTTCCCTTTCCTTAGCACTAGGGACCTCGACTTGGCTGGCTTGAAGTTCATGCGAGCCCAGGAAATCACCTCCTGAAGGCCATTCAAGATCCACCTGCAACCTGGGACAGATGTAGTGGTCACTGTCAGGTCGTCCATGAAGGCTCGAATGGGTGGCTGTCGGACTCCAGACCTGGAAAGGGGCTCTCTGCACTGAACTTCCGCAGACTTCACCAGTATGTTCATGGCGAGTGCAAAGAGGATGACTGAGATTGTACAGCCAGTGATGATCCCCTTTTCAAGCCTCTGCCAGTCGGAGGTTGTTTTTCCGGAGGAGACTCTTAGATGGAAGTTGGCATAGTAGTCCAGAATGAGGTCTCTGAACTTCTTTGGATTGTGATGCCGATTCTGTGCCTCTTAGACTAGGTTGTGGGGTATGGATTCATAGGCATATGCGAGGTCCAGCCACAGAACAGCCTCGTTCTCCCTGGCTTCCCTGATGAAGTGGAAGAACTTGCACAATCGGCGGCTGACTAAATACATTTTTGCCGCACTGTACATATATATATATACACAATATTCATGTATGTGTCTACGTATATATATATATATATATATATATATATATATATATATATATATATATATATATATATATATATATATATATATATATACACATATTTTGTTTGTTTGATAGGGAAAAATAAGAGAATAAACAAAATGAAAAAAATATTAAAGAATTAGGACTTTTAGATGTTAAATGTGAAAATAAATATTAAAAAAAAATACTCTTCTTTCATTGAATATCTATTAAAAAACACTAGCGCTCCCTCCTTTTTTTCAGTAATATGCTTCTTCATTTGTCCTAATTTAGAGGTACTTGAAGACTTTATGACAATGCTGGTAACAATTATTGAATGAGGCAAAACTTATCTGCACTTTATGTCCGCAATGCTTTTCCATCCAATTTCTCATTGACCGCCTCCTTTTCAGCTGTAACGGAGGCCCTGATGGCTCCGGCCCAATACCCAGACTCCTCTGGGACACGGAATCTCCACGACAACCTGTCCGACCTGCGGGCTCAGGTGGCAGCCAATCAGAGAGGCAGCCAGCTGGTGGGGGAGTTGATCGACTGCTACGGGCTCGCTGTGGTTCAGGCTTACATGGGCTACATCCAGGTAGCAAGGACTGACACGATAATATTTTGGCCAGGCTCAAAGTAGCGCTGATGGCAACCGGTGTGTATTACAGAGTAATGCTGAGCTGGCGGTGAAGGACATGCTGCGAGACTTTGTGCGTCGTCGACGGCAACAGACAGGCTGCTTGGAGGTGGAGTCGGAGGATTTCATGGATGATGGCACTCCAATCCGACTGCGGGTTCAGATTAATGAAGAAGAGGTGATAATCTGTCAATGGTCAATGCAGTGGTTTACACAAGTGTGAATGAAAAAGGTCTGCATGGATGTTAAGTGTTTAGTTGCCACAACCAAAACAACATTGCATTGCAGTGGCATTAATCCAGCAAATTGTACTTTTACTACTTTGCTATTAGTGCGGTATTTTTTAAAGCCACCTCATCATCAACTGGCCTGGCATTTGTTCATTTTCCATACTCTGAAGCTACAAACAAAGGCTACATATTTTGTGTTCATCACATCTTCCTAAACATAAATACAAGATTCTTGTGCGCGGACAAAGTTTTTTGAGTAAAAAACGTAACACCAGGAAGCTACGACATTTCTGACGAATGCTGAAATATCAGCCGAAACTGTCCGCCGTGTGCATGCCAGATCAGAAGACGGCAAAGTCACTTTGTAAATAAATGCTTACAAACACTTTTTATTTTCCCCGCACTTAAAATAGTCTTGAATAAGGGATGTTCTAATCAGGGTTTTAAGCTTCCGATACCGATCATCCATGAGCGAGATCAGCCGATACCAATACCGACCGCATGTTAACTGTACATTTTTCCATATATTTAGTGTGGTATTGACGGTTGAACAATATTTCAACTAGTTCCTTATTGTCTTTAATTACATACAATTTTTTTATTAAAAAACAAAGTTAACAGTACACAATAGCTAAACAAAAGCCAAAACTACTATCTAATAGTCATTTAAATCATTTAGGTTTTGCTTTCAAAGTCCTCCTGTGCCCAGGGAAGTATTCGTAATCATTTGTAAACATGAATAAAAACGACAACAAAATAATGGCGACAATGGAGATATCTATTTACTTACTCTTTTATCAATCATATACTACCCTTAATATCGACACCACCAATTAAGGGATTGATTTGCCTTCCTTTTGTGCATAACAACCAACAGTTGTTATATTATCCTCTCTCCAGACTCGTATTATTCTACTTGCTAATATAGGCTTACTTTCCTGGATTGCACTCCATGTTTAGTTGTAAGAAACTATAAAATGCAATGTATTTGCTGTAATGAAGGTGATTATTATTCATTTAAAGGAGCGGCCCTACACCGTGTGTTGCGACACATAATTAGCTGCTAGCCTCTTGAAAAAAAAGATATATAATATAATATGTGTATATATATTTATATATATATATAATATATTTAAAACATAGATAGTGTCAGTCAGGAGGATTGGTGTGTGTGATCGGCGTTAAAAGACAAAAATTGTTAATAGTTCGTAGAGGGATTTTATTGGAGTGGAAATCACAGTTTGCCCCAAAGGGTTCCCTATGGCTTAAGAACCTCATATTTTTCTTAGATTTTGAGAAAATTTGATCTAGCCTGAGGGGTACACCAAAACAATTTGACCTCCCCTCGGGCTGCACAATTAGTTACATACACTATATTGCCAAAAGTATGGCCACCTGCCTTGACTCACATGTCAACTTGAAGTGCTATCCGATTCCTAACCTGTAGGGTTCAATATGATGTCAGTCCACCTTTTGCAGCTATTACAGCTTCAACTCTTCTGAGAAGGCTGTACACAAGGTTGCAGTGTGTGTTTATAGGAATTTTCTACCATTCTTCCAAAAGCGCATTGGTGAGGTCACACACTGATGTTGGCCGAGAAGACCTGGCTATCAGTCTCTGTTGTAATTCATCCCAAAAGTGTTCTATCAGGTTCAGGTCGGGACTCTGTGCAGGCCAGTCAAGTTCATCCAAACCAGACTCTGTCATCCTTCTCTTTATGGACCTTGCTTTGTGCACTGGTGCACAGTCATGTTGGAAGAGTGAGGGGCCTGCTCTAAACTGTCCCACAAGGTTTGGAGCATGGAATTGTCCAAATTGTTTTGGTATCCTGGAGCATTCAAAGTTAATTTCACTGGAACTAAGGGGCCAAGCCCAACTCCTGAAAAAAGACCCCAAACCATAATTCCTCCTACACCAAATTTCACACTCGGCACAATGCAGTCGGAAATGTACCCTTCCCCTGGCAACCCCCAAGCCCAGACTCGTCCATTAGGTTGCCAGATGGAAAAGCGTGATTCATCAGTCCAGATAACACGTCTCCACTGCTCTAGAGTCCAGTGGCGACATGCCCTACACCAGTGGTCCCCAACCTTTTTGTAGCTGCGGACCGGTCAACGCTTGATAATTTTTCCTGCGGGGGTGGGGGGAATTCTTTCTTTTTTTGGGGGGGGGGGTCATGAAAAGAGAGGTGTTTTTGGGTTAGTGCACTAATTGTAAGAGTATCTTGTGTTTTTTATGTTGAGTTAATAAAAATAAAAAATAAAAATTATTCTGCGGCCCGGTGGTTGGGGACCACTGCCCTACACCACTGCATCCTAGGCTTTGAATTGGACTTTGTGATGGATGGCTTAGATGAAGCAGCTCAGCCATGGAAACCTACTCCATGAAGCTCTCTGCAGACTGTACGTGGGCTAATTGGAAGGTCACATGAAGTTTGGAGCTTTGTAGCAACTGATTGTACAGAAAGTCAGCAACCTCTTTGCACGATGCGCTTTACCATGAATTGATTAACGTGGACTCCGACTTAAACAAATTAAAAAACTTATTTGGGTGTTACCATTTAGTGGTCAATTGTACAGAATATTTACTGTACTGTGCAATCTACTAATAAAAGTTTCAATCAATCAATCAATCAAAGCATCCGATGACCCCTCTCTGTCAGTTTACGTGGCCTACCACTTCGTGGCTGAGTTGCAGTTGTTCCCAAACTCTTCCATTTTCTTATAATAAAGCCGACAGTTGAGGTTGGAATATTTAGGAGCGAGGACATTTCACGACTGGATTTGTTGCACAGGTGGCATCCTATGACAGTTCCACGCTGGAAATCACTGAGAGCGGCCCATTCTTTCACACGTTTGTAGAAACAGTCTACATGCCTAAGTGCTTGATTTGATACACCTGTGGCCGGGCCAAGTGATTAGGACACCTGATTCTCATTATTTGGATGGGTGGCCAAATACTTTTGGCAATATAGTGTAGCTCAATTAAAGACACTGTAGGATAAATGTGACACTCTGTTGGACAATGAACCTTTCCACTTACCTCAACTCTTTATTATTGTTGTTGTTGTTTTAATTCAGTGACACTTCTCTTTATGTTTGGGATTTTTATTTTTGTTGTTACTTTTTTTTCCTTTTAGTCAGTTCATGTGAATCTCTATATGCTAATGGTGAAGAGGAAGGCAGTACATTGCTACCCACTGTAACTGGAATGTAGGACAGTGGGTGGGAGGGGGTCTTATTATTTTACGTGTATTATTTTTTTATTTTTTTCAAATTTTTGTAATTTTTTTTAGGGGGGCTGTTTTCTCAGTACCTTTATTAGGATTTCGTTATCAAATGAATAAATAACTAAACATTTTTTTTAATAATAATAATAACAGACATAGATCAACAATGGTCAGTCACATACTTTTCACGAAAAGCGGCCGATCGATCGGCGCGGCCCTATTTTTAAGTTAAAGTTAAAGTACCCATGATTGTCACCAGGGCCTGAAGTTAACTTTTTTGGCCACCAGCCACTGTGGGCAGGTGGATTTTGAAATCCACCTGCCACAGTGGTTTTTTACCAGCCAACATTTTCTGTGCCTAAAATAAAGGTGAACGACTCAGAAAATACATACGAATGGGTCTTGAATTTGTACAGAATACACATCAAAGTGCTGTCGAGTTATTAACCAACTTAATCTCATTATTGACTAGACCTAAATTGTACTTACTCGCACATCCACACGTAGTCAGAGAAAGGTCTCATCTTCTTTCCAATTGCGTGTATGTTCCGAAAGAGGAGCTTCATCTTCTCCAACTGCGCTGTTTTCATTGAGGTCAGTGCCTTGACCGCAGCTATCAGCTCTGGGGGAGCCGTCTTCCCCACTTTACAGTTGATCGTTTGCATGTGGCTTTTTGACTACTCGTGGTCCTTAAATGCCTCTAACTTTAAGTTTTTTGTCCCGATTACAAATGGGTTTGATTTCGCTTTCTCCGAGGCATACATACGGCAATCCTGAGAGTACATGTTGTGACGTCGTAGACCAGCCAGTCGCGAACCTCGCCATCCCCGCTTACTTTCCACCAGGGGCGTCGCCAGACATATTTCAGTGGGGCACGTGCCCCACTGTTGATCTGCAGTGCCCCAGTAAAAATTTCACCATTAAAAAAAAAACGCTTCAGAGTTTTAAGTCTACATAACATAGACAACAGCGCACATACTACTTAGTATGGTAATTGATTGCTACTGTATTCACTCCACGAAACAGTGAGCATATGGCTACTTAATATGGTAATTTATTCACGTGTGGATCGAGACTTCGGTTGAGAGAGAGAGTGAGAGAGAGAGAGAGAGAGGGGGGGATGCGTATCACTGCGTGAGGTAGGTGACGTTAGCCAACAACAATTTGTTAATTACATTATTTTGATTTTGATTTGACTCAAACTGTAACTCCTAGATGGATATCAGAAAGTTATTCGCCCGCAGCAATGAAGAAGCAGCGAGGAGTGAGAGATGTAAGTGAAGTCCTAGCTAGCTAGGCAACATCATTGTCTTAAGTTGATGCTAAGTTAGCTAACGTTATTCCTTGTATCAAGACAAACATTCATTTGCTGTACGAGCTGTCGGGGGAATTTCCAATGAACATGAAACATAATGTTGGTTATTGTCAGCTGGTTCTGCATCAATGATGATTTGGAGTAAGCATGTGTGAGTTGAGTGCTTCTCAAATGGTTTATCTTCAGGAATATCATCAAGTCGTGAGCCAAATTTTTAAATCATTCAAGTTTATTTCACAGAAAAATAGCACAGTAGACTTGTCTTGTTAATCGGTGTGACTTTGACTAAAATAACCTTGTTTTGTCACCAGAAAAATGGCTACAGCTAAAGCATCTGGTTTTGTTTCCAGAAAAAATAGTAACATTTCTGTATTTGTTTTCAGAAAGATGGCTAAAAATATAGGGTTTTGTTGCCCCATTTAGATTTGTTTTAAATATATTTCCATGTCTGTCCTGAGTCCTCCTCCAACTTGTTAGTCGGTTTGCCTTTTGCTAAAATACTCACTAATAGTCACTAGAAAAAAGGCTGAAATAATCTGGTTTTGTTGCCACAATTTGATTTTTTTCTCCCTAAACTTTTTTTTTTCATGCACACATCTGACTGAAAATGACACACAATCCACTTTTATGTCACGACCCAGCAGTTGGGAACCGCTTGTCAACTGTATAACAGTTACTGTAATATTTCCATGTCTGTCCAGAGTGATTGACCACTTTGCAAAAATGAAAACGAGACGTTCCAGTTTACTTCTCAGAAAATGATTCCCTGAACAGACACACAACAGTTGTTCATTTATTCTACTACTGTGGCTTTATTGTTTTGTGTATATTTTACAGTTTTGTGTATCTGAAATAGGATTAGCCACATTGCCAGAAATGGAAATTAAATAATATAAAAGAACCCAGAGATTTAGGGGTGCTTTATTTTTTGTTTTACTTTTGTAGATGTTAAATTTGCAGATGATTACTGCAATATATATTTCAAAAAGAATGATTGCTCTTCCTTTTTGCTTTTACCAGTAGCAGTTCAGAAGTCTGGAGTAAAAAAGTGCACAAGTAGGTCAAATGCATTAGTTAATTTCAGGTGGTTAATCAAAGATCCATACAACATAATCTGATATGATTTCATAGTTTAAAGCACTATTTATGTATTTTTTATGATAAATAAGTGCTAAAAATGTTTTTGCTTGCGCGCTTTGCACGCTCACATGAATTATTTGTGCCCCAGGTGTGCCCCAGTACAGTATTACGTCTAGTGATGCCCCTGCTTTCCATTTCGTATTAAAACGTCTTTTTTTTTTTTTTAATCGTCTTCGTCCTCCTTTTGTTGGCCTGTTGAAGCCGGCGCTGGCCTCTTCGCGCCAGCGATACGCCGCCACATTTTGGTTTTAAAATCCAAGAAAATGGCGCGGGGATTTGCTTAGAACACACAACACACATAGGCTACCTGATTGGTCAACAACACACCACACTTGCTCAGTGTTGTGTTGTGTTATTGGCTACCCGCCATTGTGGCAGGTAGATTGACGGTTTCATCCGCCAATCACAAAAGTTACCCGCATTTGGCGTGTGGGCGGGTGCCAATTTCATGCCCAGATTGTCACACACACATTCTCTGCATTTGACCAATTACCCTTGATCACCCCCTGGGAGGTGAGGGGATCAGTGAGCAGCAGCAGTGGCCGCGCCCGGAAATCCTTTTTGGTGATTTAATCCCCAATTCCAAACCTTAATGCTGAGTATCAAGCAGGGAGGTAATGGATCCCATTTTTATACTTTTTAATATTTTTTGGTTATTTATGTGCAAGTTAAACATGTTTTAGACTCTAGGAGTGCGGCAAATGTTCACGTAGTCCGCCATTGTTGTTTTGGTTGTGGCTTATTCACAAATGTTCACAAAACTTCCTTCTGACACAATTTTGTGCTCCGAAATGATCAGTTAAGAATGGTGTTGTGTTAATGTACCCTAGGAAGATGTGGGTAGTTAATTGTAAAATCTTGACTGCTAAAGGGCACTGCAGTGTTTGACTTCACTGGCACAGGCACAGAGGTTTGGGGGAACTGCAACGCTCCAAGAGCAATCACCCTCTCCGCCCTCATCTACTGCCTTCGCTGCATGGTGGGACAGGACATCCCCCTCAATCAGGTTTGATGCTTTCCTCTAAAGGCTGTCAATCACAAGAGGGAACACTGTTGTCGTTGAATACACTTTTCACGTTGGTTCCCGCCTCTCTTCCCATTTAGGGCTGTCTGGCACCAATTAAAGTCACCATCCCCTCAGGCTCCATCCTCCAGCCGTCGCAAAACGCGGCAGTGGTTGGCGGCAACGTGCTCACATCCCAGAGAGTTGTTGATGTCATTTTCAAGGCGTTTGAGGTCTGCGCCGCCTCTCAGGTGAGGATGGGTAAGATTTCTTATTTTTGTTTTGTTTTAATCAACGTCTGTTTAAAAATGTTTGTCTCAGGGTTGCATGAACAACGTTTCATTTGGCAGCGAGAAGGTTGGGTACTATGAGACTGTCGCCGGGGGCGCAGGGGCGGGGCCGAGCTGGAGTGGCAGAAGTGGCGTGCACACTCACATGACCAACACTCGTATCACTGACCCTGAGATTCTGGAGAAGAGGTAAGACATTAAGACAAAAGTCATTTTTGAGTATTTAGGATCTGATTTGCTTAACCCGGGCTTCACGGTGGAAGAGAGGGTAGTGCGTCTGCCTCACAATATGAAGGTCCTGAGTAGTCAGGGTTCAATCCCGGGCTCGGGATCTTTCTGTGTGGAGTTTGCATGTCCTCCCCGTGAATGCGTGGGTTCCCTCCGGGTACTCCGGCTTCCTCCCACCTCCAAAGACATGCACCTGGGGATAGGTAGATTGGCAACACTAAATGGTCCCTAGTGTGTGAATGACCCGCTCGACATCCATTGCTTTCGGTCCCCTAGAGGGGGGGTTGCCCACATATGCGGTCCTCTCCAAGGTTTCTCATACTCATCATTGAAACCGACGTCCCTCTGGGTGTGAGATTCCTTGCCCTTATGTGGGCTTTACCCCCCCCTCTAGGGGACCGAAGCTGAGATAGGCTCCAGCAACCATTGAGACCCGAAAAGGGACAAGCGGTAGAAATGGATGGATGGATAAATATTATGTTATAGGTATAATTAAAAAATAATTGTAATTATTTTTAAAATATTAGTTTTATTTTTATTCTTCAACTCAATTAATGATTTTTGAATTAATTAAAAAAGAAAATCCATCCATCTTCTTTCGCTTAGCCGAGTTCGGGTCGCGGGGGCAGCAGCCTAAGCAGGGAAGCCCAGACTTTCCTCTCTCCCGCCACTTTGTCCAGCTCTTCCCGGGGGATCCCGAGGCGTTCCCAGGCCAGCTGGGAGAGATAGTTTTCCCAAAGTGTCCTGGGTCTTGCCCGTGGCCTCCTACCAGTCTGACGTGCCCTAAACACCTCCCTAGGGAGGCGTTCGGGTGGCATTCTGACCAGATGACCGAACCACCTCATCTGGATCCTCTCGATGTGGAAGAGCAGCAGCTTTACTTTGAGCTTCTCACCCTATCCAGTGTTTCCCGCAGGTCAGGCATCTATTTGGCGGCGATGACCAGGAAGAATGCGGAATGGGAATATAATTACAACACTTTATGTACATATTTATATGAAATTTACATATTTTTAAAATATGTAACTACAAGCTCCATTCACAGACAGAGTCCCATTCTTTTTATGAGCGGTCGAGCGAGTCAAAAGCCGAAAAAAAAATAATAATAATAATTATTTTATTTTTTGTTTTATAATTTATTTATTTTTGTATTTGTGGCGGCCATATATATATATATATATATATATATTGTATATATGTGTGTGTATATATGTATATATATATATATGTATATATATATATATATACTGTATATGTGTGTGTTTGTGTGTGTGTTTATGTATATATATACATATGTATGTATATGTTACTGTGTGGAAGTTGCAAACAGTACTTTTAATAATCAATCATTATTATGATGATTTTAGAAAATATATATAGATATATATATACATATATTTTTTTATCAAATTAATTTAAAAATCTAATATTTCAGAAAATGGGTTTTACAACAACATAATTATTTGACATGAAATTGTATTTAACATGGATTAAAAGCAACTCTGCAGGTTCCTACTAAGTGCTGCTCTCTATTCTGCCTCAATTGCTTCAAGACATGATAAATTATTGATTATTTTAATCTTTATTAGATACCCAGTGATATTGGAGCAGTTCTCCTTGCGACCCGCTTCAGGAGGTGCAGGGAAACACAGCGGAGGAGACGGTGTCATTCGCAAGCTGCTGTTCAGGGACAGAGTAGTTCTGTCTGTGCTGAGTGAGAGGAGATCCAGACGTCCCTACGGCCTCAACGGTAAACGCTTCTGACGTTTTCTTACATGCTTCATTGTTGTTATTTCACCTTGTTGTCTGTCTCTGCTGGTCAGGGGGTGAAGATGGTGCTGCGGGACTGAACCTGCTTCACAGAGCGGATGGCAGAATACTCAGTCTGGGCGCTAAGACCAGCGTCAGCCTTCAACCAGGGGTAAAGTCATCAGTATGACCTCAAATACCAATTTATTGCAAACAAACTAAACTCATAGACATAAACAGGTTTAATATTACTTTTAAGCCAAAAAACATATTCTCCTCCATCTGAATCTCCAAACTACTCATTAATCAATCTAATAGTTGAATAAGCTTTATTACAGTCTGACTGTAAAATATCCTGACTTATTTGACATTTAACACACTTAATTCATGAAAATGTTTTAAGTCAAGTTCTATTTATGGACCATTCAAAGTAAAGCCAAAAAAAAGCTAAATATCTACAATGACCATATTGAACCATTAGGCGACACTTCTTTTTCTTTTTTTCAACTGATAAAAAATTATATTTTTGAAATCAAATTCGTGTATAAAAACAGGGGTTCAGAACATTCCCAAGAGGGTGTTGTGTACAGAGAAGGGAAGGAGGCGACAACCAGGGCAGAACTGCGGTTTCACAAGCTTTATATAAACCTTTGATGATTACATGGTGTGTGTATGCTACTCTAAGTGAAAGGGTGTAGACTATGTGTAACATTAATGATGTAAATGTCACCAGGGTTTGTTGTCTGTGAGTGTTGGTTGTATCCTTCGTCGAATCAAGAGGGGCAAGGCGAAGAGGCAGTTCGTGGACAGGCAAGAGGTCGAGGGCAGGATCGAGGCAGCGTTATCTGGGTCCGAGCAGGGATGTCGTGGATTGAGGAAGACAGTCGGGAATCCGAATGGATGTCGAAAAGCAAGTCACGATCCCGGAAGGCAGGGGAGTCACTGTGGAAGACACAAGGGACATAAACCAAGGAGACACGGCGAGAGAGAGCAAAGCACAGGGGAGGGAATGCCAGACGTGATGCTTACTGGAACGTTCGCAACGTTCTGGCAAAGGTTCCTCGTGTTCGCTGGTCTTTATGCCGCTTCCGCTCATCAAATCCAGGTGTGCTGATTATAGATTATCTGCAGGCTTCGTGCTGGGGCGTGTCTGAGTGTGCTGTTAGCGCCAGCTGCCGAGGAAATGTGGGTCCGACTCTGCGCCGTGACAGAGAGATTATTTTATCCTATTAGAAAGAAAACGTAAAACAAGAAATGTATTAATTTACATTTGTATTTTTTTTTGTCAAATGATCCTCACTGTTCTGTTGGATCCACTATGGACTGGACTTTCACAATATCATGTTAGACCCGCTCGACATCCATTGCTTTCGGTCTCCCCTAGAGGGCGGGGGCTTGCCCACATATGCGGTCCTCTCCAAGGTTTCTCATAGTCATTGTCACCGACATCCCACTGGGGTGAGTTTTTCCTTGCCCTTATGTGGGCTCTGTACCGCAGATTTCGTTGTGGCTTGTGCCGCCCTTTGAGACACTTGTGATTTAGGGCTATATAAATAATCATTGATTGATTGATAAATAATAGACCAGGGGTTCTCTAACTTTCTTCACGGAGTACCACCTCAAAATTCACTTCCTCTCCAAGTACCACCATAATGACCAACATTGAAATACATTAGCGTCGAAGGCCTAAGTATTCATTAAAAACAAGTCATGGAGTTTTTATTTAACAAGTAGATTTAATATTTTGTTGCGATGAGGTGGTGACGTGTCCAAGGTCTACAACGCCTTTCCTTCCGCCTGTATGCAGCTGAGATAGGCTCCAGTACTCCCCGCAACCCGAAAGGGACAAAAGGTAGAAAATGGATGGAGGGATTTAATATTTTGTGCACTGTAGCATTACACACCGTTTGGACATTACCACTTTGTTTGACTATTTAATTAGGTGATTCTTTAACATACCTCTAAATGGAACCTGTGTACCACTAGTGTAGTTTTAGAATCCCTGTAATCAAGACCAACTTAATGCACGGGCTTACTAGAGCTGGAGCCCAGGGGCGCCCGATTTTTACGTCGGAATAAAAGGATTGGTGTTCATAGCTGTCAATCACAATTAATTCAGCTTTGTCTTGCATTTATGTACTCTCTCTCGGCTGCAATGTTTTTTTCCAGTGCTCTGAGCGGGGCTTGAACCCCCTGCTGGTGTAAGAGACCAGCGTACTACTACTGAACTAAAGCACAGGCAGTCCGTCGGATCGCCAGAACTTTACTTGAAGTAGACTGGCTTCGATCACACTCGCACAGACGTGCATGTGCCCTCTCATGAACGGAAGTATTCTTAAAATGAGTGATATTTTTTGCGTTGCTGCTGTTCTTTTGAGTAAAATCATGATTTTATTTTTATTCAAACTGTGTTTTCGGGCAGTCGGAGGGGGGTTGTTAAGGTTTGGATGGAGGGCCCCAAAAACCGCTCAACCCCGACTTAAAAAAGTCGAAAAACTTATTCGGGTGTTACCATTTAGTGGTCAATTATACGGATTATGTACTGAACTCTGCAATCTACTAATAAAAGTTTCAATCAATCAACCCTCCCTCAAGTTAAGGCAGCCCTGACTGTAATAGACAATAATATAAAAGAAGTTGTAATTCCTTAAAATGACAAAAAAGCCCAAAAGCCATTAGAAAAAAAACACTTACTATTCTGTTCTTCATTTTTGATCTGTGGTGAAAATCCAATATTATGTACAACGGAACCTCGATTTATTGGTTAATTTATATAGAAAAGTGTATATTGAAGCAATTTTTATTCATAAGAAACAACATAAACATGAAAAATGAGTTCCAGCTTGACAAAAGTCCATCTTTTAGGAAAATGTTGTACACTTTGAACACAATAAAAAAGCGCTATACATTACTGCAGTGGTTCTCAAATGGGGGTACGTGTACCCCTGGGGTTACTTGATGGTATGCTAAGGGGTACGTGAGATTTTTTTTTAAATATTCTAAAAATAGCAACAGTTCAAAATTCCTTTATGAATATATTTATTGAATAATACTTCAACAAAATATGAATGTAAGTTCATAAACTGTGAAAAGAAATGCAACAATGCAATATTCAGTGTTGACAGCTAGATTTTTTATGTGGACATGTACCATAAATATTGATGTTAAAGATTTGTTTTTTTGTGAAGAAATGTTTGGAATTAAGTTCATGAATCCAGATGGATCTCTAGTACAATCCCCAAAGAGGCCACTTTAAGTTGATGATTACTTCTGTGTAGAAATCTTCATACATAATTGAATCACTTGTTTATTTTTTAACAAGCTTTTAGTTATTTTTATCTTTTTTTCTAAATAGTTCAAGAAAGTCCACTACAAATGAGCAATATTTTGCACTGTTATACAATTTAATCAATCAGAAACTGATGACATAGTGCTGTATTTTACTTCTTTATCTCTTTTTTTCAACCAAAAATGATTTGCTCTGATTAGGGTTAACCTGAAAAAAGGTTGAGAACCACTGCATTACTGTATGGGTCAAACAAACATAACAAGGGGGCTGAAGTGGGGATGAACAGTCCCTCAATTCAGCCGACACACACACACACACACACACACACACACACTGTCACTTTACTTTGTGTTTCCGTCTCCCCCTACAGGACATGTTCTGCCTATACACTCCAGGAGGAGGGGGTTACGGGAAGGAGGACGGAAACCGAAATCCGCAGACAAAGCGCAGGCGCGTGAACGAGACTTTTCTCGAGAGAGGCAGCGTCTTTGAGTACCGCATGGCGCAAGAAGGAGTGTGACACCGCAGAGGTGGAGGAATTTAACACAAGGCATGGACGCACCCATACAGTTATAGACATACCATATGCAGTGAGACAGCGCCCACTGCTGGATCCATAGCATAACACTTTGTATTGCCACCTGCAGATAGCGTCATCAAACCACTCTCTCTTTTTAAGTAGTTACTTACGAGTTAAAGCAGAGAAAAGAAAACAGTGACTATGCGGTGGAGCGAATAAAACCACAAAAAAGTGGGAATCAACTGTAGATTTATTTTTTTCAACATTAACCAACATTAAAAAAAACATTAAAGTCAGATCTTTACAAAATTGGCATTGAAATGTATTGAAAAACAAAATGTCATAATCCATTTAAGTGCAATATATTCTTCAGGATATAGAACAAATTGAATAAACACCAACTTCATAGCCTCAATTTTAATTAAAAGTTTTTAGTGGAGGAAAAAAAATTATTGAGCCTTTTTTTTAACGAAACTATTTTTTAGGTATTAACAAAACAAGTATTTGTTGCTTTTTTGGGGAATATATTCATTTGAAATATTATATTTACTCTACGGCAGGGGTCACCAACCTTTTTGAAACTTCGAGCTACTTCTTGGGTACTGATTAATGCGAAGGGCTACCAGTTTGATACACACTTAAATAAATTGCCAGAAATAGCCAATTTGCTCAATTTACCTTTAATAAATATATAAAAATATATACACAAAAATGGGTTTTCCTGTCTGTCATTCCGTAGTTTTTTTCCTTTTACGGAAGATTTTTTGTAGAGAATAAATGATTTAAAAAAACACTTAATTGAACGGTTTAAAAGAGGAGAAAACAGGAAAAAAATGAAAATTTAATTTTGAAACATAGCTTATCTTCAATTTCGACTCTTTAAAATTCAAAATTCACCCGAAAAAAAGAAGAGAAATACTAGCTCATTCGAATCGTTTTGAAAAAATAAAAAAAATAATTTATGCAACATCATTAGTAATTTTTCCTGATTAAGATTAATTTTAGAATTTTGATGACATGTTTCAAATAGGTTAAAATCTATTCTGCACTTTGTTATAATATATAACAAATTTGACCGAGCTATATTTCTAACAAAGACAAATCATTATTTCTTCTAGATTTTCCAGAACAAACATTTTAAAAGAAATTCAAAAGACTTTGACATAAGATTCAAATTTGATTCTAAAGATTTTCTAGATTTGCCAGAATATTTTTTTTTTATTTCAATCATAATAAGTTTGAAGAAATATTTCACAAATATTCTTCGTCAAAAAAACAGAGGCTAAAATGAAGAATTAAATTAAAATGTATTCATTATTCTTTACAATAAAAAAAATATATTTTATTTGAACATTGATTTAAATTGTCAGGAAAGAAGAGGAAGGAATTTAAAAGGTAAAAGGGTATGTGTTTAAAAATCCTAAAATCATTTTTAAGGTTGAATTTTTTCTCTAAAATTGTCTTTCTGAAAGTTATAAGAAGCTAAGTAAAAAAAATGAATTTATTTAAACAAGTGAAGACCAAGTCTTTAAAATATTTTCTTGGATTTTCAAATTCTCTTTGAGTTTTGTCTCTCTTAGAATTAAAAATGTTGAGCAAAGCGAGACCAGCTTGCTAGTAAATAAATACAATTAAAAAAATATAGGCAGCTCACTGGTAAGTGCTGCTATTTGAGCTATTTTTAGAACAGGCCAGCGGGCTACTCATCTGGTCCTTACGGGCTACCTGGTGCCCGGGCACCGCGTTGGTGACTCCTGCCCTACGGTCACAGTAACTGAGGCCAACGTGACAAGTCGTACATTTAAATTAGGATGTGATTGCTAATATGTAGCCCTCGTATGCTTTGTCTTCTGGGAGGAGAGGGGGCATCCCTAAGTGGTGTGGCCCTCCTCCCTTCTTTTTTTGGGGGGGGGGGTCTGAGGAATGATGAGGGAGGACGCCCGGTGAGGGAGTGCAGGCATGCGTAGACCAGCTGATAAAGAGATAGCGACCACTGCGGAGGAAGCAGCAGGAGGTCGACGGCTGCCTGGATTTTGGATGTAAATCAGTTGTTTTGTCTTTGAGAGCTGCAAATTCCAATTGGGAACTCACGGACGATTGATCAAAGATAGTTTCCTTGTTTATGGATCACAGTTCCTGTGCTAAAGGTTACTCTTTCTAAGATGATTTGAGAATATCCAGTCTTTCTTTATCAGCTTTAAGCTTTAAAGGCTATATTTAAACGGGGATAGCAGGTCAATTTTATGTGTCATACTTGATCATATCGCGATATTGCCATATTTTTGCTGAAAGGATTCAGTAGAGAACATCGACGATAAAGTTCGCAACTTTTGGTCGCTAATAAAAAAGCCTTGCCTTTACCGGAAGTAGCAGACGATGTGGGCGTGACGTCACAGGTTGTAGGGCTCCTCACATCCTCACATTGTTTACAATTATAGCCAGCAGTAGCTAGAGCTATTTGGACCGAGAAAGCGACAATTTCCCCATTAATTTGAGCGAGGATGAAAGTTTTGTGGATGAGGACGTTTAGAGTGAAGTACTAAAAAAAAAAAAAAAAAAAAAAAGGCAAAGACTCCAGGTGGCGGCAGGCGGCGTTTTAGATGTAGTTAGACACATTTACTAGGATAATTCTGGAAGATCTCTTATCTGCTTATTGTTTTAATAGTGTTTTAGTGAGATTGTAAAGTCATACCTGAAAGTCGGATGGCTGCGGTGAACGCCAGTGTCTCTCAGAGAAGCCGATGGAGGAGCCAAGACCACAGCTGCCTTTTTGAGCTGCAGTAGGAAGTCCCATAATCCACGGAAGTCTCCGGTAAGAGCCGACTTAATATCACAATTTTCCCATCCAAAAACTTGCTGGTTGACGTGGAGAAACATGTTTGCTTGACCGCTCTGTGTTAAAGCTTCACAACAAACAAAGAAACACCGACTGTGTTTCGGTGCTAAAGGCAGCTGCAATCCACCGCTTTCCACCAACAGGATTATTCTTTATAGTCTCCATTATTAATTGAACAAATTGCAAAAGATTCAGCAACACAGAAGTCCAAAATACTGTGTAATTATGCGATGAAAAGAGACTACTTTTAGCCGTGTGTGGTGCTGGGCTAATATGTCCGCTACAACCCGAGACGTCTTGCGTACACGTCATCATTCCGCTACGTTTTCAACAAGAAACTCCGCGGGAAATTTAAAATTGTAATTTAGTAAACTAAACCGGCCGTATTGGCACGTGTTGCAATGTTTAAGATTTCATCATTGATATATAAACTATCGGACTGCGTGGTCGGTAGTAGTGGGTTTCAGTAGGCCTTTAAGCGCTGTTGTAGTAACATTGAACAAGACCAATTTCAGACAATAAACAGCCATATTTAATAAGTTTTAGGATGAAACATTCAGTTGAAGCATTTTAATCCAATAGTAGAAAAAAAAATTAAAATAAACCATTTTATTATAACATTAAAGTAGAGATGTCCAATAATGGTTTTTTTCCGATATCCGATGTTCCGATATTGTCCAACTCTTAATTACCGATTCCGATATCAACCGATACCTATATATACAGTCGTGGAATTAACACATTATTATGCCTAATTTTGTTGAGATGCCCCGTTGGATGCATTAAACAATGTAACAAGGTTTTCCAAAATAAATCAACTCAGCTTGTGGAAGAAAATGCCAACATGGCACTGCCATATTTATCATTGAAGTCACAAAGTGCATTATTTTTTTGCACATACCTCAAAACAACAGCTTGGAATTTGGGACGTGCTCTCCCTGAGAGAGCATGAGGAGGTTGAGGTGAGCAGGGGTGTGTGTATTGTAGCGTCCCAGAAGAGTTTGTGCTGCAATGGGTTCTGGGTATTTGTTCTGTTGTGTTTATGTTGTGTTGCAGTGCGGATGTTCTCCCGAAATGTGTTTGTCATTCTTGTTTGGTGTGGGTTCTCAGTGTGACGCATATTTTTAATAGTGTTAAAGTTGTTTATACGGCCACCCTCAGTGTAACCTGTATGGCTGTTGACCAAGTATGCATTACATTCACTTGAGTGTGTGAAAAGCCGTAGATATTATGTGACTGGGCCGGAAAGCAAAAGCAGTACCTTTAAGGTTTACTGGCGCTCTGTACTTCTCCCTACGTCCGTGTACACAGCGGCGTTTTAAGAAGTCATAAGTTTTACTTTTTGAAACGGATACCGATAATTTCCAATATTACATTTTGAAGCATTTATCGGCCAATAATATTGGCAGTCCGATATTATCGGACATTTCTTCTTTTAAGTTAAAAATATATTTTTCTCGATTTAAAGTTCCAATTCTTACACAAAATCATATAATAGTACAAAGAAACTGTCTAACTGGTTAAATAATCTGATTTATTTATTAACACACTTAATTCATGAAGATTTTCAAGTGAAGTTCTAATTTATGTAGCATTAAAAAGTAACCCAATAGAAAGTCATTACTAAATATCTTAAATTGCCATATTGACCCGTATATAAGACGATCCTTTTTCAAAGCGTGTTATTTTTTATTACATTTTAAAAATCCCAACAAATCAAGCTCTTAAATGACCACACTGACCTGAATATAGGACAGGCCATATTTTTGATAACTCCTCTTTAAAGACAAAATCCATGATAAAAACAAAAAGCAAGTTCTTAAATGACCATGTTGACCTGCATACAAGATGACCCTTTTCTTTTTCAAAACCTTTTTTTTTTTTTTTTTTTTCAAAAAAGAAGAACATAACCGAAGACAAAAAGAAAGCTCTTAAATCACCGTATTGACCCGAATATAAGACAGTCCTTTTTTTCCAAAACCATTAAAAAAAATAAGAAACTTGACACAGAAAGTTTTGAAATTTCAAGTTTTGAAATGACAATATTGACCCGCATATTAGCCAATCCTATTTTCCAACATTTTTAAAGACAAAATCCAAGACAAAAAACACAAAAAGCAAGCTCTTAAATAGCCATATTTAGCTGAACATAACTGTTTTCCTTTTCAAAAGCCTGTTTTTTGGGTTGTTTTTTAAGAAAAAAAGACAAAACCATATTGACTAAATATAAGACTTTTTTTTCAAAAACCTGTTTTCTCTTTAATCACCTAATTGTAAGGGTGTCAACATTTTTGGGAATGAATCATGATTTTTATTTGTTATGATTTTTAATCAATAAAAACAAATCAAAAGTCAATTTGAAAAAATATCTACACATATTTGTGTTTTATTTTTTAAATCCGTTTTGTCCATCCACTCAGGCCATGTTGTTGATGTAGATGCCCATATCCGCTGTACACATTTACTTTACAAAAGAGAAGTGTGGGATACTTCTCTTGACTTTATGAAATGTTTGGGTGGAATTTTATTAAAGGACTACTGAAATGAGATTTTCTTATTAAAACGGGGAGAGCAGGTCCATTCTATGTGTCATTCTTGATCATTTTACGATATCGCCATATTTTTGCTGAAAGGATTTAGTAGAGAACATCCACGATGAAGTTCGTAACTTTTGGCCACTAATAGAAAAGCCCTGCCTGTACCGGAAGTATGTGCGCGTGATGTCACTGGTTGCAGGGCTACACACATATTCACATTGTTTTTAATGGGAGCCACCAGCAGTAAGAGCAATTGGGACCGAGAAAGCGACAATTTCCCCATTAATTTGAGCGAGGATGAAATATTCGTGAATTAAGATATTGATAGTGAAGGAATAGAAAAAAAAAAGCGACGGCTCCGGGCGACGGCAGTGTGAGCGTTTCAGATGTAATTAGACACATTTACTAGGATAATTCTGGAAGATCCCTTATCTGCTTATTGTTTTAATTGTGTTTTAGTGAGATTTTAAAGATTGTAAAAGATTGTAAAGACATACCTCGAGGTCGGATGGCCGCGGTGAACACAAAGTGTGTCAAAGAGAAGCCAAGAAGCCAAGTTCAGAGCTGCCGCAGCTGCAGGACGACATTAAATCCAATGATTTCTCCGGTAAGATATATATATAAATTTCCCCATTCAAAAACATGCTGGTTGACGTAGAGAAAACATGTTCGCTTGACCGCTCCGCTTCACAACAAACAAAGAAACATCGGCTGTGTCTCGGTGCTAAAGACAGCTGCAATACACCGCTTTCCACCAACAGCATTATTCTTTACAGTCTCCATTATTAAATGAACAAATTGCAAAAGATTCAGCAACACAGATGTCCAAAATACTGTGTAATTATGCCGTTAAAGCAGACAACTTTTAGCCGCGAGTGGTGCAGCTGTTAATATTTCCTGACAGTCAGTTCCGCGACGTTTTCAACAAGAAACTCACGAAAAATTTAAAATAGCAATTTAGTCAACTAAAAAGTTTGTATTTGCATGTGTTGCAATGTTAATATTTCATCATTGATATATAAACTATAAGACTGCGTAGTAGTAGTAGTAGTAGTGGGTTTCAGTAGGCTTTTAAACAAATCAGTTTTCTTTTAAAGGGGAACAGCACTTTTTTTTTAATTTTGCTTATCGATCAGAATCATTATGAAAGACATGGAGGTTATATATTTTTTTTGCATTCTAAATAATAAATAAATGTGATGAAAAGTCCCCTTGCAATGGAGCCTTTGGGAGCAACTCTATTTTGCCTATAAAGCTCTTAAAAACAATCCAAACACCTCCATTAGGCTTTCATAAACATGATGCAAGTATATATCTAATGTAATATTGGGCACATTTATAACACCATTTAATATTTACGTATTTTGATCCTTTTAATCGGTGGAATAATTTCTAAAACGCATCATGACGTTTGCTTTTTTATTCACCACTGATTCTTGCTCACTGCAGACTTCACGAGAGCCAACAATCATAATAACACATCACTTACTGTATAAGATCTGCTGTCATTACGATGCAGACTGCTTGGATGTTCATATATTCCCATTTAGGTGAAGAATGAGTCATAATTCTTGCGAAGAAAAGTGAGGTGGAACCAAGCGTCTTTTCGGGTCATTCTTGCATTTCAGAGTCCTACGTAGCTGTCAAAGTGTACCAACTTGTCAGAATATGTTCTCAGACTTCTTCTGAGGACGGCGTGGCGCAGTTGGGAGAGTGACTGTGCCAGCAACCGGAGGGTTCCTGGTTCAATCCCCACCTTCTACCAACCTCGTCACGTTCGTTGTGTCCGTGAGCAAGGCACTTCACCCTTTCTCCTGATGGGTGGTGGTTAGCGCCTTGCATGGCAGCTCCCGTCATCAGTGTGTGAATGTGTGTGTGAATGGGTGAATGTGGAAGTAGTGTCAAAGCGCTTTGAGTACCTCGAAGCTAGAAAAGTGCTATACAAGCATAACCCATTTACCATTCTGTCCAGGTGAGATGCACGATTTATGATCTACAGTAAACTTACAGGAAGCAAGGAAACACCTTGCTAGTCAACCATCACAGTGTTGCTATAAATAGTTTACCTGCGTTAGCGCTTATAATAACAATATCACTAATACTTGGTTAATATTCAAGTCACGAGATGTAAATAGTGTACTGTTGGCATCTTTTAATTTATTGGATTAAATGGGCGGAATAGAGGACCTCCCATTAGCTGCGCTGTAAGCAGTCTTTTATTTACGTTTATTTACAAGTTGGAGTGCATTTAAAAAATCCACCTCTTGTCATGTCTTTTATAAGGATTGTGAACAATGAGCAAAATTCCAAAAAAAAGTGCAGTTCCCCTTCAAGTAATATAAAAATGTATCACAGCTGTTTATTTTATGGAGGAATGTAGGTAATTATACAACGGGCAACGAATGTTATTAAAAAGTGTTGATTTTGAAACAAGAATGGTTTTCAATCGATTCTGAATGGAATGGTAACCCCCATCCCCCCAACCGAATCGTGTGTTGCCCAAAGATACCCAGCCCTACCATATTGACCTGAATATATGACGATGTTTCCTTTTTTCATGTTGAACTACTTTTCAAGACAGAAATTAAGACAAGGGCAAAACCACAGTGGTGTCTTGGTTTATAAGTGAGTATAAGTCAGTGATAGAACGAGTAAAGTGCAATTAAAAAAAAGGAAATAATTTTTGTAAATCATTATTTTCTTTTAAGCAGCTAACTCTTCATTCATTGATTATCCTAAATGATGTGGGTGGGGGTTGTTCTTCTATTTCTACCCTTCTTGAGACATCAAGAAGGAATAGTAGCTTCCATAAGAGGATCGGAGAACAAGTTAGGACATAAATCATGGTCCCACTACACAAAAACCATTGCATTTAATAGAGATTGTCTCATTTGCACCCTTGCTGGTGACATCTATCAAAATGAGGGTGGTCCCAAAAAGGAGGGATTTTTCAAATTGACTGTGTCGGTTTTAAATGTGCTCCCCCTCTGGTAAACAAATGAAATAACAAGTGTGTGTAAAAATTTGAAGTGCTCTCCCTCTGCTTAACATACGAAATAACAAGTGTGTCTCAGAAACTAAAATGTGCCTCTTGGCCAAAATTATATATATAAAAAAATAATTAACAGATATGTATATATAGACATACTGTAATAACTTGAGATAAATAATTAAGATTAAAAACCAATTACAAACAAACAAAAATATCTAAAAGCAGTCTTTTTCTCACCATGTGTCGACTTTTTCTTATAAAATTGGGAGCAAATTCTCATATTCTTTCTGTTTCTGTAATATTGCAATATTTTCTCGTGAAATGATTACTTTTTCATGTAAAAGTATTACTTTTTTACACAAAATGGTGACATTTGTCATAAAAACAATTCTGACTTTTAGCATGATATTGCCAATTTTTTTGTTCTTGTAAAATAGTAAAAATTTTTGAGTAAAATTATGACTTCTGTAAAATTCTGTAAAAGTAAAATTCAGAATATTATTATAATATTGCCAACATTATAATTTTTTCTTATATAATTGTGACTTTTGTTGTGTAAAATTACGACTTCTCATAAAATTGCCAACATTTTAAGCATTTTTTTGTAAAATTGCGACTGTTGAGTAAAATTCCAACTTTTATCATAATATTGCACAAATGTTCAGTTCATCTTGAAAAATTGTAACTTGCATTGAGTAAAATTATGACTTTTATTATAATACTGCCAAAATTCTCAGTTTTTTTTGTGAAACTGTGACCTTTTTCCTGTGAAATTCCAACAAATTTTTCACAGAAAGCTTTTTTATATTTGCATAGTATGTATGTATTATTAATGTTGTAAATGCAAATCTTTATACAGTGGGCCAAAACAATATTTAGTCAGCCGCCGATTGTGCAAGTTCTCCCACTTAAAATGATGACAGAGGTCTGTAATTTTCATCATAGGTACACTTCATCTGTGAGAGACAGAATGAGAATAAAAAAATCCAGGAATTCACATTGTGGGAATTTTGAAGAATTTATTTGTAAATTATGGTGGAAAATAAGGATTTGGTCAACCATTCAAAGCTCTCACTGATGGAACGAGGTTTTGGCTCAAAATCTCACAATACATGGCCTCATTCATTCTTTCCTTAACACAGATCAATCGTCCTGTCCCCTTAGCAGAAAAACAGCCCCAAAGCATGATGTTTCCAGCCCCATGCTTCACAGTAGGTGTGGTGTTCTTGGGGGACAACTCAGTATTCTTCTTCTTCCAAACACGACGAGTTGCGTTTATACCAAAATGGATACATGGATGATACAGCAGAGGATTGGGAGAATGTAATGTGGTCAGATGAAACCAAAATATAACTTTTTGGTATAAACTGAACTCGTCGTGTTTGGAGGAAGAAGAGTACTGAGTTGCATCCCAAGAACACCAGACATACTGTGAAGCATGGGGGTGGAAACATCATGCTTTGGGGCTGTTTTTCTGCTTAGGGGACAGGACGATTGATCCGTGTTAAGGAAAGAATGAATGGGGCCATGTATCGTGAGATTTTGAGCCAAAACCTCCTTCCATCAGTGAGAGCTTTGAATGGTTGACCAAATACTTATTTTCCACCATAATTTACAAATAAATTCTTTAAAATTCCTACAATGTGAATACCTGGATTTTTTTTTCACATTCTGTCTCTCACAGTTGAAGTGTACCTATGATGAACATTACAGACCTCTGTCATCATTTTAAGTGGGACAACTTGCACAATCGGTGGCTGACTAAATGTATATCTAGAAAGGGTGGTCCTAAAGAGGTTGGCATTTTCCGGAAGTCTCAACAGGTAAAAAAAAAAATACAAAAACGTGTGTATGTGTGCGTGTGTTTTCTAATAGAGAGCCAGATACTAGATTTTCATTTTAATTTTCCTAAGGGAACTCTCCTGAAGGAATCAATAAAGTACTATCTATCTATAGAGTCTGTGAACATTGCTCCAAAGTCAGGATTTTTTTATTTATTTAATGTGCATACAAAAGTTAACATTGACATTTGCAAAGGCAGCAATATATGATAAAACAAGATGACAGTTAAAGAAGGACTTCCCTCTTTATCCCCCAAAAAACCCACAAGGTGATCAGCAGATTTTAGGACTTCTGGTGCTGACGTAAGACAACACGCCATATGTGACCACAGGATGAACAAATACACTACAGTATTCAGACTATAGTGACCATTAACAGTTAGTTTCTACAGCTGGGTTGCCCAAAGTGCGGCACAGGGGCCATCTATGGTCCGTGACTCGTTTGTCATCGGCCTTAAGCACACGCCCACTGCTCCCCTCACCTCCCAGGGCGTGATCAAGGGTGATGAGTCAAATGCAGAGAATAATTTCGCCACACCTAATGTGTGTGTGACAATCATTGGTACTTCAACTTTAACTGTAACTTATTACAAAATAGAGATCTCATTTGCACCTCTGGTGGTGAAATCTATCAAAAATTAGGGTGGTTCCAAAAAGGAGGGATTTTTCAAATTGACAGTGTGTTGGTTTTAAAAGTGCTCCCACTCTGGTCAACATATGAAATAACAAGTGTGTGTAAAAATTTGACCAGTAAAAACTTAGGTTTTTTTATATTTGCATAGTATGTACAGTATGTACTAGTAATGTTGTAAATACAAATCTTCATATATCTTGAAAAGGGGGTCTTTAAGAGGTAGGCATTTTTTGGAGGTCTCAAGAAGGTAACAGTATACAAGTGTGTGTGTGTGTGTTTGTGTGTGTGTGTGTGTGTGTGTGTGTGTGTGTGTGTGTGTGTGTCCATCCCTTTTTCCAAAAAGATAAAAGAAGACCTTTGGAGTAAAACCACATTTTATTAAGATCCTGCTCAGCACCTCCCCTAGATCAAAAGATACACACAAAACAACCCTTGAAGATAAAGCACGACAAATGTTCTTGTTTTTTTTTTAAATACAAAAATATTCGCCCGTCGACACAGTAGATGATCCTAAAGAGTTCAATGAATTGATTAACGTGGACCCCGACTTAAAATAGTTGAAAAAGTTATTCGGGTGTTACCATTTGGTGGTCAATTGTACGGAATATTTACTGAACTGTGCAATCTACTAATAAAAGTTTCAATCAATCAATCAAAAGAGTGCAAAAGAACTGCAGTGCAAAGTCCTCGGGAGACATGTCACAGTTTGAAACATGAGGTAGTTGTAGTAAAATAATTTACTGTATTGCACTGGGTATACATTACGCATCATTGACATTATCAACCACAAGGAGGAGTACAAACCTCCTCTTACAAATTCAAAGAGGTCACAGAGTGGAGGTAGATTTGTATGGGTGTATACATTTTACGCTACTTTTACACACAGGAATTAAAGTGACCTTAAAGGCCTACTGAAATGAGATTTTCTTATTTAAACGGGGATAGCAGGTCCATTCTATGTGTCATACTTGATCATTTCGCGATATTGCCATATTTTTGCTGAAAGGATTTAGTAGAGAACATCCACGATAAAGTTCACAACTTTTGGTCGCTAACAGAAAAGCCCTGCCTTTACTGGAAGTCGCATACGATGACGTCACATGTTGAGGGCTCCTCACATCCTCACATTGTTTTTAATGGGAGCCTCCAACAAAAAGAGCTATTCGGACTAAGAAAACGACAATTTCCCCATTAATTTGAGCGAGGATGAAAGATTCGTGTTTGAGGATATTAATAGCGACGGACTAGAAAAAAAATTAATCAAATCACGTTAAAAAAAAAACGTGATTGCATTGGGACAGATTCAGATGTTTTTAGACACATTTACTAGGATAATTCTGGGAAATCCCTTAACTTTCTATTGTGTTGCTAGTGTTTTAGTGAGTTTAATAGTACCTGATAGTCGGAAGGGTGTGTCCACCAATGTCTTGAGGCCAGTGTCTGATGGAAGTCGACGGCAGCTGCATGGACGTCACAAGCTCAGCTGATCTCCGGTAAGTGGCGACTTTTTACCACAATATTCTCACCGAAAACTGCTGGTTTGGTCGGGATCCATGTTCGCTTGACCGCTCTGATCCATAGGAAAGCTTCACCTCCAGAATTTTAAACAAGGAATCACCGTGTGTTTGTGTGGCTAAAGGCTAAAGCTTCCCAACTCAATCTTTATACTTTGACTATTCCATTATTATATGAACAAATTGCAAAAGATTCAGCAACACGGATGTCCAAAATACTGTGTAATTATGCAGTTAAAGCAGACGACTTTCAGCTGTGTGTGTGCGCAGCGCCCATATTTCCTTACAGTCCGTGACGTCACGCGTACACGTCATCATTCCGCGACGTTTTCAACAAGAAACTCCCGGGAAATTTAAAATTGTAATTTAGTAAACTAAAAAGGCCGTATTGGCATGTGTTGTAATGTTAATATTTCATCATTGATATATAAACTATCAGACTGCGTGGTCGGTAGTAGTGGGTTTCAGTAGGCCTTTAAAGGAGTCAGTACTGAGGGTACCGGTTCAGGGGCGCCCCGTTCTGCAGGGTGTACTGATTGGGCGGCTGGTGATGCGAGTTCTGATTGGCTGGCATGAGCACGTCAAACACGCTCTTATTTGGCGGCACAGACTGCAGCATATTGTCCAAGTCCATAATGAGGGGAGGGGCTTGGACAGACACCCGCCCACTGGGGAGGATGGGCCAGTAAGCGTGGCCCAGAAAGTGACCCGGCGACACATGCGAGCTGCCGTAGCCGTAAAGGGGGAGTCCAGCGTGTAGGGGCATCAGAGGCCCCCCGTTGAAGCGCATGCTGGGTGGGGCGACGGCATTGGGAGGGGCGTATTTGGCGTAGGAGGTGGGTAGCTCCCATGGGGGGGCGACCGCATCCCGCCGTGCTGATTTGTGTGGTGGTTTGTAGTCCGTGTAACCGTCTGACCCGGCCTCACCATCGGGCGGGAGGCGCTTTCCATGTAGGGATTCTTCTTCAGAGGAAGAGGACGACGTGGAGGCGGGGCTAGCCGAGCTGGCAGAAGCACTGCGGGCCGAGGAGGCGTAGCGGGGCCGGGGAGTAGGCGACAGCCTGGGGCGCTCCGCCTCCACCCAGCAGTCTCTCAAACCCACGTCCCCCTCCCCCGAGCCACTGCCGGGGCGGAAGCTGTGGAGCAAAGAGTCGATGGCGAAGGACGAGTCCAGCTTGGGTCGGAATAAGTCCTCTTGGGGTGGGGAGAGGTTCCTGGAGGGAGGGAAAGCGGTCATGGGGTTGGGTGGCGCCGGGGGTGGCGGCTCACATTCCGGCTTGTATCCCTGAATGATGTAAGGGGCCAGATCCTGAGCGAAGATAGTCTCATCCTGGCGTGACACCGCCGTGTTCTGCCTCTTGAGGAGCTCCAGGGGGACGCGGCTCAGGTCCACGGCCCAGAAGTTACCTTTGCCTTGGGGCTTGCTGGGATCCTTTAACACCTGCGGGTGGAAAGGTGCACGGGTCATGAATATGTGGACCTGATAGCCCAGTTAGGCTGGATTCACCTTTTGCCCCCACTTTTAAAAACAATTGAAGCTTTAAACTGGTTTTTAAGTTTTTTTTTCACCATTGCCGTGATAATATTCATGAATACATGTTAGCTGGAAGTGAAACAAAAGTGGTCATTTAGAACTAAATGTCTGTAACTAAATTCAAAATGAATAAATGACCAACACACACACAGTATCAGTGCAGTGTTGATACAGGTAGTGAGTGTACCATACTCCCACTGAGGCGCCATTACTTGCTACTGCTCTCCCGGTCAAAGGCAAAACCTAGTAACTAGATAGAAACCAATCTATCTTGATGCTGTCTTACAAAGATCTACAAAGTCATCAAGCGTATAGATGTTTTCTTGAGCTTTCATTTTCTTGCCAATTGAGCCATGGATTGAATCTGCTCTCATGAACGTGTGCCCTTTCTCCAGATATTTTATCACAATCTCGGGTGGGCCCCATTCTGCGTTTGCACATTGGGCAAGAGCCGTGTACAGCATCCAGTTTTTATTTTGACCTCCACAGTTATCTGCCCAAAAGAGTATGCAAGGGGAAGAATCAAGAACAACACATTTAATGAAGGTGCTTGCAACGTCCTGGGCCAATCTTCCAAATATCCCCTCGTGCCATAATATCACATAATCAGGTTGACCGTCGGCCCCCATTCCTGCAAATGTCTCATTAAAGACAATAAGGCGACTGACAAAGAAGCTCCGATTGGTCCCTTGAGATACTAGGTTTTTCTGTTGTATCTACGCGGTTATGTGGTAGTTGCTAGGTCCTGCCATGCGCGTAACAGCTTACTTACGGAACAAATTACAATATCGCATACACTAATGTAAAGCATATCACCTAGGAACTCCAAAATTATTATCAGCTCAGTATTGACCAAAATTGAGTTACTGGGTTTTGCCTTTGGACGGGAGTGCTATTCCTGCAGCTAATGGGGAAATGTGTCACTTTTACATTTAACTTTTGCACTAGCTTAAAACTCAATAGTGTAGTGGAAGCCGCTTAACTTGGTCCTGAGAGATCAACAGAAGTGTTTATCGTTGACCGCTTCTGTTGACATAAAACATAAAACGATCATTTCTATTGAAGTGGTATTTTTATGTTGACGTATGTTGTAGTATGTAGTGATTATTTTAACACACGTATGGTAGCTTACCAATGCAATATCTTGGCAGTGTCGATACAGGTAGTGAGTCTGCCATACAATCACTACATACTATTAAAGGCCTACTGAAATGAGATTTTCTTATTTAAACGGGGATAGCAGGTCCATTCTATGTGTCATACTTGATCATATCGCGATATTGCCATATTTTTGCTGAAAGGATTTAGTAGAGAACATCGACAATAAAGTTTGCAGCTTTTGGTGCTGATAAAAAAGCCTTGCCTTTACCGGAAGTCGCAGACGATGATGTCACAAGGGAGAGGGCTCCTCACGTCCTCACATTGTTTTTAATGGGAGTCACCAGCAGCAAGAGCTTTTCGGACTGAGAAAACGACAATTTCGCCATTAATTTGAGCGAGGATGAAAGATTTGTGGATGATGATATTGATAGCGAAGGACTGGAAAGAGAAAAAAAAGGTGATTGCATTGGGATGGATTCAGATGTTTTTAGACACATTTACTAGGATAATTCTGGGAAATCCCTTATCTTTCTATTGTGTTGCTAGTGTTTTAGTGAGTTTAATAGTACCTGATAGTCGGAGGTGTGTGTCCACGGGTGTCTTGACACCAGTCTCTGAGGGAAGTCGACGTCAGCTGCATGGACAGCGCAAGCTCAGCTGATCTCCGGTAAGAGGCGACTTTTTACTACAATTTTCTCACCGAAAACTGCCGGTTGACATGTAGTCGTGATCCATGTTGGATTGACCGCTCTGATCCATAGTAAAGCTTCACCTCCAGGAATTTTAAACAAGGAATCACCATGTGTTTGTGTGACTAAAGGCTAAAGCTTCCCAACTCCATCTTTCTACTTTGACTTCGCCTTTATTAATTGAACAAATTGCAAAAGATTCAGCAACACAGATGTCCAAAAAACTGTATAATTGCGCGATGAAAAGGGATGACTTTTAACCGCAAATGGTGCTGCGCTAATATTTCCTGACAGTCCGTGACGTCACGTGCACGCGCCATCATTTCGCGACGTTTTCAACAAGAAACTCCGCGGGAAATTTAAAATTGCAATTTAGTAAACTAAAGCGGCCGTATTGGTATGTGTTGCAATGTTAATATCTCATCATTGATATATAAACTATCAGACTGTGTGGTCGGTAGTAGTGGGTTTCAGTAGGCCTTTAATAAACTATACATTTAGCAGTACTCATACTTCTTACAACAAGTACTACCTGCAAACATTAACATTTGACCATAGGAAATATAGTTTGAACTCCATCCATTTTCCACCGCTTGTCCCTTACGGGGTTGTGGGGGGTGCTGGGGCACACGGACAAAAGGCGGAGTACACTCTGGACAAGTCGCCACCTCATCACAGGGCCAACACAGATAGACAGACAACATGCACACTCACATTCACACACTAGGGACCATTTAGTGTTGCCAATCAACCTATCCCCAGGTGCATGTCTTTGGAAGTGGATGAAGAACCCACGCATTCACGGGGAGAACATGCAAACTCCACACAGAAAGATCTTGAGTGCAGTTTCCACCGTGCTGCCCCTAGTTGGAACTCAGTTCAAGTTAATCTTTGGTGAATGAATTTCCATTTGTCGTATTATTACATACATATATCATGTATATAGTTTATAATGTATTTTTTCAAAAAATATTTAAACTACATGTATTATTTCAAAATATATTTATTTAAAAAAAATTGTTGGTATTCTTACTATAATAAAAAAAATTCTATAAAACATTATGTAAAACAAAAAACATGTTTTATTGTGGAAAATTCTAAAGTCTAATTTGGACTAGTGTATGAATAATTTCCAGGCTTTACTTTACGCCCATTAAATCAGGTAATCAGGTTAGCCCCTTCTTACACACACCAAAATAAAGTTGTACATTTGTGTGTGCAGTGGTACATAACACTGCACCATATTGTGGGGTAGTGATGGGTAAATAAAGCCTAAGTGAGTGTATGACACACGCGATACCTGTAATAACACTGCATTGATGCCGTGTTGGTGTTTCATAATACTCATCTAATGCAGTGGTTCTCAAATGGGGGTACGTGTACCCCTGGGGTTACTTGAAGGTATGCCAAGGGGTACGTAAGATTTTTTTTAAATACTCTAAAAATAGCAACAATTTAAAAATCCTTTATAAATATATTTAATGAATAATACTTCAACAAATATGAATGTAAGTTCATAAACTGTGAAAAAAATGCAACAATTAATTTCAGTGTTGACAGCGAGATTTTTTGTGGACATGTTCCATAAATATTGATGTTAAAGAATTATTTTTTTGTGAAGAAATGTTTAGAATGAAGTTGATGAATCCAGATGGATCTCTATTACAATCCCCAAAGAGGGCACTTTAAGTTGATGATTACTTCGATGTGTCAGGCTTGTCCCTGACAGTTTTGGTCTATGTCTTAGTTTTTCCTCTGCGTTTGTCTTTAGTTCCTGTCAGCACTCTTATTTTGGTTCTGTTTCCTGTTTGTCTCCCTGAGTGCTGGGTAACCCTCAGCTATGGCTGATTGGCACCTGGAAACACCTGGGATCAATCAGCCAGCCACTATTTAAGATCTGTTTTCTCCTCCAGTCAGGGCTGGATTATTGTCGTTGCCACATGTCGCTCCTGTCATTGTATTGTCGTGTCAATGTCATTTTGTACTTGTCATTCCTACTGGTCCTGTGATTGCAGCGTAGCGGTAAGCTATATTTGGTAAATGTTTGTAGCTTACTGTTTTTTGTTCCCTGCTTCCGATTTGTTTGTTAATAGCCCTTAGTTTGTTATATCCGCCCACGTGCGTGCTTTTTGTTTGTACCCTTTTGGTTTTGGTTTTGTCTTAGTATTTAATTAAATATGTTTTCACATTCCATGCCTGCCTCCATCTCTGCATCTTGGGGTTCGTCACCAAATACCTGTGACACTATGTGTAGAAATCTTTATTTATAATTGAATCACTTGTTTGTTTTTCAACAAGTTTTTAGTTATTTTTATATCTTTTTTTCCAAATAGTTCAAGAAAGACCACTACAAATGAGCAATATTTTGCACTGTTATACAATTTAATAAATCAGAAACTGATGACATAGTGCTGTATTTTACTTCTTTATCTCTTTTTTTCAACCAAAAATGCTTTGCTCTGATTAGGAGGTACTTAAATTAAAAAAAATGTTCACAGGGGGTACATCCCTGAAAAAAGTTTGAGCACCACTGATCTAATGGGTTAAAAAAATTAAATATTTGTTTGTTTTTTACGAATAGAAAGGAATAAGAAATGCACAACTCTGGTCAATGAAACAAGAAAAGAAAAATATTTACCCTGTTAGATGTTGTAAGATCAAACTGATCCCACACTTTGGAACGTTTCCTTTTTCTTAGTTTCTTAAAGTGATACAGACATCAATCAAGGCTTCGGTGGGCACAGTATCACTCCTTAGGGTGCTTCAGTATCGATTGCCCAATCATGGCTAAAGGGTCTTTGTAATATTTTTCCGCTCTCTCATGTACAAACCCTGTTTCCATATGAGTTGGGAAATTGTGTTAGATGTAAATTTAAACGGAATACAATGATTTGCAAATCCTTTTCAACCCATATTCAGTTGAATATGCTACAAAGACAACATATTTGATGTTCAAACTGATAAAAAAATTTTTGGGGGCAAATAATCATTAACTTTACAATTTGATGCCAGCAACACGTGACAAAGAAGTTGGGAAAAATGGCAATAAATACTGATAAAGTTGAGGAATGCTCATCAAACACTTAACATCCCACAGGTGTGCAGGCTAATTGGGAACAGGTGGGTGCCATGATCGGGTATAAAAGCAGCTTCCATGAAATGCTAAGTAATTCACAAACAAGGATGGGGTGAGGGTCACCACTTTGTAGGCAAATTGTCGAACAGTTTTAGAACAACATTTGTCAACGAGCTATTGCAGGGAATTTAGGGATTCTACCATCTACACTCCGTAAAATCATCAAAAAGTTCAGAGAATCTGGAGAAATCACTACACGATATTACAGACTTTTGATCCCTCAGGGGGTCCTGTATCAAAAACCAACATTACGTGAAGGATATCACCACATGTGCTCAGGAACACTTCATAAAACCACTGTCAGTAACTACAGTTGGTCGCTACATCTGTAAGTGCAAATTAAAACCCTACTATGCAAAGCCACACTCATTTATCAACAATATCCTGAAAGACCGCCTGCTTGGCTGGGGCCCGAGCTCACCTAAGATGGACTGATGCAAAGTGGAAAAGTGTTCTGTGTTCCGACGAGTTCACATTTCAAATTATATTTGGAAACAGAGGACATGGTGTCCTCCAGAACAAAGAGGAAAATAACAATTCGGATTGTTATAGACGCAAAGTTCAAAAGCCAGCATCTGTGATGGTATGGGGGTGTATTAGTGCCCAAGGCATGGGTAACTTACACATCTGTGAAGGCACCATTAATGCCGAATGGTCCATACAGGTTTTGGAGCAACATATGTTGTCATCCAAGCAACGTTATCATGGACGCCCCTGCTTATTTCAGCAAGACAAGTGTTACAACAGACCCCGGACTGTTGAACGACTGAAGCTCTACATAAAATAAAAATGGGAAAGAATTCCACTTTCAAAGCTTCAACAATTATTTTCGTCAGTTCCCAAACGTTTATTGAGTGTTGTTAAAAGAAAAGGTGATGTAACACAGTGGTGAACATGTCCTTTCCCAACTACTTTGGCACATGTTGCAGCCATGAAATTCTGGGTTATTTATTATTTGCAAAAAAAAATAAAGTTTATGAGTTTTAACATCAAATATATTGTCTTTGTGTTACATTCAATTGAATATGGGTTAAAAAGGATTTGCAAATCATTGTATTCTGTTTATATTTACATCTAACACAATTTCCCAACTCATGGCAACGGGGTTTGTAAGTAACGTAAGCGAAATATTAGTACATGCCGTGCACTTCCACACCACTATAAACAACCTCAATAATACATGTGATTATCTTTGGAAACGTATTTGTTTTTCTTCCATCTCTTCATTTTAGGATTAACTTAAAGTGTTACTTTACTCTACTCCATCACTCTCAGTAATCATGTAGACACACAAACCTTCACAAAACAGTCGTAGGAAGAAAGGTTGTGTCGCACTGAATCCCTCCAGCCTTTGTAGTTCCCCTTGAAGAACGGAAAGAGGGTGCTGATCTCCTTCAGAATCTGAAAACAAAGATACATGTAAGTGAGAGATGACATAAATGTGGCAAATGCACAATTGGAAGCCGCTTTCCAATGTAAGAAACATGTGTGGGCCTGCGTACTGTATACTGTAATGTATCTTGTCATGCTCCTGATGCATATCAGCTTATCACAGTTAAGACAAGAATGGCATGACTGGCAGTCACTCAAGTGTCAACAAGCTTTCCTGTTTCTTCTCACTTCTAAAGACAGTTACACCTCTAATACTTACTATATATTACACCCTCGATAAAGTCAACTTTTGGGAAGGTAGTTATTCCACTTAATACAATAGGAAATACTGACTTTAACCTCACTTTATATCACGTATTTGTCCAAAACTTTGCTATTTTTGACAAGTAGCAGTACATTTCTTACATCAATTTGTAAATTTTGATACAGCATTTAAACTATTTTGAGCAGTATTATTCCATATATAATTTTTTTAATGCATAATGTAATATATTCTATAAAAAAAATATGATTATATATATATATATATATATAATTTATATATAAATAAATTATATATATATATATATATATATATACATATTATATGTAATTATATATAAAATATAAAATATATATATTTATATCTAATATAATATATATAATATATTAGTCCAACTGTTAGTTATAACCTCAATTTATATCCTTTAATTAGCAAATATTGCCTAATGTGAAAAAAAGCATATATAAGTACATTTCTATTTATAACCTAAACCCAAATTGTAAATATTGACAACAAATACTATATTACGTCCCATCATATACCCCAATATATTTTAGTCCAACAGTTTGAATTCTAACCTCACTTTATGTCCCTGACAAAGCATACGTGGGGCAAAAAAGTATTTAGTCAGCCACTGATGGTGCAAGTTCTCCCACTTAAAATGATGACAGAAGTCTGTAATTTTCATCATAGGTACACTTCAACTGTGAGAGATAGAATGTGAAAAAACTATCCAGGAATTCACATTGTAGGAATTTTAAAGAATGTATTTGTAAATTGTGGTAGAAAATAAGTATTTGGTCAACCATTCAAAGCTCTCACTGATGGAACGAGGTTTTGGCTCAAAATCTCACGATACATGGCCCCATTCATTCTTTCCTTAACACGGATCAATTGTCCTGTCCCTTTAGCAGAAAAAGAGCCACAAAGCATGATGTTTCCACCCCCATGCTTCACAGTAGGTGTGGTGTTCTTGGGATGCAACTCAGTGTTCTTCTTCCTCCAAACACGACGAGTTGAGTTTATACCAAAATGGATACATGGATGATACAGCAGAGGATTGGGAAAATGTCATGTGGTCAGATGAAACCAAAATAGAACTTTTTGGTATAAAATCAACTCGTCGTGTTTGGAGGAAGAAGAATACTGAGTTGCATCCCAAGAACACCAGACATACTGTGAAGCATGGGTGTGGAAACATCATGCTTTTCGGCTGTTTTTCTGCTAAGAGGACAGGATGATTGATCCGTGTTAAGGAAAGAATGAATGGGGCCATGTATCGTGAGATTTTGAGGCAAAACCTCCTTCCATCAGTGAGAGCTTTGAATGGTTGACCAAATACTTATTTTCCACCATAATTTACAAATAAATTCTTTAAAATTCCTACAATGTGAATTCCTGGATTTTTTTTCACATTCTGTCTCTCACAGTTGAAGTGTACCTATGATGAAAATTACAGACCTCTGTCATCATTTTAAGTGGGAGAACTTGCACAATCGGTGGCCGACTAAATACTTTTTCGCCCCACTGTATATTGCCATTACACATTTTTAAGCACATATACTGTAAGTGCATTTCTAGTTATAGGCTGACCTCAAATTTCAAATACTGACAGTAGTATTTAAATCAAATATAACCATTATTTTTAATGTAACCTCACCTTATACCATAAATACCAAATATTCCCAATATATTTTGTAGTTTTAGCAGATAAGAATATGGTTCTTGTTATAGCCTTACCACAAATTGTAAATATCGACAATACGTACAAATTCTAGCAAATAGAAGCGTCCTATATCATACCCTGATAGTAAATACTCACTAGAAATACAGCTTTTTGCCAAGTCCATGTTGTTTTAGTCCAACATTTCTAATCATAACCTCCCGTTATAATCCTTAAACTGCAGGTATTGACAATATTGTAAATGCCAGCTATAGTAGAAGTGCATTCTAGTTACAATTAGCAGGTAGAAATGTCCTATAAAACAGGTGTCAAACTTAAGGCCCAGGGGCCAGATATGGCCCACCACATCATTCCATATGATCTGTGATTTCATTTTATAGTGGCCTGCCATGGCAAATATTTTTAATACAAATTTTTAAGCACATATAAGTGCATTTATATTGTCTAAATACCGATAGTAGTATTTAGGGAAAATATGAACGTTATTTTAGTCTGACATTTGTAATACAACCTCACTGTACACCATGAATAGCAAATAATTCCAATGTATTTTTTAGTTCTTAGGAAATAGAAAAATGGTTCTTATTGTAGCCTGACCACAAATTGTAAATGTCTACAATACGTACATTTTTTAGCAAATAGAAGCATCCTACATCAAACCCTGGATAGTAAATAATGACTACAAATACAGCTTTTTGGCAAGTCTATGTTGTTGTAGTTTAACATTTCTAATCATGACCTCACTTTGAAACCCTAAACTGCAAGTATTGGCAATATTGTAAGTGCCAGCTATAGTAGAAGTGAATTCTAGAAATGTTCTATAACACAGGTGTCCACGTTAGGCCCAGGGGCCGGATATGGCCCACCACTTCATTTCATATGATCCGTCATTTAATTTTATTGTGGCCTGCCACATCATTTAAATGTGGATCGCCCCATGATTGGAAGTGGCATGCCACACGGTTCTAATGTGGCCCGCAACATCAGTTATTGTGGTCAGCCGTATTTTATTGTGACCCGTCCCATAATTGAAATGTGGCATGCCACATAATTCAAACATGGCCCACCAAGTCATTTCATGTGGCCTGCAAAAGGCTGGAAATGAGAAGAAAAAAAAACTTTTTCGGTAACACTTTAGTAGGGGGAACATATTCACCAGTTGATTATTAACATGCAAATTAGGAACATATTGGCTCTTTATTCATTTTGGTCATTAATAAGTACTTAATAATGCCTTATTCTGCATGGCCTTATTATACAACCAGTAAGCCATTAACTAAGACTCTTCCATCAATAACCTCAGAATTATTGCTTATTAGTAACTCTAACCCTTATATGTTCCAAATAATCATAAATTAAGACTTTGGTACTTATAATATGTTCTCCATACTAAAGTGTTACCACTTTTTCTTTAAATTTTGACAGACAAATGTTGCATATGCCGAAATAGGCTCCAGCACCCCCCTGTCACCCCGGAAGGGACAACCGGTAGAAAATGGATAGATGGCTGGTGTACACTTTAATATTATCTGATGTTCCGAGCATTTTGTTTAGTTATCAAAATAAACACTTAATATCTGCTTGTCATCTTGACTCACGATTTCAAAGCAAATTATGCATCAAGCTGTAAAATGTATATACTAGGGCTGGGCAACGATTAAAAATTTTAATCGAAGTTAATCGCACTATTTCTCTGATTAATCGCGATTAACTGCATTGTATACGCAAAGCCCAATAATGAATTCAAAAGTAGTGTGTAGTGCACCTTTATTGGAATATTCTCCCACATGAACAAAAGCGCCAAAACATTTGTTGTGCAAACACAATTTAAATCAGTCCTTGTTAAACAGTAGCAGTTAAATAGCATATTTTATGAAAATCAACTCAAAAAATGTAAATACAAACATTTAAGCTTATTGCCACTGCCAGGGTATTTAAGTTATCCTGTTTGTTATGGAAAATAAATATAATCTACATACAAATCTCTGAGCCACAATCATAACATCTGAACAGGCAATTTCTGAGGTAACAGCAGAAACATTTTTTTTATCAGGGATCTTATGTTTAAAAAACCTATACTATAGGTAGTGGGCTGTTTTAGGGAATTTTTGATCAAATTATCCGTAGTAGTAATAATGTTGTGTTTATGCTGCGTAGTGCACTTAAAATAATTATGACCATATCTAGGAATTGATATGATGGGAATTTTCCGATTGTTTGATGTTATGAGCCAGGGAATAAAAGAACTACCCTACCCAGCATGCAACAGGAGTGACGAGCATGTGCGGTAGCCCGGTATAGGTTGTGTCGCCATGACGGCATCTTGTATGTTGTGATATGCACGCTCTGAAAGTAAACGTTAAGAACTCAGCCAACACTCCTCGTCTGCATTATTGATAAATAGACAGACAACACAAATACTCCGCTGCTTCACAGGCCGCTGGATGTAGCCGGCAAAGTATTCCCATGCTAGCTAGCCGGTCTAGCAAGCACGCGTCATTCAGTCCAAAACGTCCCGATCCATCCACATCCAGAATTGTCTGGCGGTCGTAAGTGATCCCGGAGTGACCACGCTGTAAGCCAGCCATGAAATTTGCAGAATTGTCCGGTATTTTTGCCAAATGTTGCATCTTTACCAAGAGCCCCTCCACGCCGGGCGACGCCATCTTGTTAAGAAAAGGCGTTAACAAAATAAAAGCATGTAAACAACATACGCAAATGTGCGATAAAATAATTGTCGGCGTTAATATATTGATGAGTTAAGTCGTAATTAACGCATTAATTTGCCCACCCCTAGTATATACGTTTATATTCATATACAAACCCCGTTTCCATATGAGTTGGGAAATTGTGTTAGATGTAAATATAAATGTAATACAATGATTTGCAAATTATTTTCAACCCATATTCAGTTGAATATGCTACAAAGACAACATATTTGATGTTCAAACTGATAAACATTTTTTTGTTGTTGCAAATAATCATTTACTTTAGAATTTGATGCCAGCAACACGTGACAAAGAAGTTGGGAAAGGTGGCAATAGATACTGATAAAGTTGAGGAATCCTCATCAAAGACTTATATGGAACATCCCACAGGTGTGCAGGCTAATTGGGAACAGGTGAGGGCCATGATTGGGTATAAAAGCAGCTTCCATGAAATGCTAAGTAATTCACAAACAAGGATGGGACGAGGGTCACCACTTTGTAAGCAAATTGTCGAACAGTTTTAGAACAACATTTCTCAACGAGCTATTGCAAGGAATTTAGGGATTTTACCATCTATGGTCTGTAAAATCATCAAAAGGTTCAGAGAATCTGGAGAAATCACTGCACGTAAGCAATGATATTACAGACTTTTGATCCCTCAGGCGGTACTGCATCAAAAACAGACATCAGTGTGTAAAGGATATCACCACGTGGGCTCAGGAACATTTCATAAAACCACTGTCAGTAACTACAGTTGGTTGCTACATCTGTAAGTGCAAGTTAAAACTCTACTATGCAAAGCAAAACCTATTTATCAACAACACCAAGGAACGCTGCTGACTTCGCTGGGCCCGAACTCATCTAAGATGGACTGATGCAAAGTGGAAAGGTGTTCTGTGGTCTGACGAGTCCACATTTCAAATTATATTTGGAAACTGTTGACGTGGTGTCCTCCGGAACAAAGAGGAAATTAACCATCTGGATTGTTATAGGCGCAAAGTTCAAAAGCCAGCATCTGTGATGGTATGGAGGTGTATTAGTGCCCAAGGCATGGGTAACTTACACATCTGTGAGGGTACCATTAATGCTGAATGGTCCATACAGGTTTTGGAGCAACATATGATGTCATCCAAGCAACGTTATTATGGACGCCCCTGCTTATTTCAGCAAGACAATGCCCAGACACGTGTTACAACAGCGTGGTTTTGTAGTAAAACAGTGCGGGTAATTTCCTGGCCCGCCTGCAGTCCAAACCTGTCTCTAATCGAAAATGTGTGCCGCATTATGAAGCGTAAAATACGACAGCGGAGACTCCGGACTGTTGAACGACCAATGCTCTACATAAAACAAAAATGGGAAAGAATTCCACTTTCAAAGCTTCAACAATTAGTTTCCTCAGTTCCCAAACATTTATTGACTGTTGTTAAAAGAAAAGGTGATGTAACACAGTGGTGAACATGCCCTTTCCCAACTACTTTGGCACTTGTTGCAGACATGAAATTCTAAGTGAATTATTATTTGCAAAAAACAAAACAAGTTTATGGGTTTGAACATCAAATATCTTGTCTTTGTAGTGCATTCAACTGAATATGGGTTGAAAAGGATTTGCAAATCATTGTATTCCGTTTATATTTACATCTAACACAATTTCTCAACTCATATGGAAACGGGGTTTGTATATTCACTGTTATTTGTGGCCCTTTCAGGGCAGACATATTTCTGATGTGGCCCTCAATAAAAATGAGACGCTCCTGCCCTATAATGTAAGTAAGTGTAAGAACTGCGTCCTTTCAATGTAAACAAATGTGCGTAAAACACACCCAACTTGTTGAATTTTACCTCCGATAAAGTCAGCTTCTTCTCCGGAGACCTTTGAATCACCATGGCGATCATTGCCAGGTATGAATATGGTGGTTTGGGGTACCGCTGGTAGTTTTTTTTCTTCCCACCTCTACCACCGGTCGTCTCCCGGTCATCACTCCACGCACCCCGGGGCCGAGCGTCTTGATCGGGATTGGCTTGGTGCGCATTCTGCGGTGTATCCATGAAGACTCCGCCGAGGCGCTCCTGCGGGTGCACAACAGCGGCCCTCTGGAAGCTCGGTGGCGGCTGCTGGGGGACCATCGGGCTCCAACGCCGGCTCGGAGGGATCCGTGCTACGTGGCTGGGGGGACAACGGCTGAAGTTGAGGTGGTCTCCCTGGGCGGGTGGTGCCATGAGGCTGTGCCCCGGCCGGTGCTTTGTCATGCTGATGGGGTCCCGCACGTCGGGGACAGGAGGACGCACGGACAGGGACGGGCAGCTCTAGAGGGGGAGGGCGCCCAAAGAGTCGGTCCTTAACTTGTGGCAGACTGTTGGCTCCGGCTGGCTCTATTTGAAGAGCAAACAATTAACAGTTTCATGTAAATCCCGCTGCGTAATCGAGAAGAGAATGACGCGTTATCTGAGGGGGGAATGACTGATCGCCCCGGGGGGGCCTGGCAAGGCTGGGGAGGGTCTTGCATTGCATATAGGACAGTAAACCTGGGAATAACCTTTATGATCTTATCCACGTTGCACTTTTTACGCAGTGATGCATGCGCAATCTGGTAATTTTACGCACAAAAAATTGCACAGGAAAACCATTGAAATACAATATTTGAACAAATGTCATCTAATTACCACAATTTAAATCACAATCTTGTATGAAGTGATATTGTAGTAATGGGGGCTGGGGGTGCAAAAGGTCATTTCAACTGAAGCTTGCAGGCAATCCACAATTTTACAAGCAATATACAAACATGTTAAATACATTGTTGCGTCATTGTATGCAATTTGGTGCAGCTTTTAAGTCAAAGCTGCTCAAATTGTTTTTTGACTGCGCGACATTGCAAGACGTCGTTGTGCCCCCCAAAAAGTTGAGTTTCGGGAATACTTTTGTCCCCACTTAACGTATAGTGCTAATGTGCAAACTCTTGCTTCCCAGCAAGACAGTGAAAACAAGTTGGATTAGGAGAAACCCCGTTGGCAAACTGAGGACCAGCAGTATCCTTCTCCAGAAAAAAAAAACTACTTTGCATGTGAGTATTGGTAAATTGGGGGGGACCATTCAACACCATTTGTGGGTTTTGTGGTGCTGACGAGCTGTGAAGTATCAAGGAGTGCTGGAGATTCACACCTTAAACAAGTGGCTTTGAAAAAGTTTCCAAATATTCACTTGGAAATATTTCAAAGGCAGGAATCAACAAAACGTCTTATATTAGTTGTCTAGTTTCAGTTTCTGTCGTTTGAAGTCCACACTATAATGGATTGCAATTAAGAGAGAATATATAAAAGGTGAGTTTGTCAGAAGATAGTCCATGATCACTTTAATGACAGAAATAAATGCATTTATACAACTTTGTGTTTTTCTAATATTTTTCCAACATTTCTGCCTAATGGACTAAACTATATTGATTATGCTTTTATTTGAGTCCAGCATGTGTATTTACAATCTCACTTTTTGTTTTAGTCCATATCTAAAGATAGTATATTCCACATCTAATTTCAAAATAAACTCACTTTTTTATTTTAGTCTGTGTCTAATTGCAATATAAGATCATTTTTTATTTTAGTCTGACGTATCAATTTTATTTTGGATCAACATGTCAAATAATAAATTTTATTTTATTTCAGACCAATAATGAAATAAATTATTTTAGTCCAACATGTCTAATTATAAATAATTTTAGTTTTGTGTAACATGTTCAAATATGAAATTATGTTTTCAGTCCAACATGTCTAATGACAGTAAACCCTCAGTTTTATTTCAATCAAATTGTTAAATATGTTTTTGTTTTAGTCAAAGATGTTTGACTACATATGATTTTTTAAATGTATTTTTTAGCAACAGATAAAACTATTAATATATTTTATTTAATCCATGTCTAACCTCAATTTGATTTTACTCCAGCATGTTTAATTATGTATATATATATATATATATATATATATATATATATATATTTTTTTTTTTTTTTTTTTTTTTTTTTTTTTAATATATTTTTTTATTTTATTTTATAATTTTTTTAGTCCGAAGTGTTTGATTTTTTAATAGTTCTTATTTTCGTCTAAAATGTATTTTAAAATATTTGAAGTCCAACATGTCTAATTATAAATCATTTTAATTTTAGTCCAACATGTCTAACTATAAATCATTTTATTTTTGTCCAATATGTTTAACTATATTTTTATTTTAGTCTAACAAGTCTAATTATACAAATTTTATTTTGGACCAATATTTCTACTTCCAGTATAACCTCAATTTTCATGTAAGTTCCTAAACATAATTTTATGTAAAATTTATATTTTTTAATTCAGATATTTCGAATTTTACAATCCTCCAATAGCAAATCTACACAGTAAAAAAACAGTATGTTGGATTAACTCTTAAAGAGTTGATATTTACTCAGATCCAGATAACATTTGGTCCCACTCAAAAAGTAAAATTTACTCAATGACCAGTGTCAACTTTTCAGAGTTAATTCTACTCAATTTAGTGTCAAAATTAACAATGAAATGTGTAGAATTACTTACCACTGTTGCTTTTTCACACTGGTCAGTGTAATATAACATTTTATATCTTTACTCCGTATTTACTTTTAAAACAACACCAATTTGTAGTTATTTGTATTTATCTTCAGTGTTATTTTGCTACATATTTATGTTATGCTCTATATTACTAAATTAGTAGCGCATAAGAAATAAATACAAACATACATGTTTACAGCAACAGCATTTATTAATTTGTCATCAATACTGAAATTCGCAGTACTGGCTCATCATAGAAATCAGAATGGCACCACAAACAAAGCTCTATCATTCTCTCCAATGACATTTGTATGTCAAAATACTTGTGATAATGCAGATTTTTCTAAGGATACATCTTCCACAAACAAATATACACACAGTCCTTGTGATTAAATTGGTAAAAAATACTATGTATGCTGTCTGGGGCGGCATGGCGTAGTGGGTAGAGTGGCCGTGCCAGAAACCTGAGGGTTGCAGGTTCGCTTCCCACCTATTGACATCCAAATCGCTGCCGTTGTGTCCTTGGGCAGGACACTTCACCCTTGCCCCCGGTGCCGCTCACACTGGTGAATGAATGATGAATGAATGATTGGTGTTGGTCGGAGGGGCCTTAGGTGCAAACTGGCAGCCACGCTTCCGTCAGTCTACCCCAGGGCAGCTGTGGCTACTGATGTAGCTTACCACCACCAGGTGTGAATGAATGATGGGTTCCCACATCTCTGTGAGCGCTTTGAGTATCTAACAATAGAAAAGCACAATATAAATGTAATCCATTATTATTATTATTATTATTATTAAAAGAAGTAAACTCTAATGTTGGTCAGTAGAGTAGATAATATGGACCCGTGTTCGGCCTATACGTTATTCCAGTGTTTTTCAACCACTTTAGTGTGTCGCGAGATACAGTCTGGTGTGCTGTTTGAGATTATGTAATTTCACCTCACTGGGTTAAAGATATTTTTTGCAAACCAGTAATTATAATCCACAAATATTGTGCCGTTGTTGAGTATCGGTGCTGTCTAGAGTGCAGCAGAAACCCTGTTATTCTCTTCCATATCAGTAGGTAGCAGCAGGTAGCTAATTGCATTGTAGATGTCGGGAAGATGGTTTGTTGTCATGATCACAATATGCAGACGACAGCGGGAGATAAAAATGTATCTAATAGTTAAACCAAAAGTAAACAAAAGGAGAATGCCTCTAAGAAAAGGCAGTGAAGCTTAGGGAAGGCTATGCAAAACGAAGCTAGAACTGAGCTGGCTGCATAGTAAATAAAAACAGAATGCTGGACGACGGCAAAAACTTACAGCGTGTGGAGTTGAGACAGCGTCCACCAAGTACATCCGAACATGACATGACAATCAAAAAGAGGGATAGCATCAACTTAAATAGTCTTGGTTGCTAAAACAAAGCAGGTGCGACGAATCGGATAGGACAGGATAAGATAGGATAGGTCTTTATTGTCATTGCACAAGTACAACAAAACTTTGTTTTCAGCACAAACTTGTTCAAGATTAGACAAATAAACAGTGTACAGGGTTAAAGAAGAAGAACGCTGATGGGTCGCCATAAGGCGCCCAGTAAAATATGGGAAAAAGGTAAACGCTGGGGAAGGATGAGTAAAAAAATACAATCTAGACTGGGCTCCTAAGGGGGCCCAGTCTGGAGTGGGGAAAAAACCTCCATAGCAAAGCACATATACATATTACAACATACATCTCGAGATATCTAGCAACAGAGGGAAGGTAGTTCAAGGTCAAGGAATAGCGCTTAAAGAAAGACTGCAAAGGAAAAAGTCACAAAAATAGGAGCGCAAGACAAGAACTAGAACACTACACACAAGAAAATACCAAAAAAGTCCTAATAAGTCACGGCATGATGTGACAGGTGGTGACAGTACACCTACTTTGAGACAAGAGCTATAGTGATGCATAGTTTGTTATGGTTTAAATTCATATTCAACAATTGCAAGAACAACTTTTTATTGTCAATGCTACTGAGTTTTATTTTTTTATGTTTTCTACTCGTGGTGTGGCTAAGGATTTTATTAATGAAAAAAATGTGACTTGGCTCAAAAAAGGTTGGAAAACACTGCGTTATTCAAACATTGATTATTATTACCTTACTTCAAAATATACATTTTGGGAATACAGCACTTAAGCAAATAACATGTATTATATGAAATCAACCATGAAGTAAAATTTTGACTTACTAAACAATATTTTGTGTTAAGTCAAACCTTTCTTTACTCTGATTTTAGAACCTTAGGTATTGTAGTCAATATAGGTAACACAGGTGATAATGATCCTTAATTTGAGTTGGCGGTTTAGTTTTTTCTGTTTATTGTTTTTGATGTAATTAATACAATTCTAGGTCTTACCACCTGACTTTGCTCCTTTGGACACATTTGCAGTGCCTTTTCAACTTACTTGATGGCTTCCTTAATATTTTTCACCTGCTGAAACTTTGCTGATGAGTTATTGTGCATATCAAAAAACTATGTCTCCCTCTAGTGGCTTCACTCTGCAAGCATGCTTATGTCGTGTTTTATTTTAATGCAGTTTACCGTATGTTGACTGCCATTAAACATGTGCATGGCAACCCTTTATTCATTCTCGAGATGCACAGTGTTTGGACACTCATTTGCATGCATAGTGATGTGCTCAATGATTTAAATACAAACTGTCTATCTATCCCTTCCTGTCTGCTGGAGTGTCGCTTAATAGGTTTGGCCTGGATTAGTGAGCTCTGCATGAGAATAATAGGAAACAGTCGAATGGGAGAGCATGTAGAACAACACTGTTCACTGATTGTGTCTGGACAAATCCCCTTAAAGCTGCCCCGGGATGCATCCTGCACATTCCAAGATGAGACGAGAACTTTCAGACCTTCAGTGTCTGGGAATTAGTAAAAAACAAAACAAAAAAACCCCTACAACATAGGCTCATAAAAAAATGCTTAAACATATTAATGCAAATATTCTGGATGATTGCTCTTAAAACATGGAATTAATTGGGTAAGTAAGAACGTGAAAAGTTGTGGTATAAAAAATACAAATGTAATTAGTTGAAATTATATGAAGAATAATCCCTAACATTTACATCATGAAAAAGGCAAAATATACCCATTGAATAAGATAAACGCTGGTTTGCCATTGTAATATCTATACTTTATCTTCCATGTGATTGTATATGTTAAAATGAATGAAAGAAAATATAATACTGTCCAACATTTGCATCATGCAGGACATCTGTACATATAGCTTAGATTGAAACTACTGGAAGTATAGCTCAAAAATATGTTTATTAATGTTGTTTGTAGAGTGCATCCAAAGAGTATTCACATCACTTCCCATTTTCCAAATGTTGTTTTTCCGGAATGGAATACATTAATTTGTGTCCTTAACATTTTACAGATAATACCCCTTAATGACAATGTGAACATGTTTTTATTTTTTTATTTTGCAAACTTATTCAAACTAAAAAACACACAAAAAAATAATCATAATATTGAGCCTTTGCTCAATACTTTGTTGATGCACCTTTGGCAGCAATTACAGCCTCAAGTCTTTTTGAACACCATGCCACACGCTTGTTACACCTATCTTCGGGCAGTTTCACCCATTCCTCTTTGTAGCACCTCTCAAGCTTCATCAAGTTGGATGGGAAGTGTTGGTTTTCAAACAGGATGTCTCTCTACATTGCTGCATTCATCTTAGTTTAGTCAGGAAGATGACCAAGAACCCAATGGTCACTCTGTCAGAGCTACAGCATTCCTCTGCGGAGAGAGAAGAACCTTCCAGAAGGACAACCATCTCTGCAGCAAACAACCAACCAGGGCTGTATGGTACAGTGGCCTGATGGAAGCCATTGCTGAGTAAATAACAGGAACTAGTCAGGACAGAGAAAAAGATGTATGCAGCACTATACAAAGACATCCTGGGTTTAACCTACGCTTCCCATCCAACCTGATGGGGCTTGAGGGGTACTGCAAAGAATGGACACAAATGAATACCGTAAAATAAATGCCAACCAAAAATAAACTTCCCAAATATAAGTGTGCCAGGACTGTGGCATCATATTAAAAAAGACTTGAGGCTGTAAATGCTGCCAAAGGTGCATCAACAAAGTGCCGAACAAAGGCTGTGAATACTTATGTACATGTGACTTGTTAAAAAATATTTTAATTACATTTGCAAATTTAAAAACCCCGTTTCCATATGAGTTGAGAAATTGGGTTAGATGTAAATATAAACTGAATACAATGATTTGCAAATACTTTTCCACCCATATTCAGTTGAATGCACTACAAAGACAACATATTTGATGTTCAAACTGATAAACATTTTTTTTTTGCAAATAATCATTAACTTTAGAATTTGATGCCAGCAACACGTGCCAAAGAAGTTGGGAAAGGTGGCAATAAATGCTGATAAAGTTGAGGAATGCTCATCAAACACATCCCACAGGTGTGCAGGCTAATTGGAAACAGGTGGGTGCCATGATTGGGTAAAAACAGCTTCCCAAAAAATGCTCAGTCTTTCACAAGAAAAGATGGGGTGAGGTATACTCTTTTGTCCACAACTGCGTGAGCAAATACTCAAACAGTTTAAGAACGTTTCTCAAAGTGCAATTGCAAGACATTTAGGGATTTCAACATCAAAAGGTTCAGAGAATCTGGAGAAATCACTCCACGTAAGCGGCATGGCTGGAAACAACATTGAATGACTGTGACCTTCGATCCTTCAGACGGCACCGTATCAAAAACCGACATTAATCTCTAAAGGATATCACCAAATGGGCTCAGGAACACTTCAGAAAACCACTGTCACTAAATACAGTTGGTCGCTACATCTGTAAGTGCAAGTTAAAGCTCTACTAAAGCGACAACATCCGAAAACGTCGCCGGCTTCTCTGGGCCCCAGATCATCTAAGATGGACTAATGCAAAATGGAAAAGTGTTCTGTGGTCTGACGAGTCCACATTTCAAATATTTTTTGGAAATATTCGACATGTCATCCGGACCAAAGGGGAAGCGAACCATCCAGACTGTTATAGACACAAAGTTCAAAAGCCAACATCTGTGATGGTATGGGGGTGCATTAGTGCCCAAGGCATGGGTAACTTACACATCTGTGAAGGCACCTTTAATGCTGAAAGGTACATAGAGGTTTTGGAACAACATATGCTGCCCACTAAGCGCCGTCTTTTTCATGGACGCCCCTGCTTATTTCAGCAAGGCAATGCCAAGCCACATTCAGCACGTGTTACAACAGCGTAGCTTCGTAAAAAAAGAGTTAGGGACTTTCCTGGCTCGCCTGCAGTCCAGACCTGTCTCTTATCGAAAATGTGTGGGTCATTATGAAGCGTAAAACCGAGAGCGGAGACCCCGGACTGTTGAACGACTGAAGCTCTACATAAAACAAGAATGGGATGTTGAAATCCTTAAATTTCTAGCGATTGCACTTTGAGAAACGTTGTTCTTAAACTGTTTGACTATTTGCTCACGCAGTTGTGGACAAAGGGGTGTACCTCGCCCCATCCTTTCTTGTGAAAGACTGAGCATTTTTTGGGAAGCTGTTTTTTTACCCAAACATGGCACCCACCTGTTCCCAATTAGCATGGACACCTGTGGGATGTTCAAAATAAGTGTTTGATGAGCATTCCTCAACTTTATTAGTATTTTTTGCCACCTTTCCCAACTTCTCTGTCACGTGTTGCTGGCATCAAATTCTAAAGTTAATAATTAAAGTTAAATATATATTTATCAGTTTGAACCTCACATATGTTGTCTTTGTAGCATAGTCAACTGAATATGGGTTGAAAATGATTCGCAAATCATTGTATTCCGTTTATATTTATCTAACACAATTTCCCAACTCATATGGAAACAGGGTTTGTATTTTAGCCCAAAATTTTTATTTAGAACCTTTCATTAAAACATTTACAAACCCCAAAACCAATGAAGTTGGCACGTTGTGCAAATTGTAAATAAAAACAGAATACAATGATTTGCAAATCTTTTTCAACCCGTATTCAATTGAATGCACTGCAAAGACAAGATACTTAACATTCGAACTGAAAAACGTTGTTAGTTTTTGCAAATATTAGCTCATTTGGAATTAGATGCCTGCAACATGTTTCAAAAAAGCTGGCAGAAGTGGCAAAAAAGACTGAGAAAGTTGAGGAATACTCATCAAACACTTATTTGGAACATCCCACTGGTGAACAGGCTTATTGGGAAGAGGTGGGTCCCCTGATTGGGTGAAAAAGCAGTTTCCATGTAATGCTTATTCTTTCACAAACAAGGATGGGGCGAGGGTCATCACTTTGTGAACAAATGCCTGAGCAAATTGTCAAACAGTTTAACAACAACATTTCTCAACGAGATATTGCAGGTAATTTAGGGATTTCACCATTCAAAGTCTTCAATATCATCAATAGGTTCAGAGAATCTGGAAAAATCACTGCACCTAAGCCATGATATTACGAACCGTCGATTCTTTAGGCAGTATTGCATCAAAAACCGACATCAGTGTGTAAAGGTTATCACCACATGGGCTCAGGAACACTTCAGAAAACCACTGTCAGTAACTACAGTTTGTCGTTACATCTCTGTGTGTAAGTTAAAACTCTACTATGCAAAGAAAAAGCCATTTATCAACAACACCCAGAAACGCAGCTGGCTTTACTGGGCCAGAGTTCATCAAAGATGGACTGATGCAAAGTGTTCTGTAGTCTGACGAGTCCATTTTTAAAATTATTATCGGAAACTGAGGACGTCGTGTCCTCCGGACCATCTGGTGCTTTGCATAGGGGCAAAGTTGAAAAGCAAAGTATATTAGTGCCCAAGGGATGGGTAACTTACACATCTGTGAAGGCACCATTAATGCTGAAAGGTACATGCAGGTTTTGGAGCAACATATGTTGGCATCCAAGCAACGTTATCATGGATGCCACTGCTTATTTCAACAAGACAATGCCAAGCCACGTGTTACAACAGCGTGGCTTCATAGTAAAAAATGCGGGTACTAGACTGGCCTGCCTATAGTCCAGACCTATCTCCCATTGAAAATGTGTGGCGGCAGACTGTTGAACAACTTAAGCTGTACATCAAGCAAGAATGGGAAACAATCCCACCTGAAAAGCTTCAAAAATTGGTCTCCTCAGTTCCCAAACATTAACTGAGTGTTGTTAAAAGGAATGGCCATGTAACACAGCGGTAAAAATGCCCCTGTGCCAACTTTTTAGCATTTTTTCGCTGCCATTAAATTCTAAGTTAATAATTATTTGCACACAAAAAATGTTTCTCATCAAAGATCTTGTCTTTGCAATCTGTTCAATTGAATATAAGTTGAAAAGGATTTGCAATTCATTGTATTCTGTTTTTATTTATGAATTACACAACGTGGCTTTCTCACTGGTTTAGTTGTTTTTTTTACTATAACTTCACCTCTGCTCAAACGGCGAATATTGGGAATAACTAATGCACACAATTTAGACTGTGTGACATTTACTAAAATATATACCCCTCATGTTATGTCTTGACTAAGGGGAGGTGACGGCAAACAGACACTAGAGCGTGGGTATGTTCAAAAATGTATTGTACTGTATATATATAGTCAATATATATAATAAGAATAATAAACAATACTAACTAATAAACTAAGGAAATGAAGTGTGACAAAACTCAAGAGTGTGTATGGGGCAGTGACGTGCGGTGAACTAATACTTTTTTTTGTTCTTTTTTTTTTTTTTACTTAAATTCATATGTGCAGCTCTCGTCATTGTTGATTTAGGTTGCACATTAGAGTTGCAGGGGGAAAAAGGGAGTTATTCGCATTCATAAAAACATTAACATAATGATATTTTGATATGATAAATGGGTCCAAAAACTACTTGATAAAGTTGTTATTAAATACTTTTTGGTCCCATTTGCTTTTAACAAAATAAATCAAATAGTGTGAATGTATATTACGTTTCTGTATTTGTATCTGAAGCAGCAATAGCTATCCTCCATGAAAACGTACTTTGTATGACCACATTAATTTTGTCTTGAAGTCCAGTTTAGAGAAGTATTTACTCTTGGATACAGTATATAGTCCTCCATATTGGCAGAAACATTCATTTAATTCAATTTCATTCCAAGAAATTAAACAATATTTTTGCATCAGACAAAAAACACCCACAAACGCTGGCTTACTCTAATAAAGATGCCATGTTTGTTATAAATACAGTTAAAAAAAAAAATAAAAGAAAAAAAGTCTGGCTTCTGCTGGAGAGACCTGTGTCTGCTAGCTTGAGCGCCCCCACTTCACCTAGTGTGGCGAGTCAGATTACTGCTGAGGCATTGAACTGCAAGTTGACAATGTATCGCCCCCTACCTTGAGGCAGAGGTACTTGCTGCCTCATGACCTGCCTTTTCCCAGTGGCAATAAGCATGTGCCCCCTCGCACGCACACGCCCAATACACACTGTGTGTAGCCGTGGAGGCACCGCCTGTGTCTGCCTCACTTCTCATCTGCTGCATTGTTTTGATCAGGAAACATGGAATTTCCGCGGGGCTACATAAATAATCGTTGATTGATTTATTGATGTAAAATAAGCGCACAACTGCACTGGACTTACTACATTTTTTGCCACCATTCTTATGTATAGGTAGAGAAATTGTATTATTCATAGAATATATTTCAAAATATTAAAAAAAAAAAATTCTTCAGTGGGCTTCACGGTGGCAGAGGGGTTAGTGCGTCTGCTTCACAAAACGAAGGTCCTGCAGTCCTAGGTTCAATCCTGTTCTCGGGATCTTTCTGTGTGGAGTTTGCATGTTCTCCCCGTGAGTGCGTGAGTTCCTTCCGGCTACTCCGTCTTCTTCCACCTCCAAAGACCTGCACCTGGGGATAGGTTGATTGGCAACACTAAATGGTCCCTAGTGTGTGAATGTGAATGTGAATGTTGTCTTTCTATCTGTGTTGGCCCTGCGATGAGGTGGCAACCTGTCCAGGGTGTAAAATGCCTTCCGCCCGAATGCTGCTGAGATAGGCTCCAGCACTACCCGCAACCCCAAAAAGGGCCAAGCGGTATAAAATGGATGAATGGATGGACTTACTACATGTTTTTCCACCATTCTTATGTATAGGTAGTTACATTGTATTATTCATAGAATATATTTAAAAAAATATATATATAAAAAAATTATATTCTTCAGTTATTTATTTGAATACATCAAACAATGTCTAGTGTTGATGATCAGGGATCAATAAAGTACTTTCTATTCTATTGTATTCTATTCTATTATATTATATCTATCTATGACAGTGGTTCTTAACCTGGGTTCGATCGAACCCTAGGGGTTCGGCGGAGGTCAAAACACACCCGACTCATCGTCTCAATAAAAACTTCTCCCTATCGGCGTATTACGGATACGGCAACAGCAGAAGTCACACTGATTTGCAGGTGTGTAATTTGTTGTGAGTTTATGCAGTTTGTGTGAGTTTAGTGTCGGTTTTGTTCTTTGAACAAGGTGATGTTCATGCACGGTTCATTTTGTGCACCAGTAAAAAAACATGGTAATACTTTAGTATTGGGAACATATTTACCATTAATTAGTTGCTTATTAACATGCAAATCATTAACATATTGGCTCCTAACTAGTCATTATTAAGTACTTATTAATGCCTTATTCGGCGTGGCCTTATTATAACCCTAACCCTCTAACCCTAACCCTAACCCTAACCAAATAACTCCAAATTAAGTCTTTGTTACTTAGAATATGCAACAAAGAGTTATGTTATGTGTTACCGAAAACACATAAATTTGTCTTGAATTTGAAAAATAAAAATAAAAATACATTTTATTTTTCACTAAGAAGGGTTCGGTGAATGTGCAAATGAAACTAACGGGGTTCGGCACCTCCAACAAGTTTAAGAACCACTGATCTATGATAAATGATCTGTGTAACTTTGGCGACCTCTAGTGGTGGCTGGCAGAAGCGGGAGGAGAGGTGACAGCTCCGGTTGTTATGGTGAAGCATTTCCCTGGAGGGGCTGGCTGTGGCAGGCAGGAGCAGCGCGCAGCCAGCAACAGACACATTTACGCAGAGTCAACAACACAGGTAAGATGTGTTTTTTTTATTATTAAAATACATTTTTAATATTAAGTCTACTTCTGTACGCCAAGCGGTATCGTTCACGTTGTCGGCACTTTCCGGTTACACCAGCGCGCGTGACCTCACCGTTGTAAAGTGAAGCTAACCTGCGTCTTGTTGATGCTAGCGCAGCATACAAATAAAGAACCTTTTGAACTTTTGACGGTGTCATACAGTTCGTGAAAAGACGAAGCAAAAACACATCATGCGGCCCTTAGGGTTTTGCCGAACAAACAAAGCCAGGCAACTTGAACGACGTCACCTGCCCGGCTAGCCACCTGTTGAGGCTAGCGTTGCTAACACGCTATATCCCTCATCCTTATTTTTGAACTGATATTAGTCGATGGTTGTGAGTGCCATGCTTTAAATAGCATTTCATGTTGCTGTATAAAGTGTTTTTGAGCAGAAAATTCATTGAATTCATTGAATATAACTTTTATTAGTCACCACCAGAAAGCCCATCCATCTATTTTCTACACCAGTGGTTTTCTCAATTGGGGGTACGCGTACTCCTGGGGGTACTTGAAGGTATGCCCAAGGGTACGTGAGATTTAAAAAAAAATATTCTAAAAATAGCAACAATTTAAATATCCTTTATAAATATATTCATTGAATAATACTTAAACAAAATATGAATGTAAGTTCATAAACTGTGAAATGAAATGCAACAATGCAATATTCAGTGTTGACAGCTAGATTTTTTGTGGACATGTTCCATGAATATTGATGTTAACGACTTCTTTTTTTGTTGAGTAATGTTTAGAATTGAGTTCATGAATCCAGATGGATCTCTATTAAAATCCCCAAAAAGGGCACTTTAAAGGCCTACTGAAACCCACTACTACCCAACATGCAGTCTGATAGTTTATATATCAATGATGAAATATTAACATTGCAAAACATGCCAATACAGCCTTTTTAGTTTACTAAATTGCAATTTTAAATTTCCCTGGACTTTTTACTTGAAAAAGTCACGTAATGATGACGTGTACTTGTGACGTCGCGGGCTGTTATGAATATGAGCGCTGCGCACACACACAGCTAAAAGTCGTCTGATTTAACGGCATAATTACATAGTATTTTGGAGATCTGTGTTGCTGAATCTTTGCAATTTGTTCAATTAATATTGTAGAAGTCAATGTAGAAAGACGGAGTTGGGAAGCTTTAGCCTTTAGCCACACAAACACATGGTGATTCCTTGTTTAAAATTCACGGAGGTGAAGCTTTCCAATGGATCAGAGCGGACATGGATCCCGACTACATGTCAACCAGAAGGTTCCGGTGAGAAAATGAAATTGTGGTTAAAAGTCGCCACTTACCGGATATCAGCTGAGCTTCTGCCTCACGTACAGCTGCCTTCAACTTCCCAGAGACACTGTGCTTCAACACCCGGCCGTGGACGTACACTTCCGACTATCAGGTACTGTTAAACTCACTAAAACACTAGCAACACAATAGAAGGATAAGGGATTTCCCAGAATTATCCGAGTAAATGTCTGTCTCTAAAAACATGAATCCGTCTCAATGCAACGCGATTGCAATCGCGTTTTTTGGGGGTTTTTTTTCTAGTCCGTCGCTATCAATATCCTCGAACACAAATGTTCCATCCTCGCTCAAATTAATGGGGAAATTGTCGTTTTCTCGGTCGGAATAGCTGTTTTTGTTGGAGGCTCCTATTAAAATCAATGTGAATATATGAGGAGCCATCAACATGTGACGTCATCGTCTGCGACTTCCGGCAGGGCTTTTTTCCAGTTGCAAACTTTATCGTGGATGTTCTCTACTAAATCTTTTCAGCAAAAATATGGCAATATCGCGAAATGATCAAGTATGACACATAGAATGGACCTGCTATCCCTGTTTAAATAAGAAAATCTCATTTCAGTAGGCCTTTAAGTTGATGATTACTTCTATGTGTAGAAATCTTTATTCATAATTGAATCACAAATTTATTTTTCAACAAGTTTTTAGTTATTGTTATATCTCTTTTTCCAAATAGTTTAAGAAAGACGACTACAAATGAGCAATATTTTGCACTGTTATACCATTTAATAAATCAGAAACGGAGGACATAGTGCTGTGTTTTACTTCTTTATCTCTTTTTTTCCAACCAAAAATGTTTTGCTCTGATTAGGGGGTACTTTAATTAAAAAAATGTTCACAGGGGGTACATCACTGAAAAAAGGTTGAGAACCACTGTTCGACATGCTTTGTCCTCATTAAGGTCACGTGAGAGCTGGAGCCTATCCCAGCAGACGATTCACAAAACTTTCATACCTATGAACAATTTTAAGCTCCCCTATTTTGAGCCTTTTTAGGACAATTCAGACAAGTTTACATATTCTGAAAATAAAGGCTCTTAAAAATCATGAACATTTTCTGAATTTTAAAGGCCTACTGAAATGAGATTTTCTTATTTAAACGGGGATAGAAGGTCCATTCTATGTGCCATACTTGATCATTTTGCGATATTGCCATATTTTTGCTGAACGGATTTAGTAGAGAACATCGACGATAAAGTTCGCAACTTTTGGTTGCTAACAGAAAAGCCCTGCCTTTACCGGAAGCCGCAGATGATGACATCACCCGTTGATGACGTCACCCGTTGATGGCTCCTCACATCCTCACATTGTTTTTAAGGGGAGCTTCCGACAAAAAGAGCTATTCGGACCGAGAAAACGACAACTTCCCCATTAATTTGAGCGAGGATGAAAGATTAATGTTTGAGGATATTGATAGCGACGGACTAGAAAAAAAAAAAAAAAAATCAAGTTAAAAAAAAAACCTGATTGCATTGGGACGAATTCAGATGTTTTTAGACACATTTACTAGGATAATTCTGGGAAATCCCTTATCTTTCTATTGTGTTGCTAGTGTTTTAGTGAGTTTAATATTACCTGATAGTCGTAAAGGTGTATCCACGGGTGTGTTGACGGCAGTGTCTGATGGAAGTCGACGGCAGCTGTACGGACGGCACAAGCTCAGCTGATCTCCGGTAAGTGGCGACTTTTTACCACAATTTTCTCACCGAAAACTGCTAGTTGACATTTGGTCGGGATCCATATTCGCTTGACCGCTCTGATCCATAGTAAAGTTTCACCTTTGGGAATTTTAAACAAGGAAACACCGTGTGTTTGTGTGGCTAAAGGCTAAAACTTCCCAACTCCATCTTTCTACTTTGACTTCTCCATTATTAATTGAACAAATTGCAAAAGATTCAGCAACACAGATGTCCAAAATACTGTGTAATTATGCGGGTAAAGCAGACGACTTTTAGCTGTGTGTGTGCGCAGCGCTAATATTTCCTAACAGTCCGTGACGTCACGCGTACACGTCAGCATTCCGCGACGTTTTCAACAGGACACTTCACGGGAAATTTAAAATTGCAATTATGTAAACTAAAAAGGCCGTATTGGCATGTGTTGCAATGTTAATATTTCATCATTGATATATAAACTATCAGACTGCGTGGTCGGTAGTAGTGGGTTTTAGTAGGCCTTTAAAGATATTCAAGCATCGAATAAGCCAGTGTTTTTCAACCGCTGTTTCGTGGCCACTAGTGTGCTGTGAGATACAGTCTGGTGTGCCGTGGGAGATTATGTAGTTTCACCTATTTGGGTTAAAAATATTTTTTGCAAACCAGTAATTATAATCCACAAATAATGTGCCGTTGTTGAGTCTCGGTGCTGTCTAGAGCTCGGCAGAGTAACCATGTTATTCTCCTCAATATCAGTAGGTGGAAGCTGGTAGCTAATTGCCTTGAAGATGTCAGGAACACGTTGTGTGAGACGACAATGGTTTGTCGAGATCACAATAGGCAGGCGACAGCGGGAGGCAGTGTGCAGGTAAAAAGGTATGTAATGCTTAAACCAAAAATTTACAAAAGATGAGTGCCCCTAAGAAAAGTCATTAAAGTTTAGCAGAACAAAACTAAAACTAAACTCAAGACAAAATAAACAAAAACAGAATGCTGGACAACGGCAAAGACTTACAGCGCGTGGAACAGAGACGGCGTCCACAAAGTACGTCCGTACATGACATGACAATCAACAATGTCCACACAAAAAAGATAGCAACAACATAAATGTTCTTGATTGCTAAAACAAAACAGGTGCGGGGAATAGCGCTCAAAGTAAAACATGAAACTGCAACAGGAAAATACCCAAAAACGGAAAAGCCACCAAAATACGAGCGCAAGACAAGAGCCTAAACACTATGTATGCACGGGAGCACAACTTAAACACTCAAAATAAGTCAGGGGGTAATGTGACAGGTGGTGACAGTAGACCTACTTTGAGACAAGAGCTACAGTGATGCATAGTTGGTTATGGTTTAAATTCATATCCAACAATTGGAACAACGACTTTTTATTGTCTACTGAGTTTAATTTCTCAATGATTTCTGCTGGTAGTGTGCTTCTGGCCTTTTTTCAAAGAAGAAAATGTGCCTTGGCTTAAAAAAGGTTGAAAAACACTGGAAAAAGCATAGTTTGAATTAGGGTGTGTCACTCTAAAAAAGGTTTTGACAGCAGCCATACCTCACAGGCATTATATAATATATCAACTAGTTATTGTTTGCTTCCTTGTCATACCAGCCCTGTAGCTGTCAATGCAGATATGTACACTGTTTATTCTGCGCTCTGTGTACATAACATTTGCATGACACAAAATGGAGATTAGCCGGCCCGCTAATGTTTTTTTTTTTTATATACAACTGTTATAGACACAACACACACCCGTTTATGGCATCGGAAGACCTTGGGTGACTTTTTAAGACTGCATCGAGTGGACTTTGATTTAGTTTGATCACATGAGAAAACATTGTGCACTGTGTCATCAAATTTGTTGATAACAATAAGTGAAATTTTTGCGTTTACTCAACTGCCAGGTTGAGTAAACCAGGTCTCTATTTGGGCCCAGGCCTTTGATAATTATATAATGTATCTTAGGCATTTTCTGCACAAAAAGATTAAAATTATTGTATGAAATAGTTTCGGTCAAACTGTTGTTATCATTAAGGCCTGCTGGGAGGATTGATTGCATTGACAACATGACACATGTATGTTGTGTTTGGCTTTAGCCTGAGAAAAAGCAATGTTTGCTCTGCAGTTTTGCAGTCAGGACGTCCACAGCAATGTTTGGGAATTACAGCCTACTTGTGGTTAACTCTACTACTCTCTTTTCAAAGCAATTCATCAATGAGTTATTGTGGCCAATGTGTGTCTGTAAGAATGCTAAGCTGTCAGCCGGCGCTGTAGTGCTGACTCACCCAAAAATGGTGTGTGATTAGTTAGTAAGAAGATTAGCTCAGTTGGCAACAGTCTGACGATCATTCAGGAATCATCTACACTGACTCAGCTTTGTTTGTTTCACTGGTGGTGCGAGAACAATAACTATTATTTCATAATGCTACAGTACTCTCAAATGTTGCCACATGTAAAAGCCTGAGCCAACATGGGGTTTAAGTTGGGATTTGTTCCAGTTGAGTTGCGCTGGACGCAGGTAACGCCCTCTTCATGAAGGTGTGCGCCTGACTGTTCATAGTGCTCTATTCATTCCACTTGTTGAATGGAAGTTTATGTTCCAGAGCAGCTCTAGACTCCCCTTCCTGTTAGGTTATGAAGTGGAAAAGAAGTCCCAAAATGTCAGATTGACCCTTGAATACGTGTTTTTATTCACCAGTGTGTCCATTCTGCTCTGCAATATTAGTGATTTACTGCTTATCCTTTCATCATATCAGTGCAAAGTCTGGCCAGTACACAACATTGTTTTGTTATCAGTCTAAACCGGTATTTCTTAGCCATAAGGCCGAAAAATATCTGTTTCTCAGCAGTACTCAGTTGTAATACACTTTTCCATCACTTGTGGCAGTAATGACAATATCAAACAAACAGAAGAAGTCTGGAGCTAAAGTCATAAAGTAGTTTCTTAAGCGCAGAACACTATAAAGTAGTAACTGTGAGGGGTGCTCCAAAAAATTGATTCACATCTAGATCGCGATTTATTTATTCCGATTATAAATCGAATTTTTGAGAATTAATTTCTAAAGAAAATATTATTACTAATATGATTATTAATAATACTGTTGCTTTTTATGCATTTTTGTTTTTTCATTTTTTTACTTATGTATTGAAAAACTATTGTATTTGTAAATCTTCTCAATTGCTTTGTAAATTTCTATTCCAAGTATTGTGAAGCTAGGATTGAGTTGGGGTTGCTCAAATTACTTTTATTAGAATATTTACTAAACTGTGATTTTTCATAATAACATTGTAAAAATAAAAGTGGGCCTATAAGTTGTACTTCAGCAGCCAGGAGTAACTTTTGTAACATGTTTTGAAAAGGTTTTTTATAACTCAAATACCAAATAATACAAGAATCGTGTTGAATGGAGAGTTGATTTTGAATCCAATTTTCACTCCAACATTGGGAATCGAATTGAATCATGAGGTGCCCAAAGATTCCTACCTCTAATAACTGGGAATCACTACTCAAAGTTAGTTAGATAGCTGTTCAAAAACCGTTTGGAAACCACCCCTCAAAGCAACAACGGCAGCAAGTTGGGGCGATCCAGGGAGTTACAGGCTTCAATTGAGATAGGTATATGTTGTACAATATATGACTATCACTCATAGTAAATATACAATGCATCCGGAAAGTTTTCACAGGGCTTTACTTTTTCCACATTTTGTTATGTTAAAGTCTTGCTCCAAAATATAATTAATTAATTTTAAACGTCAAAGTTCTACTCACAATACCCCATTATGACAACGTGAAATAAATTTTTTTAGGGCTTTTTGAAATATATTTGAAATAAAAAAACAACAACTAAGAAATCACATGTACATAAATATTCACAGCCTTTGCTCAATACTTTGTTAATCCATTTATGGCAGCAATTACAGCCTCAAATATTTTGGAACACGATGCCACAAGCTTGGTACACATATCTTTGAGTAGTTTCCCCCATTCCTCTTTGCAGCATTTCTCAAGCTCAATCAGGGTGGATAGGAAGTGTCTGTGCACAGCCATTTTCAGATCTCTCCAGAGACGTTCAATCGGATTCAAGTCTGGGCTCTGGTTGGGCGATACTCAAGGACATTTACAGAATTGTCCCGATCAAATGTGATGGGTCAAATGCAGAGAATAATTTCGCCACCCCTAGTTTGTGTGTGACAATCATTGGTACTTTAACTTTAATTTAAACTTCAAAGCCATTATTTTGATATCTTGGCTATGTGCTTACGGTCCTTGTCCTGCTAAAGATGAAGAGTCTCCTCCGTCTGAGTTCAAGAGCGCTCTAAAACAGGCTTTCATCCAGGATATCTCTGTACATTGCTGCATTTATCTTTCCCTCTATCCTGACAAGTCTGCCAGCTCCTGCCGCTGAAAAACATCCCCGCAGCATGATGCTGCCACGACCATGCTTCACTGTAGGGCTGGGCGATATATCGCAGGTTTGTCTCTGTGCGATATAGAAAATTACTATATCGTAATATTTGCTTATATGTTCTCACACGGGGCTTCACGGTGGAAGAGGGGTTAGTGCGTCTGCCTCACAATACGAAGGTCCTGCAGTCCTGGGTTCACATCCAGGCTCGGGATCTTTCTGTGTGGAGTTTGCATGTTCTCCCCGTGAATGCGTGGGTTCCCTCCGGGTACTCCGGCTTCCTCCCACTTCCAAAGACATGCACCTGGGGATAGGTTGATTGGCAACACTAAATTGGCCCTAGTGTGTGAATGTGTGTGTGAATGTTCTCCGCGTGAATGCGTGGGTTCCCTCCGGGTACTCCGGCTTCCTCCCACCTCCAAAGACATGTACCTGGGGATAGGTTAATTGGCAACACTAAATTGGCCCTAGTGTGTGAATGTGTGTGTGAATGTTGTCTGTCTATCTGTGTTGGCCCTGCGATGAGGTGGCGACTTGTCCAGGGTGTACCCTGCCTTCCGCCCGATTGTAGCTGAGATAGGCGCCAGCGCCCCCCGCGACCCCGAAAGGGAATAAGCGGTAGTAAATGGATGGATGGATGGATGTTCTCACACAGTTGCTTTTAGCTGCGTGCATTACATTACTGGCGTTTCTCACTCCTTCTTGTAGAGACATAAAACAAGAGCGCTGGAAGGTCGTGAGTTCAAACCCCGCGGGCCCTTGTTACATACGTTGCGCGTCTAGCGTCATACGCTCTCGCCGAGAGCTAATGTTAGCATGGCTAACGTTAGCTGAGGCAGGTCAAGTTGCTTATAGCTGCGGTTAGATAAAGTTAAAGTCCCAACGATTGTCACGCACACAGTGTGGTGAAATTTGTCCTCTGCATTAGACCCATCCCCGTGTTCACCCCCTGGGAGGTGAGGGGAGAAGTGATCAGCAGCGTGTGCCGAGCTTGGTAATCATTTAATGATTTAACCCCCAATTAAAGCCCTTGATGCTAAGTGCCAAGAAGGGAGGCAACGGGTACCATTTTTATAGTCTTTGGTATGACTAGGTCGGGGTTTGAACTCACGACCTTCCAGTCTCAGGTAGGGCTGGGCGATATATTGATATATACGATATATATATACGATATATATATCGGTATATACGATATATCGCGGGTTTGTCTCTGTGCGATATAGAAAATGACTATATCGTGATATTTGAGTATACTTTGCACGCAGGACTTTTAGCTGCAGGCGTACACTTCAGGCTCTCCTCGCTCTTTCCTGTCTCTCCTTCTCGCAGACAAGCAGGCGCACATTCTTACATACGTCACAAACTGTCACGTCACACGTCATATACACGCCCTTGCAGGGCAGAGAGGTGGCGTTGTGGCTAACGTTAGCTGCTAACGTAGCCGTACGAGAGAACGATGGTGCGGATCTGGTAACAAATTAAGGAAGACTTAATTCCCAACAAAAACAGCAGGGTTTCCATCGTCTGGCGGTGGTTCGGCTTCAAGCGGTGATATGTCGAACAGACAACTGTAATTTGTCAAGTGTGTGTGGGGGGGGGGAACGTTGCATTACTGCTAATATGTAGCATCATTTGTAAAGTGGCTAGAGAATGAAGAGGATTTCATAACCTTAGTAACATACCACATATTGAAGGACAAATACTATTTGATTTCCTATTATGCAGCTAATTTTTATTTGACATTTAAAATGTCTCTGACAATCTTGCAATTTATGTTTTGGAAATGACTTGAATGTTGGTGCCATTGCTCAATAACTTTAATAAATACACTTTTGGTCAATTGACTTAGTTGTGATTTCCCTCTCTGCATGAAAGTCTAAAAGTAGCATATATTAATGCAGTATGAAGAAGAATGTTTTAATGTAGACACTATAGAATCATCATACTGCTGTGATTATATGTATCAAGTGTTCATTCAAGGACCAAGGCCAAATATCGTAATATATATCGTATATCGCGATATGGCCTAAAAATATTGTGATATTAAAAAAAGGCAATATCGCCCAGCCCTAATTTGATGTTCAAACTCATAAACTTTATTTTTTTTTTGCAAATAATAATTAACTTAGAATTTCATGGCTGCAACACGTGCCAAAGTAGTTGGGAAAGGGCATGTTCACCACTGTGTTACATCAACTTTTTTTTTAACAGCACTCAATAAACGTTTGAGAACTGAGGAAACTAATTGTTGAAGCTTTGAAAGTGGAATTCTTTCCCATTCTTTTTTATGTAGAGCTTCAGTCGTTTAACAGTCCGGGGTCTCCGCTGTCGTATTTTACGCTTTATAATGCGCCACACATTTTCGATGGGAGACGGATCCGGACTGCAGGCGGGCCAGGAAAGTCCCTAACTCTTTTTTTACGAAGCCACGCTGTTTTAACACGTGTCTTGCTGAAATAAGCAGCGGCGTCCATGATAACGTTGCTTGGATGACAACATATATTGCTCCAAAACCTGTATGGACGTTTCAGCATTAATGGTGCCTTCACAGATGTGTAAGTTACCCATGCCTTGGGCACAAATACACCCCCATACCATCACAGATACTGGCTTTTGAACTTTGCGCCTATAACAATCCGAATGGTTATTTTCCTATTCGTTCTGGAGGACACCACATCCTCTGTTCCCAAATGTAATTTGAAATGTGGACTCGTCAGACCACAGAACACCTTTCCACTTTGCATCAGTCCATCTTAGGTGAGCTTGGGCCCAGCCAAGCCGGCGGCTTTTCAGGATATTGTTGATAAATGTGTTTGGCTTTGCATAGCAGAGTTTTAACTTGCACTTACAGATGTAGCGACCAACTGTAGTTACTGACAGTGGTGTTATGAAGTGTTCCTGAGCCCATGTGGTGATATCCTTTACACACTGATGTCGGTTTTTGATGCAGTACCGCCTGAGGGATCAAAAGTGCGTAATATCATCGCTTACGTGCAGTAATTTCTCCAGATTCTCTGAACTTTTTTGATGATTTTATGCAGTGTAGATGGTAAAATCCCTAAATTCCTTGCAATAGCTCGTTGAGGAATGTTGTTCTAAAACTGTTAGACAATTTGCTTACAAAGTGGTGACCCTCACTCCATCCTTGTTTGTGAATTACTTAGCATTTCATGGAAGCTGCTTTTATACCCAATCATGGCACCCAACTGTTCCCAATTAGCCTGCACACCTGTGGGATGTTCCATATAAGTATTTATCAGTATTTATTGCCACCATTCCCAACTTCTTTGTCACGTGTTGCTGGCATCAAATTCCAAAGTTAATGATTATTTCCCCCCAAAAATAATATTTATCAGTTTGAACATCAAATATGTTGTCTTTGTAGTATATTCGACTGAATATGGGTTAAAAATGATTTGCTAATCATTGTCTTCCGTTTATATATTTACATCTAACACAATTTCCCAACACATATGGAAACGGGGTTTGTATATATGTGTATATATATGAATATATATATATATATATATATATATATATATATATATATATATGTATGTATGTATACTGTGTGTGTGTGTGTGTGTATATATATATATATATATATGTATGTATGTATGTATGTATACTGTGTATATATATATATATATATATGAATATATATATATGTGTATGTATATATGTATAAATATATATATGTGTGTGTATACATATATATATATATATATATATATATATGATTTGTGCAGTCCTTTGAGACATTTGTGATTTGGGGCTATATAAATAAACATTGATTGATTGATTGATATATATAATATGAGACGGGTGTCATGTCCAACCAACTAAATTCACCACAGGCGGACTCCAATGCAGCTGTAGAAACATCTAAGGATGATCAGTTGAAACAGGATGCCAAGTGCTGTAAATATTTATGTACCTGTGATTTCTTAGTTTTTAGCATTTTTAATACATTTGCAAACATTTCTAAATAAAAATGTATTGTCATTGTCTGCATGAAGTATTTTGTGTAGAATTTTGTGGACAAAAATGCATTTATATAATTTTAAAATAAGGCTGTGACATGACAAAATGTGGAAAAAGTGAAGCCCTGTGAATACTTTTCGGATGCACTGTATACTGCTATTATACCTGTACACTGACTCTTACGAAGTACTGTATATACAGGTTGAATTTCTATAGTAGAGAAATCAAGCAGTTTTTGAAATGAAAGGTGTGTACTCTGTTTTGTAAGATACTGTTCATGTGTTGCACATGTTGGCCAGAATTTCAAATGATGCGGCACATTTGAAGGCAACAAGCAGGCCTAATCACCATTGCAGCGCCATTGAAGCTGACCAGCGACCCATCAAACACCGATCCTGATAAGTCCTCTAATTTGCCGCTATATCAACACATATGATCTAGACCACTGAGCTGACGCGCTATCAAATAGGTCTATTGTGGTTCAGTAACACTTAATGCCCTCGGCTGCCTTTGGAAGCAGTAATTAGTCTTTTCAAGGCGATTCTTGACTGAGTTTATGTTTGCTCAATATAGATCATATTAAGTTTGTATGTTACTTCATTAGAGCAATATTTCCTAAACTTGTTAGTATTTGGATTATGTATACAGTGTACATACACGTTATTTACCCTGTAAGACACATATTGCATCTCTGATTAATACATGTGTTTGGGCCCAACGGGTTTTGTTGTATTTGAGCATGAAAATACTTAGTTATTCACCCGACACCCCTAACTCTTGAATTAGGCCACTAATGCAGCAGTTCACGTTCCTGCAGGGATTTTGTTTGTTTCTCCAATCCTTTCATCCAGCAAATCTCCTTTCAAATGACACAAAACATGTTATACTATGTCTTCTAATATTTTAACAAGTGGTTCTCAAAGAACCAGTTGAAATATGACACTTTTGTCAGGATTGTAGATCCCTGCTATTTGCTGGGGTTATGTTACGTAATACCCTGCAAATAATAATATATCACAAATCCTTGAAATAATTTTTCTCACAGACGAGTTATTGCATATTTTAAATTCAGTTTACATTTTAAAAGACAGTTACAGTCATACAGTATTGTACGTAGGCTTGGACTGATGACACATTTTGCTGGACGATGTAGCAAAAATCAATTATTATATATCAAAATATTTTTATATAAATCATTGCCAATAAATATTATTGTCAGTATTTTGTGATACAAATTTTGCGCAAATGTAATCATAATGTATAAAATTGTTTTCAATGCAATTAACCCGATAAATAAAGAAGGTCAATAACTTGTAATTATCTGAAATAAGTAAACAATAAAGAAACGAATTACTGTTTCTGTTGACAAAAATTAAACTGAAGCGTTTTCCCAGGTTGGAAAAACAGGGGCGGGTGGTTTGTTTTGTGGTATCTTTTTTATTTTATTTTATTTGTTGTTGCCATCACTTTCAAACACATTTGGCATGTTGTGGGCTCAGGTTGCTCATTCGAGTTGAAGCCAAAAGATTCTTTTGAAATTTGGCTTTGCAATCATGTTTTTGTCTCCTAATTTTAGTTTATTTGTGATGCTTCTCACTCGTGAGTCGTGACTATATGCTCTGTCAGTGTACAGGTATATTGTGTGTGTGGGTAGGCTACTAGCCCCACCTTTGCCTACAGACACAAAGATTGTAGATGACTGACAAGAGGGTTGTCTGCGTTTAATTAATTTGAATATTAAATAAACACATTCAGGTGTTGAGAGCGATCCACAGGCAAGTCCTCTTATACCCTGATCGGATGGCATTCATTTTCATTTATAATTCGATTAATTGATTTAGGCCTAATTTTACTTACCAAAACATGCATTTACACAACATCACATATTGTTAGTGTCTTTCCTACTGGAAAATGTCAAGTCATTTGACTTGTAAGGCTGCACTCTTTATCTCCTGCAGATAGTGATTAAACCTTTTTAGTCAAGTTACCAATACAAAAACAAACTATTTACAATTTAGAGCAGATAATTTAGATCATCCATTAATTTCCTAGATAAACCTTTTTATTTCACCATATGAAATATAACTTACTTCACTAATGCTTAATTATTTATTTATTTATTTATTTTAATGCTATTACTTATGGATTTTATTGTGAATACATTTTCGAACATGTTGAAAAGAGAAACTGGAAATTGTGATGTATCATGTTGTAGGGCTGAGCGCTATGGCCTTTTTTAATATCTTGATATTTTCAGCCGTATCACGATACACGATATATATCTTGATATTTTGCCTTAGCCTTGAATTAACACTTGATGCAAATAATCACATCAGTATGATGATTCTATGTGTCTACATTAAAACATTCTTGTTCATACTGCATTAATATATGCTCATTTTAAACTTTCATGCAGAAAAGGAAATCAAAACTAAGTCAATTGACCAAAACTGTATTTATTAAACAGTTATTTAGCAGTGGCACAAACATTCATGTCATTTCCAAAACAGAAAGGGCAAGATTGTCAGAGACATTTTAAAACAAACTATTAGTGCACTTTTGCGCATGATGTCAATAAGATGACATATCAAAACAACACTAACTTAAAGTGCACTGAACACCACTACAATACCGGTGTTCAAAACAAATGAAGTGCACTTTTGTGCATGATGTCACACAAAATATTTCAATAACTGTCAAATAAAAATGAGCTAGATAATAGGAAATCAAATAGTGTTCGTCCTTTGCTATGTGGTAGGTTACTACAGACGTTATTAAATTCTGTAGTTGACTATTTTTTTCATACGGTGTTGATCTGGAAATGTTCGCCTCGGCATTTTGATGGTGTGGGCGTGTGGCACCGAATGGAGATGTTGATATGCGGAGTAAGAAATCTTCGTTCTATAGCAGGTGACTTTTCAAATGATGCTACATATTAGCATTAATGCTACTTTTTGTAGCAACACTTTTGGCCCACACTTGACAAATTACGATTGTCTGTTCGACATATTCCCACTTGAAGCCAAACCATTGCCAGACCATGGACCCCCTGGTGTTTTTTCTGGGGAATGAATTTTTCCTTCATTTGCACCTTCTTTCTCTCGTATTACCAATCGCACGGCTCCGCCGGAGGGATCGAAGGTCCGTATTATCATCGCTTACAACTAACGTTACCCATGCTGCTACCTCTCTGCTCCATGAGAGCGGATGACGTTGTATGTGACGTATGTAAGAAGGTGCGCTTGCTGTCTGTGAGAAGGAGCGACAGGAAAGAGTGATAAGAGCCTGCAGTACAATGCCAGCAGCTAAAAGCAACTGCGTGAGAACGTATACTTGAATATCACGATAGTCATTTTCTATACGCACCGAGACAAACCCGCGATATATCGTGTATATCGTTACATCGCCCAGCCCTATCATATTGTATGCATGCATGTTCGAAATAAACACAAACTCAACTCATGAAATAATAAACTGTGTAGGTGTCTACAAACTTTTTCCATTGAGGGCAGCACACCGAAAAATTAAAGGATGCGGGGGCCATTTACATATTTTTATCCGTCAAAACCATATATTGATTTTTTTTTAAACAGCATGCATGTCAGCTTTGAGCTATTAGTGTCCAGTTGTTCTTGGACATTAAAAACATAGCTTTAGTTGCAGACGTCCCTTCGGCTGCACTGTGTAGACCCCTGGTGTTGAAGACTCAAAACATTTGAACAGAAAACACTCAACTTCTAAATGCATGTTCTAGCCCATCATTTAAAGGAGGAACGTTAAGCTATTGAATATAAGGAAATCCTCACATTGTAACTTGTGACAAAGGGTGAGGTTAGCCCCCCTAAAAATACTATGGAAATGCAGTAAAAGAGTGTATGTGTCATGCCAAGGCCAATTTTGTCGGTGTTGATTCGGTTGCGGTGATGTAGGTTGAGGCCCTGGGATTATGTCTTTGTATGTCACTGTGCCTCTCTAGTTGACCTTCCTCTCAGCGCTCGCAGACCTGACTCTAAATAAAATATGAAGAGCTGAGAAATTGCCAAGTGTGTGGGCCACAAACTGTTAGGCTAATGAGAACTGACTGAATAAGCATGCCAGGGTTAGATCTTGCCCTGTATCATGTCCACTTCGCCTCCCTCCACATCTCTCTCCTTGAGCTATTCTACTGTGGTTCTGCCTGATGCTTGCAAAGTGTGCTGCTGGGCTGCAAGGTGTGTCAATCATTAATGGAAATAGTCGCACTGTCTCAGGTTTCCTTCAGGAGAGGAGTGGGAGAGGAGGGAGTAGCTGGAAGGAGCAAAGGAGTTAAAGATAGCAGTGCATGCACATTGTACTGTAACATGGCAATCAAATGTACTCTCTCTGTCCACAGTTGCTGCTGGAAGACGGGTAATTGTGACGTCTGGGTCCATTGTCATCATGACGACCTGTCAAAAAGGTTTCCAGTTTACAATTGTGTTTTTTGGAAAGCGCTCACATCCTGTGTAAGCTGCAGTAGGCCATGTGTAGACATTACAGATTCTAGCTACCTGTAGCCACAATAAATTCAAAGGAATTTGCCTTCCTTTTGGGTCCAAGTCTTGGACCAATATGGATTACAAGATCAGAGGGAACATCTAACCTTAAAAGAAATTGGACTCCAACAGTGGATCTTTGACCAAGTTTCCTGCCAATGACATGGAGAGGACTCTGTTGCAGACATCACCTCGGATGTTTTTGGTCGGGACACATTTTTCTTACATCTGTTCTCCCGCCATGGTCTGAAAGATGGGACAGAAACATTGTGGTTGTTCTATATGTTGCCCCTTCCTGTAATCATTGATATATAGGTCATCCAATCCCCCAACATAGATTTTAATCAGAGCATATTTTTGGTCCCTAACAAAGACCTGTTTTGAAGTTCAGGAGACAAATGGATCCCTTGAATATGGATTAAACACAATTCCACTTAAGTGAAGCACAAGCATTTAGTGTGTTGTGGCGTTATGGCAGCAGACCACGGCGAGTTGCTTGCTGAGATGTCCACTGTCGGCCGTCTGAGCGCCACCGAACGCCTCAAGCACGCTCAGAGACGACGCGCGCAGCAGCTGAAGGCTTGGGGTCAGATGGAGAAGGATGCAGCTCGTGGATCTAAGGCCAAAGCGGACAAGAAGAAGGAGCGTAGCAGAAAAGTTACATTCCCCAGCGCCATCACCCTTCTTGACGCAACATCACGCAATGACGTTGATGAGGGTCAGTAAAAGTGTGCCCATATTCCTACGTAATCTTCTAATAGGACCAAATTTATAATAAATGCATCAACACATGATATTTGTTGCAAAGTGCTTACATATGCATGGCATCTTTGTTTTCTATAACCTATTAGGAGCAGGATTAAGGCTAACCTATAAATTTGCTGTTATCTTGCACACAGACAATCAACACTATTTATGGAAGCTGGATTTCTTGCCATGTATGATTTATGTGTAGGTTTGTTGGTCTTCTAGTAAGAGAGTTGCTCAACAGTGGTGTGAGTCCAGATCTGGTCAACGAGGATGGACTGACTGCCCTCCATCAGGTAAACACGCGTCATCGAAACTGTTTTCAGCACCTTATGAGAAGACCGTTCAACCTCTCCAACGCATATTTGTGTGCTGCTCTTTGTATTTATTTTGTCTAAGCCTTCACTTATCTTAGTTACTCAAACACACTGTCTCCTTCCCAAAGTTTTCAGTTGAAATGGGAACATTCTTTTCCTGAACACTCTAGTCAGATTCGGAAGACGAGGTCATGCAGTTTGTTTTGTTTGGTGAGCTTTTTTCTGAGAACCACACCATAACATGGCCATTCCACTACTTTGTGTTGTATGACAGCAACTTGTCCCATTTAAAAACATTGATGCTTACATAAGTATCTGTTGGCCATTTCCCTTTTATGTACAGAAGCCTATCCTTACCATGTTCCCCATGCAAATCTCCATCTGTCCTGCCAGTGCTGCATCGATGACTATGTGGGCGTGGTGCAGTGCCTGCTGGACGCTGGTGCCTCTGTCAACGCCTGCGACAGCGAGCTGTGGACACCGCTGCATGCTGCTGCCACCTGTGGGCATACTGGGTTGGTGCAGCTCCTTCTTCAGGCGTAAGTTGGTCCATAATGTGTGCATGTATGTATAGTACACAATGGTACCTCAACCTACAAGAACATTGCATGGCGCGACTAAGCTCGTAACTCAAAACACTCATATCTATAAGCAGCACCGCCCATTGAAGTGAATCAAAATCAATTTAATCTGTGCTTGGTCTTCCTAAAACAAAATATGTAAAATGCGTTTTAATAAGAAAAACTTTTAGATGATAAATCTATCCATCCATCCATTCTTTTTCTACCCCTTGTCCCTCTCTGGGTCGCGGGGGATGCTGGAACCTATCTCAGCTGCATTAAGGCGAAAGGTGGTGTACACCCTGTACATACTGTTTCAAAACCATTATAATAGTACACACTACAAACTACAGTATTATGTAATAATATATTAATATTGTACAGTATTTACCGTAGGAGCAGAATAATGAGGTTTCATTTGTTGATTCTCTCGTCCAGTGTTGCCAAGTCCGCATCCCATTATTATAATCTACTTTGTTTTATAGAGCCACTGAGTGTTTCTCTTGTACCATCTGGCAACCTAATTTCCAACGTCTTTGAGGGACGGACTGGAAAAGTCACTTATGGGTTTAAAACACAAAAATTGATGTGTGCCTGTCAACCAAAGCTATCATATCCAGTTTGTTGAGTCAGGTTTAAACACAACAAACTGAAACACTCAATACTTTTATGGATGAATGTTTGTTGTTTGTGGCCGCATGCTGGCGGCTCACTGCCGCAGACTCACTCTGCCGGGTAGACTTATTAATGGTTTGGTTGTCTGATTTTGTCGACCGCCTGTTATTCTTCACACAAACTTTCTTAGTTCTGATGGTCGGAGGGCAAGATGTCGATGTTTGAGTGATGCTCAAACGCACACGTCAACTGTCTAATAAAAATGTGTTTGTATTTTTGTGCAAACAAACCAATCACAACAGCAAGTAACAATTTATATATATATCTTTTTTGCTCGAATAGCACAAACCTGTTTATAAATAACACTGCAACTGGAGTGAAAATATTTGTAACTCAAGGTTTGCTCGAAATTTAAAGCCAAGTAAAAAAACTGTGAGACCGCTTGTATCTGAAATTACTCATAAGTTGAGGTACCACTGTACACTCGTATCATGTTTGCATTCATACTGTGCCTATTAGAGGGGCCAACCTGCTGGCTGTCAATGCGGATGGCAACATGCCCTATGACCTCTGTGAGGACGAGGCCACACTGGAGCTCCTGGAGATGGTCATGGCAGAACAGGGTCAGACAGATGAGTCAAACACTGCTTCACATGTCATTTAGCATACCAGTCAGGAATAATGTGTGTTTGTGTGTGCAGGGATAACGCAGGTGCGCATAGATGAATGCAGAGGAGCAAAAGAGGCCGCCATGCTTGCTGACATCAAAGCTCTTGTTCAGAATGGAGCTGACCTAAACAGTCTGGATGATAATGGAGCAACACTGGTGAGCAGTTGTCTTTTTAACTGTGCTGTCTAAGGATTACTTTTTTAATCATACTTTTGAATTCTAATTAGTTGTGATTAATAGCAGAAGATTACCTGCTTGCATAATTTAAAATAAGTTAAAAAAAGACCACAATATTTGGACACATGCCTTTTTTTATCAGAATGTCACACAGTAATTTAAAGAAACTATTTTACTTGAATGTATGTCTGAATGTCATTTATGTGCTCAAACCCCAGTTTGATCAACATTAAGGGTTTAAATTAAAGCAATATTGGCCAGCGAGTACACCAGTCTGAGTCTTCTCACTAATAATGGAATACATTGACCTTTTCACTGACCTTATAACAACCAACGTCGATGTTCAGGTAACCATCTGCGGCTAAGATAAAGTAACATTTTCGCTCAAAACAAATTGCGTTATTGATCTGCAATGATACATGATTAATGCAATACTTTTTTTGTGATTAATTACATGAGTTCACTCATTATTTATGACATCCCTACTTTCTGATTACATCTCCAATCCTACAAATACGCATTGTGCTTCTAGCTCCATATAGCGTCTGCTAATGGCTACCTGTCAGTGGCTGAGCTGCTGCTGGAGCACAGGGCTCAAGTGGAGGTGAAGGACGGTGATGGCTGGACGCCGTTACATGCTGCTTCCTGCTGGGGACAAGTCAGTACTGCAGTTATAACAACTTAACCAATAGCTCACAGCCACCACAACAAAGAATGCTACATAGTGTTGCTTTGTACCACAGATCCCAATGGTTGAACTTCTGGTGGCCCATGAAGCCAGCTTGGACACAAAGTCTGTCCTGGAGGAGACTCCCCTTGGCAAGTTCTGTTTATGTCCTGCCTTAAGTCCTGCTTAGTATCTGACTGTACTGTTTTTAAAGATGTGTGCATGGATGAGGAGGTCAGAGCAAAACTGATGGACCTCAAGCACAAACATGACGCCATCATGAAAAGCCAGGACCGACAGAAAGACACCCTGCAAAAACGGGCTTCCAGTACTGGCAGCAGAGGGTACGAAAAGATTGGATGGGACCACAAATGGGAGAACAAGTTCAGCAAATTGGTCCCATATGTCCTCACAGGAAAGTGGTGCGTCGTGTCAGCGTGAACGAGCGCTCCAGCCTGTACCGACGGGAGCACCACAAAGAGGCCATAGTGTGGCAAGAGAGGGGTCGTCAGCACGAGCCACAAGACGACGATGAGGACCGGCAGACTGACAACGAGCTGCACCAGCATGTAAGTTTATATTAAAAAATTCTATTTTTTAAAACGTTTTCTTCATGTTTGGGTTTGTTCATCTGAATAATAATTGTTCTCCAAAGAGGCACGAATCGGATTTTTTCCAGCTGACTGTTTGCGCTGCAATTAAGATGTAATCTTTATCAGACTCCATTATAAACACGCACAAGCCCCACCGTGGCCCCAAATGTGGTCTTGGCGTCACTTGCATGTGCAGTTTGATAAAGTGAAAACAAAGGAAGTTGACAGCCTTCTGTAAATGAACAAGGAACTCACTAGTACTACTAAAATTAATCGGCACCCCTTAAAAAGAAATTTTTTTTACTTGAAAATAAATTTAAGTAATACAATGCATGAATACGTGCGTGCGTGTGTATGTATGTATGTATGTATGTATGTAAACAAAAATGTAAACAACACTTTAATTTTTGCTCCAATTTTTCATGAGTCGAACTAAAAGGTCTAAAACATTTACCATATACACATAAATACCTATTCCTCTCAAATATTGTCCACAAATCTGTCAAAATCTGTGTTAGTGAGCATTTCTTCTTTTCCAAGATATATATATATATATATATATATACAAACGCCTTTTCCATATGAGTTGGGAAATTGTGTTAGATGTAAATATAAATGGAATATAATGATTTGCAAATCATTTTCAACCTATATTCAGTTGAATATGCTACAAAGACAACATATTTGATGTTCAAACTGATAAAAAAAATTTTTTTTGCAATTAATCATTAACTTTAGAATTTGATGCCAGCAACACATGACAAAGAAGTTGGGAAAGGTGGCAATAAATACTGATAAAGTTGAGGAATTCTCATCAAACACTTATTTGGAACATCCCACAGGTGTGCAGGCTGATTGGGAACAGGTGGGTGCCATGATTGGGTATAAAAGCAGTTTCCATGAAATGCTAAGTAATTCACAAACAAGG